>NC_137890.1:8142139-8315251 GCF_963455335.1 Martes martes
TGGTCCTGCTAAGTCTGACATTAAAAACTTCATCTTTATGACACTGTTTTGATTTTTAAGCCAGCTACAAGAAAAGAGCTCCACAATTTGCAACTTTGATAGGTTACTGATATTAAAATACCAATTAGTATTCCTCTCTTTCTTTGAGAATAAAGATAGAGGATAGATTTCAAAAGATGGCAGATTTTAATTATTTCCCTTTTGTGAAAACTCTTTGTTTCAAAGTACAATAAAATGCTTCTAGGCATAAATGTATCATTTATGCCAAAAAGGAGATGTAGGTAGATGTGAAAATGGCATCAACAAATTTTGTATGTTGTGCACATTTTCCATTTGCCTGGTCTTCTGCTAGATTTTTAGGACATGATTCTTCACTGAGGAGAATATAAATTCACATAAATCTATTACAAATGAAATAAGGTGGTGAAAACTGTCAGAGGGGTCCAAAGAGATATGATTTACATTTGAGGGAATAAGCAGAAAACTTTTTTCGTGGAGGTCCCTAGGTGAAAAAGGCCAGTTTCTCAGATGAGAAAGGCATGGAGAATGAGACAGGAATTCACACTAATCTTAAGAATACAATGAGAAAATGTAAGGGATCAGCCACCAGTGAATGCTCAAGGCAGATTCAGGGGAAAATAATAGGCTTCCCTGATAAAGTAGAGAATAAGTATATGATGGCCCTCTGAATGTAAGATGCCATGGGTGCTTGAAGGAAAGAGGTTATTAAAAGCACGTACTCCCTACAGCCAGTTAGAGGTCAAAGGAAAGACTCAATACAGGAAATGGCCCCTGGGAGCAGAAAGGTAATTTTCTTTCTAAAAGTTGAACCAGAAATATCAAATGCTGATGACAGTATCCATATGGTGAAGTCATCATAAGGGAAGTGTTATCTCAAAAGGAAGAAAAAAAAAAAAATCAGGGAATCCTGGTCATCTAAAGATAGATTCTAGAATAAAACCTATCAAAAGCAGTATTTCAGTAAAGGTAATAACCCAATAGAAGAAAGAGCATGTGAGCAGAAGAAATGTTATTTCATGCAGAGAAAAGGGGCATTCAGAGATCTTGGCAGATTTCATTTTATAGAGGTCAAAGGGAGATGCTGAGCCATTTGTCCATTTCGGCAACATAATTCCCAAAGACAGGGCTCATTACGTGTCTTGGCCAGAAGCAAGTATGCTTAAGACTATCTACTTCCCTAGCCCAGATTTTATCTCCTCTTAGCTTATTAAATTTAACTGTGCTTCCTTGGGATAGACTACCCAGACTGTGGGTGACAGCATCAATATGCAAAGCTTCCCATTGCAAAAAAAGAATTTGCATTCCAGTGTATCCCTTCATTTCTCATAAACAAGGTGAGAATCACCTTAGAGGCTGATCAACACTTAGGACACCAAAAATTCAAACTGAGGGTTTTACTAAAATACTGATGTCTTCAGAAATGTTGTCTGGGTCACAGCCTACTCCACTCTGCCATTTTTGTCATACCATTCTTTAACTTAAGTGAAACTTTGAAGAGGCAAAACCTATTGATGTATGTATGTGTGGTGAGCGGAATAATGCCCCTTCCAAAGGTGTTTGCCTTCTAATCCCTGTGAATATATTGGGTTACATGGCAAAGAGAATTAAAGCTGCAGATGGAATTGGGTTGCTCATCAGATGACCGTAAAATAAGGAGAGCATCCTGAATTATCAGACCGCCCAAGATAATCCTAAGGATCTGTAAAAGTGGAACGAGGAGGCAGAAAAAGAGAATCAGAGGAAGATCTGATGAGGGAAGCAGGGTCAGAGAGATGCCTCCCGGGCAGCTTTGAAGATGAAGGAGGAGGCCACCAGCCAAGGAAAGAGAGTGTCCTCTAGAGGCTAGAAAAGGCAAGGAAACAAGGTCTCCCCAAGAGCCTCCAGAGGGAACACATCCCCACCAGCAGCTTAGTTATAGCCCAGTATGACCCATGATGGACTCTGAGACCACTGAAAGATAATAGTGTTGTTGTCTTAAGCTACTGTCTTTGTGACCATCTGTTACAGCAGCAATGAGAAGCTGATACCACACGTATACTGCAAAACTGCATCACAGTTACAGCAGCAATAAGAAACTGATACCACATGTATACTGCAAAACCGCATCACAGTTCGGGTGAGTTGGACTTAAGCCGGCTGTGTAACCGAGAATCTAAATCTGTCTGTCTACCAGGGTGATTAAGATACTAAGCTTTGACAGGCTCCCATGCTCAGCACAGAGTCTGCTGGAAGATTCTGTCTCTCCCTCTGCCTCTCCCCCTCCTCTCTCTCTCTCTAACATAAATAAATCTTTTTTAAAAAATATAATAAACTTTGGAAGTAGACAAGCCCAGATGCAAATCCCAACTTGGACCATTTAACAGCAGTAGGAGTAAATCATTTAACCTCTTCAAGCCTCAACTTCATCCCTTCTTCATAAAAAGAAAACCTACCTCACAGACCGTAGTGAGAATTTAATAAGATAAAGTTGCCTAGTCCAGTAAAAATGTCTGTGAAGCACTCACATTTTGGGAAAGTGTTTAATAAAGGGAAGTTATGCAATGATTTAAAAGAACTAATTAGCACTCCTATTAGTGGCTGAGGCTGCATCAGTGAACATGTCAGACAGTGAAAAATAACCACATGATTTTAACATCCTATTATAAACCTTCAATGAGCATGTAGGAAGTTCTGTTACCACATAAGGGGCACTTTGGCTGGATTTACAAGTCAGAGAACACTTCTCAGAGGAAGCAAACTCTAAATGGAGGCACAAAGAGGAAATGGGAAGGAGAAATGAGCGAAGGAAGAGGGGAAGACCCTTCTAGACCCAGAGAACAATGCGGTCCAGGGCGTGGAAGTTTGGCAATCAAGGGAATTGGAACTAGCAGTGGGAGACATTCGTTTCTGAGCTAAGCAGAAGTCAACACATGAAGTGTCTTCTATCCTGATCACCCTATTGATTTCTTGCAATGTTTTAACCGGAGAAGAGACATGGATCACGACTGTGTTTTAGAAAGATCACGGCAGCCACAGTGGAGAATGAATTTGAAAAACTAAAAAGACAAAAAGTCGATGGGAACCGGTTGGGAACGTGTTATAACAATGCAGACAACAGACTATTGCTTTTATAACATAGCATGTGCGCATTAGCGATGAACATGAGAGAAAGATGCGGGATGAGCCCACGAAAGCAAACCCATCTACGTGTGTTTCATTGTAAGAAAATACCACGCCACAGCATAAGAGAGCAAATTTTTGGAGATGGAGGGAAATAGTTCATCAGCTATTTCCAGGCAAAGGAAAAGGGGACCAGGATGGGAGTGGGCTGTGGCCTCCAGAAAAAATCTCAGACCCAACAAAAGATAAAACTATCCTAGTCGAGAGTAGATCTGTGTCTCATTATCACTGGGTTCTCCCAGGAGAACTCCCCGTGGAACTTAGACAATGAAAAGGCAGGATGTGACTTGCCACAGAAAATTTCTGTAGAAATTTGTGCTTCGGAGTAAAGAGAACCATCTTGAGAAATAACATTCAAACCCACAAATACCTCAAAACTTTTCCTAATGCTGAACTAAGGTGGAGGAACAAAGGCTTCGTTCCACTGGGCTGTTCCTCACTCAGGGTAACTGGGTTGCCTTCCAGGAGAAACGTATGAACTGGATGAAAGGTCCAGGAGAGCACATCCGGGCATGCATATGGGTGCCTTGGGGAGTGGGGGACACAATACAGGAAGCAGGAATGGAAGGAGGCAGGGCCATTGCCCACTACCACTCAGGTGCAGCAAAGCTTTCATAAGGAATCTGGCAGAAAATATCCTCTTGTTTCAACAGGAAAACATGTCTATGTCAACTAAACTTTTCTACTTTGCAAATAAATCCCTCAGGAAGCAGGAAATGAAACAAACAAGCTGTTTGAGCAAAACCGAGAACCAATACTAAAGGATATAGTATTGGATAAAGGGCAATTTAAAAAAAGGGTTAAATCATGACTCATGTAGATATAAAAATGAAGGCGCGCTTAAGATTTTACTTAACTCATGAATGACAACAATGGCGGGGTGTCACCCCCAAATCAAAGGTTAAAACAAACAAACAGAAACAGACCTACATATAGACAAGAATATCGAAATAAATGTGCACACGGAAACAAACTGGCTCCTTCCAGAATCAGAGTAAGGAAGTCGATTCAAACGAACCTCCACCGGATAGAATTGGCATGTCTACAAACAAGCAGACAAGTGTTCTTGCCTTGTTATGAGTTATCCGCAGCTTAAAGACTCGTAAACCAACACCCGGAGAATAGAATCATGTGTTATAGACAATCATAGCTTTGCACCGAAACTCAGATTTTCCCTGAGTGTACTTCAACCAGCATTTGTCTTCAGCAATTTACAAAAAAAAATACTTGCAAGTGGTCATACAATTTTTCAAAAAAGAAACCAATCTCCAGTCCACCATTTTATGCTGCAGGCAATAAAGAGAGGGAAGAACTAATGAGTCACTGAATGCTACATCAAAAACTAATGATGTACTATATGTTGGCTAATTGAATTTAAATTAAAAAAAAAAAAAAGATAGGGAAGAAGTCAGAGAAGATGATAACAGGCAACACCCAGGGCACCTGGTCTATAAATAGTCAGTGGCAGAGCCTGCCTGCTCCAAGTTCCTTGTTTCTCAGCTGGTTGTACCCCTCCCGTTGCTGAAGAATGCTGTAGACCTTGAGAAGGTCTGAACCTGGCCCCTGGTCCTGACACTGTCCAACCACTGAGGCTGGGTCTAGGAGATTCCCCAGCCCCGGCCGTGAAATAGGGAGAACCCAATTCGCCAATTGTTGATCCGTAATAGCCAACGCCGAATCCATGTGGCATTTCCACGGGCAACGCTCGAGCCTCTCCTATCTTGCTTAACCTGCAGATGTTAACAGCATGAGAGCTTGAGGTGGTTGGACCATGGAATCCTAGACAATGACCGGAACGCCTTACAGACCAGAGCAACTCAAAGGCCTGCCTCAGTAAATGGGTAATTTGTTCTGAAACAGAAAACAGAAAGCATGCAGGGCGGACAAAACAAAACAGTAACTTCCACATGAGGTTTATGAGAAAAAGTACATTTTAAAAGTCCGGGGAATTCCCAGAACCTCAGATAAGAACAAACAATCTGCCAATATGTTTCAAAGGCAGTGGATTTAAAAAAAAAAAAAAAATGTTAAGTCTAGGTTGAGAGGCAAATTTTGACTCTAGATGCCAAAAGTAATTGTAACACAATATGGGATAAACATTGAGACGTTCCCAGAAGCAATTTTACATATACAGGGTGGTCATTTCCAATCGTGTAGATGGAATGACAACGAAAAACGGCTGTAAGAAATGAGAATATAAAGTATCGAGAGCAAGAGATTTTAGTATTCTCAGATGTGGATGGTTACACGGAATATTTTTAAGAAAAGCAGTTTTCTTATTTATATTAAAACTGTCTTTCAGCTGAAGTCAAACAAAATAAAGACAAGAATAATATATTTATGAAACTCCATAACAAAGAAATAGCTACTTGTCTTCCAGGTTAGACTCTGAATGCTCTAACTGTTAATAGAAAATCCATTATGGCATTTGGAGATAATGCATTTTGTTAGAATAAATAAGAATATTTCCCATCTCACTGACATCGTTCTCTCAGAGTCCAGAAATTTTGCAAGTATCAACAGTGGCACGTTATAAGCTGACATATCATTAAGTCACGAAGAGATGGAGGAGAAACAAATACTTATCAGAGTGGCCAGACTTAGAGCTCAGTGTTCTCGCCATCATATCTTATTCAATTGAGATTCAGTCTTAGATACATACAAAGGAAAAATGTTTAAAAAGAAGCAAACTCAGAACTAAATACTCATGGTTGCAACCAATTAAGCTGTGGTGTTCGGTTGCAAATCTGATTCTAACTGGAAAGGAATTCACATCGCCCAAGGTGATGGGTGGAATGTAGTCTGGGTTATCGTCCTGGATTTCTCAAAGTGATACTACTCGAGGACGCGACAAAAAATATTTTCAGCACCTACCGCATGCCAGACGTTGTTCTAAGGTGTGGGGACACGTCAACACACTAAAAAGAAAAAAAAGAAAAGAGAGAAAAAAAAAAAACAAGTGGCAGAACCAAGAAGAAAGTTTTGTTCTAATAGATTTACATTATATAAGGTATAGGTTTTCTGATATCTTTGGGGAGAGACAAAACATTTTGCTCATGTTTTTTTTGTTTTTGTTTTTGTTCTTTTTTTAATTAACATTCCTAAAGCTTCTGGAAGGAAAGGAATCAGACCTAGCAGTAGTGTGGTTACATTAACAATACTATGGGTAAACCTCCAAGCATGGTGAGATGTCACCACACTTAGGAGCACTACTGTTCAGGTTCCTTACTGACTTCACTGTGCGATGGAGTCAGAGTGTAGGATGCCTTTCGATGTGTGCTTCAGTCCCTCTTCTCTGTTGACTAACACAAGGCAAATCACTCCAGATCTCTAGAACCTCGTTTCTCCAGATGTAACATGCGATAATATACCTCTTCCAGGGTTGGGTGAGAGAATTAAATAAAGCTCAAACAGAGAGAGCGCTGGGCTTAGTACAAACCAGTTGTAAGCTTCAACAAATACTGTCACGACATGAACCAGGCCATGACCTTCTACCTCTATCCGGTGTCGTTGTCTTGAAAGTCAACATCTGTGCAATACGATGAACGCTTAATACTTAATAAAGTACCCTTAACTGTTTTGGCCATGCTATAGGACAGAAAACGTCATAGAAATATTTGGTGTGTGTACACACACACACACACATTAAAGGGAAGAAAATAATGTGTGTTCTTCACATCCCCAGTTCCTAATGCTCCCCATTATCCTGCTTGATTACTGCTGCATTTCACAGAAGATGAAACGAAGTATCAGGGTGGTTGATTACATGGCCATGGCCACAGAGCCCTTAAAGAGTTAAATGGGAACCGTAATCCTCGTCTTTTTATTCTCACACCTAGGTGCTTCCAGCTCTACATTGCTTCTCTCATTATAAAGAGTTAATAATATTTAGTTCTGTATTTTCCCCCTATATTTATATTTTTAAAAAAATTTTTTTCCTAATGCCTCCATCTAAAACTCCCCAATGTCTCCATCTAAAAGCATGAAGCCTCTCTGTGAAAACTGTTTATGGTTCCCAGGAGTCCTTTGTTGGCCAAGAATCCCTAAATCTTCGCTCCATTTGGGGGAGGGGGAAGCCATCTCTGAGACTGACACAAGTTCAGGATAAGAAGAGCTTTCCTTCTTCTCTAAACAATTTAGAGCCACAGTCTCAATGTGATTTATCTGTGATGATCTGGGACCAGTGGGTGGATAAGTGAATGAATCCATGAATGAACCGGATGTGATTCGTTGAGGAATCATTGATCAGCAATTATTCCAGATACTAAAGTTCTCCTGCTGTTCACCTCCTTGTTCTTTTCTTAGTCTATCCCCAAGGTGCATCAACAGAGATTACTAAGTAAAGAGTGATAAATGTATACACTTTCAAATGTGTCCTTATTTCAATGACTCTAATGTACCATAAATACTTGTAAGCATATATTTTGTACATTGAATTGTAATTCAAGCAAGATTTGGACCTTGAGAGTCACCTGATTTGCTTTAAGAACCACCATAATGCTTTCACTTCCAAGTCGGTCACTTACAAAGTAACCCACACACTCCACTGTTTGTGTGCGTGGGATTTACCTTGGTTACCTAGAGAAGGACACAAACAGAACCATCCTTGCCAGAGGGCCACGGGTCCTCTCAGTCCTCTGAATACATATAACCGCCAGCCTCACATAGGAAGTATCCAAGATCTTCTGAACGTTGTTATTTTACCCATTCTGTTTATAATCAATTTCAGTTTTTAATTTCATTTTGAAGTTGTAGTTAATCAAAGGATATTCTACTTTTAGTACCACATTTTCATTTCCTTCCAGCCAACACTGTAATAACTGGAGTTTCAGCAACTTAGTCCTCATTAAATGCCCATTAGAAACACCTTCTCCTCTGTATGTTTTGGATGATAGCTTGTACTTCTGATCCCTTTTGCCTTTTTTATAGTACAATTTTTCACTGATAATCATACATTGGTTCCTTTTCATATGAAAGTTGAATTTTTATTTTTCTTGTTTCGTTTTCCTTGTCAACATTCCAGATTAAGTTTTATGTAAATGCCTCTTGGAAAATACATAAATATTACACCGAAATCCAAAAGCAGAAAAAGTTGTATTTCAATAAAACGTAACTAATATATCTAATATTCCAATTCACTTTTACTAGGCTTCTAGGCAAGCTAGGGGGGGAAAAATGACTCCAAAGTTACCATAATCTATATAGTTAAAATATTAATGATTAATTTAGCCCAAAGGTCAACTTTCTAACAGAAAATACTTGATCATTCTTAATAAAATATTTAAAGAGTAAAAAATACCTGGAATAAAGCATTTCAAAAGAATTTGTGATGTTTAAGGCAATCAGCATGCTCTTTTCCTTGGGGGTCAATATTCAGAAAGAGCAGTTCATGTGATTTTATTGACAGTAGAGTGATACTTGGCAGGTTAGATATTTTTTCCCTTTTTAAATTTTTAGAAATTTAGTGTTGAAGACCTGCCAGATTGGCAGCACTGGAAACCTAATTCACTTTGTGGAACTGACTCTCCTATCACTGTGCTCCTCAGTTTAGGGAGTAGATTTTATGGGGATTTTTTTTCCTCCTTTAATTACTTTCCCCCTATAGCACAGACATTAATGAATCAGAGAAACCACTGGAAAAGTGATTGACCCACTCTGTCCCCCGTGAGAAATTATACTGACTTCTTAGTCTTACAGGAGAGGAATGTGAACAGAGAAAACGAAGACTTGAGGCCAGGGAAAATGAGAAAAAGCAAAGAGAGGAACGGTTATAGATCATGTAGTCTTGGTTGTTAATATCATTTAATAGGTTGTCTGCATGGTTTCTAACCCCATCTGAGTGAGACACAGGAAATACCTGAGCTTCATAGAAGATCCTGCTTATTCCCATATGCAGAACTCCAGAAACTTCAACTCCAGTGGTTAAAGGAGGCTTGGGCAGAAATAGGACTCAGAGCTAATGTCTGCATCCTTTGTAACACATGCTTCCCAGGTGATCATCTGTTCTTCCAGAGACAAGAAACTTTGTATCCCCTAAGGAAGCTCCTTGGAGAGATAGATATTCTTTTCACTGAGTTAAAATGCCTCTTCTTCCTAACTCAGACTCTAAGTGGGGCGCAGGTCACTGGACCTAATGCTGTCCCTTGCGTTCCGTTCCCCAGAAACATATGTTGGGTTTTAGATTCTCTTCCTCTATCTAGTCAAGTCAAAGTTAATAAGAAAACCACCAGTCTCATAGACTATCAGTACTTCTGTCTCTAGGCTTGTTTCCAAATGAACCCAAGCTACAAGACAGGTCTTCATTTTGCTCTTAGAGATTTGGAGTTTGTTTTGAAACTGAGGAACCCATTTTTATTTGCTTATTTTTTATTCCAGAAGTGTGCATCACTATGTTTTCAAGTGTCCTTTAAATATCTTTCATCCTGGGGAACATTTATAGACCATTTCCAAAGTGTAGATAAAATACATCTGTGGTTAAGGGGATATTATTTAAAAAAATGCAAAATCCTGGTTTCATGAGAAAATGAGAAATTTTCAATTTACATTTCTAAACACATAAAACAACAAAATAAGTTTGCCCGAAGTGCTGATCATAACAAAACATGCTACAGTCCTTGGTCTAAACCGAAAAGCCCCTTTCTAAGATGCAAACGGGCAATATCACACAGAAACCACCTCGGATGACTTTTTCTTCTAAACATACAGTCAAACCAAAATAAGCACATACATTAGCTAAATAGAAAATTAATGGAAACCCTTGAAAATAGGCTTCTGCTTGCACTTAGGGAAGTGCCCAGAAATGCAGGACACATAACCAATTAAAGGCTTATTTTCTGATGTCTAACCTGTTAACATATTCACTATTTCTAAAAAATGTCATAGTCCGTAAACTACAGCAAAATGATATGTGTGACAGTTGCACCTTTTTGCCCTGGAATACATGTTGTTGAAGACTAAAAAATTTACAAGAGTGACAAACATGAATGAATGCTGCATATCATAAATAGTGAATGACCCTTTTTAAAACCAATGCCAAAAGAGAACTGTGACAGAGAAGAAGAGATTAGAAAGGTCCATCTAGAGAATGTCTACAACAGGCTCTCTTTGCCTACGGACACAGACTCCAGGAGAAGCCCGTCGTTTCTGGGCTAAAATTCCTAAATGCCTTCCAGCCTCTGAAATTTACACAGCCCACAAAAGAAACTCAGCATCGCAGATTTTCTTTCTCTATGGCCCACATGACCGACCCTCTTGGAAAACAAAGTGAATGTTGAAAGGGTAGTAGTCTGAAGAGGAGACACAGTTTCTGCAGCTTCTTCGGATTATGGCACTTCGTCTCTCCTTCCTCCCAAGGATCTCCACAGATGTCTGAGACGCCTCCTCCCGGGGCAGCAGGCCTCCATCTCCACCAGCCAGCGCTCCAAAGGAGGTTGCCTTGGGCAGGTTTTCCAAGCACGTGTGAAGAGAAACCCCTGCGCTGGAGAACCCACAAACCGTAGTGTTGGTCTGCCACTTTGCAGGAGCAGGAAGACCAGAAGGAACACACAGACGCCAACACTCCTTTTTACAACAAAGCAGGTCAAGTTCATTTAGCTCAAAAGGAAGTTTGTGGTTAAATGTGACCATTTAGTTTTCTTGAGTTCCTCGGATCCTCTGACCCAGTTGCTTCAAGAAAAATGCTGAATGAAGTGAAGGTTCAACAGTTCGCCCCTGTTCTAAAACCGTGGGAGGGAAGATTGGTGTGCATTATTGCCATGTATTGTATATTTTCAATGTATTGGATAAATTCATGTATGGGGGAGACCTTCAAATTAATAGGATAATATAATCATTTTTGAGGGTACTACCCCTCTTTGGAATAATCAGAATATGAACCAACCAAGAGGATGTTTTTACAGAGCAGTTTGATATAGATAGAACGCCGTCTCTAAAGATGAAAAATCATAATTAAAAATGCAATCTATGTGCTGCTTTAAAACATTTTCTAGTAAGGAAGCTAATTCAGACATACAGATGAGAGATGAGTAAAAATAACTTCCTATCTACTGAAGACCTCTGGGAGAAAACCACTTTACTTCTCCTCTCTACATGGGTAGCATTTTCACTAAAAAAGAAACAGTTCCCTGTCTTTTCCCTACAACCACATATACTAACAGGCAAGTAGAAGTACCATAGATACAAGTCAAGGAGGAAGAAGAATCTACTGAGGGCTTATCAGAGGCATTTTAATATGACCCCAGTACAGATGACTCACCAAGAACAGATCAAAATCTTGTCTGGAAAAAGAAAAATAAGCAAGACAATGGTTAGAAATAAGATAAAAACAAACATGGAAGAAGTAGAGGAATTAGTTTCCGCAAAAATCCAATAAACCCCCCAACATACATAAATCTTGCTTCATTTGAAGGTCTCGCTTGCTTGTCATGCAGAAGCTGCTTACGAGGTAAGGGATATTGACTATTAGTCCAATAGTCCAAGCATTTTTTTCCTGAATTGGATCTTTCTAAATTTCCATCACAAATGAAACCAGCATACCTACAGTTAGAATTTACTTCGAAAAGGAAGTGGAGTTTTGTATTCTCTTTTAGTGACTCTGTAAATCATACAAAATTCAATGTCATGTAAACAAAGCAAATTTATTCCCAAGGAACAGATTATAAAATATGACAGTGTCCTTTGGGAGGCCACTTACCTGATTCAGACAACTTTACCGTAGTCTTTACATCACTGTACCTTATATACCTTCCCTTAAGTACTTTAGTTTATGTTTAAATAACCATCTGTTTTTCAAGTAACCGAGTGAACATAACCTGATCATGTGGAAGCTATTGACTTATACAGCCAGTAAATATTACACAGACCAAGGAAGAGTAGAAGTTTATGACAAATGGCATTGTGTTTCCTTTTAGATGTATTATAATACACCAAAATGATTGCCAGTACCATACTTTAAACAACACAATTGAGTTTTTTCTAAAATAATATTTTTGACATTTATATATATGTATATATACACACACACACACACACACATATATATATAATGCATCATGAGGTAAATTGATTTGACTTGAGTTTGTAGGCTATTTCTTCCTTAACTATTAAAAAAAGGGAAAAAACCCTCTGTCAAAATTAAGAACTCAGAGAAGGGAAAAAAACATGGAAAATGCATTTGAATTAATGGTATTAAAAAAAAAAAAAGATGTCTAGTAAGAAAGTCCAGACTGGATTTAGAAATTTGCTCTGGAGGAACTGTGTAGATGATCATCGAATGCCTGAACCATAACTGGAAAGTTTACAGCTTGGATCAATTATGAGTAATTGATTCTCAGTTGCGTTGGCCAATATGTGTGTGAACTCATTATCCATAACATAAATAGAATGATGTCTGTCTCTAATATAGAGTAAAAGCAGCTACTTAGACAGGGGCACTTGAATGACTATGCATGTGCATGTTGGTACAGGGAAAGTGTCTTACAAGATACTCAGCGTTTTAACAGGTCCGGTTGATTTCCTTTCTTTCTTTCTTTCTTTCTTTCTTTTTTTTTTTTTTTTTTGTCCCAGCGATATGGAAAGGGGGTTGGGCATCACAGCTGAACCCTAGCAACGCGTTTGCTGGAGAACTGACAAGATACCTTGGCCAAAGGGCTGCATCCCACTCTCTTGGCCTGTCCCAAATTCCCAAATTCATTTCTTTCTCTCCCAGAGAGATTCACCGAGCAGCTAGAGATCATGCTTAATAGTCTTCTGATATAAGGAAAAGATTGTATTTAATGGATTTAAATATCCTTCCCTATCATGCTTAGCATTTCCCAATTCAGGAACTTAATTGGTTTGCAAAGGTATAGATTGGGAAAGGAAAGGGGCTCTCGATTTTATATGTAGTCCTTTCCTGCCCCCTACTGGAAAACGTGAGCCTGGCAGCCTAAGAATTCTAATTGTAAAGTATTTTCTGATTGATTTTTCCTATACATCAGCTCACAAACCCATATCTACTTCAAGAGAAAATGAAAGGTGGTATAAAGGTGTAGAAAAGCCTTAATATCATTAGCTATGCATTTTATTGAAAAAATAATGAATTTCAGAAATTCAATTTGTTAAAAAAAAAAAAAAACCCTCGGGAGCACAAAAGTCAATTTTCCAATTGCATAGTAAGAGTAAATCCACCATATCAAGTTGAACATTGGTGGAATTCTTTGTAAATAGAGCTTAAGGGGAGCTTAACATTCAGCGGGATTTGTGGAAGATTATAGAGGAAGTATGTTTTCTGTTTTTAAATATTATTCATGACTTCTTGGGCACCAAGAAAAATAATTCCATTAGAAAGGGTATTTCAATAATATCTTTATTTTTGAAAGCACACTCGCCATTTTTCTTCGGAACTACTTTTCGCCATGAAGCACCTGGGGCCTCTGGATCCCTTTTTGATCATTTTTCCTCCAGCAGTGAATTATTCATGTCTTCTTTTATTAGGGTGATGACCATCCACTATTTCTTGGGTATGCTTTTTAGTTTTCAAGTTTCAAGACCTCTGAACATTTTTATACAAATACAGCTAATCAAAAATTGAAATCTGCACCATGATTTACGTTCTCCCTAGACCCGCGTTCTTTTTTCATCAAATTCCAGTGATCGTGAGGTTGATAAGAAGTATGAGCAGTCGTCAAACACAGAAGAGGTCACTCTTCCCAAGATAGCTGCTGGGACACACCTCTCTGGCTTTTTACGCCTCTTTAGGTCTTTCAGACAACACTGGTTCCCTCCTGGGTGTCAGGGACCTTTGCAAAGACTTCTCAGTCGTAAACAACACAGAGCTTTTTACTCAGTGACCTTCATGTTTCAAATGACGGGTCACTTCCACGGTGTAGAAAATGTCCTCCTGCACTCACACCCAGCAGGCAATGGCTCACACGGGCAGGCGAGAGCACCCCATGAAGAGAAGGGACCCTTCCCTTCCGGCAGCTATCCTTTGACACTGAATGTCTTCAAAGGCCAGTTCTTAGCGTGATACCAAGACAAGGGTTGTGCCCCAAAGGCACCAAGTGGACACAGCTCCCCCCTCCCCAGACCTTCGTGGCAGCCTCTTGACCCTTGGTTTCAGTGGATGGGGGGGGTTCCCGTCTCCTGGGGGGTGAGCGTTGCATGGATTCCTCTTCTGCTTACCATTCTTCACGCAATCCTTTTAGAGCAAAGAAGGAGCTAACCAGGTGAGACAGAGGAGGATTATTATCTTTGATAATAGTCTTTGAAACCCAGATTGCAAACACAGACTCCAAGGCAGAAACTATCCCTTCCTAGTAATAGGCATCCCTAAGGGGGCAGGGAGAGGGCAGAAATTCAAAGGTTTAGTTTCACAGAATGCCTGAGAAGGATCTTGAACCTTTTAGGGCTAAGTCATTCTTTCAGTTATGGGCACCAGGGATGCTTCCCCTGAAAAATCACCTGCTCTATAAATAGCAAGAGCCAAATCTCTGGGCTGACTTTGCTGTGACCTGTACAAAATGAGCATCTTCCAACAAATTTCCCAGCAAACAAGGATGCATATTACCTAACGTGAGGTAATAAAACTTCCCCACTCCTTCACAGTGGTAAGAGCTGGAAACTGGGGACACTCGGAAAGTAAACGTCTCAAGTTGAACCTACATGGGACACCTGGGTGGCTCAGATGCATAAGTGTCTGCCTTTGGCTCAGGTCATGATCTCTGGGTCCTGGGATCGAGCCCCAAGTCCCGAGTCTGGCTCCCAGCTCAGCAGGAAGTCTGCTTCTCCATTTCCCTCTGCCTCTCCTCCTGCTCATGCTCTCTCTCTCTCTGTATCTGTCTCAAATGAATAAAAATCTTTTAAAAAATTGAAACCACATATGAATAAACTCAGCTCATTGATTACTCTGTGCAATAACCTGCTTCAGAAGAAAGAGGGTCAGTTATAAACCAATTTCAAAAGCACCAAAAGACCAGTCTTGTCTCAAAAATATATGTTCTGGTCTTACTCTACTTTAATATTATTACATCTTCGTCAAAAGCCTGTCTTTTTTTCAATGAAATAATGACAGCGATGTAACATCACGTTTCCTTTGGTTTGCTTTTGTCTTGGCTTCCAGATAATTTAGTGCAAAAACTTTGTGCCTGATGGCGGTTAATTCTCCTAGTGCAGGAATTTTGATGCAAATACTATTTTTATTCCTTGAGTGAAGCATTTTGTAGTTCCTGGCACAGAGTAATTGCTCAATAAACACCATTTTCCTACTTGCCTTCATTGTAGACATTGAGCAAGGTAAGTAACCTGTCTTAGTCTGGGTTTCTTTATAAGTAAAATAAAAACATGAATAGCATATATTACAAAGTGTTGTTGAAAAGATTTAATGAGCTAATACCTGGGAAGTGCCTGCAAACTTTTTGAAGAGTAAAATAAGTAGCGATGTCATTGCTGCTTTTGTTACACTATTAAATTTCTTTGTGCTAATGATGGTATTGTATATTTGTCTTATAATCTGCTGTAAATCCTTCAAAGAGGGAAATTAAATAATATGTAGAAACATATCTAAGGCAAACAAGTTCAAAAGAATATCTAATGATGTGCAATAATCTTAAAGAAGAAAACCTGCCTTTACTGGAAGACTTTTTGAGCTTTCAGAAAAAAAATAGTACAAGTCTATTTCAAATTACGCAGTGGCCATCAGAAACTTTTATGACCACTAATGGGTCTATTTTATTGCCTGAAGACACCTAGAAGAAACTTCTGCAGGAGGACACTTGTGGGAGATCCTGGGAAGGTAGAAAGATGATCTGAGACATTTGGCTACACCTTCACGTCCAGTGGCCAGTAGAAAAAGAGGCATTTCTAGGTGCCTCCCTCCACTGCTTTGGGACATCAGCTACAGAAAACACATAAGGAGTGAGTCGTCTTAGACTCAGCAAGTCTGAGTCTTAGCAAGACTTCAATGTTACTGCTTCACTTGTCACTAAATTAGTCAATGATGCTATGAATGAATAAATACATGTATTGATGTATCACTTCTTCAAGGCTACAGACACTTTCTCTTCCTATGTCTTTGCTCATTTCGTGTTATTGTTCACACTGCTGGAGACAATAGTCAAAATTTCTGGTTTCATTGGATCTGCAACTGAGTGTCTTTGGAAAGCCTGAAAACAAGAGAACAGATGGGTGTATCCTAAAATCAGTCCAAATAGTTGAAGGGTTTCTTCCTTCCCCAAACCCTCATCCGGCCCTCCGTGTACGGTTTTATAGAGGATTCTTGTGGTTCTTTCCTATGATGGTTATGTGAAGGAACACATAAGTAAGTAAGAACAGAATAAATGAAAGGAAAAACCAGGAATAACAGGAAAGAAATAAATTACAAGGACCTTTTCAAATTTGTATTTTGCATCTGAAATGCCATGGTTCTTCCCTTAGTCTCTGGACCTTTGCCATCAATCAGACCCTTACTGGCTTTACCCTCTAGCTTCTGGTTCTTTTTCCTTCATGACTCCAATGCTCCCAGCCATTCGTTAACACGAGCTATTTATAAATATTAACTAAAATTCGGAGAAACGGGTAATTAATGAAAGACAAACAACTGTTGTCTTCATTTACTAACTCATCACTCCATCTTAAAGAAAGCGCTATATTGCCATGACTTCTAGATGATTCTTTCCTCCTTGAGAGAATCAGTGTTGTGGTTAAGCCGTTCCTTTAAAAAAAATAATAAAATAACTATGGCTTATTTCAAAAATAAAATATGAATAACTGAAATGAATTTTGATTTCTTTTGACTGCACAAATTATTTTGAAAGCTAACAGCTCTGCACATTTTAAAATAGATTCAATCATTCAAACTCAATCACAAATTTTCTACCCCATAATAATTTCTAATCATTTCACAGTGCACACACACCCGCATCTAAATGCCTTCTTCCACATGTCAAAATAAAATTCATATCTATTACCACACCTCTGAACCATCAAATCATTCAAAATGAAGATCATAAAATGAAGATATATGGAAATGATGTGTAATGCCACAGTGGAATGTATTCTGCAGAGGTGAGCTATCCAAACTCCGATATTATACTTCTAAAACTCAACAGCATTTTGCCTTTGAAATAATTTATTTTTAACCTTCTAAATAGTTGGTAATATTTACAACTTAAGCCAAACTTTGCTGAAAAGAAAACAGCTCCAATTTTTACTGAACACAATATCACTTTTTAAATCATCTACTAGGTGAACACTATTGATAACATTATTACTGTCCCTCATCCCACTTATAAGGAAGTTGTAGTAATTCATGCAGAAACCCAGATTACAGGGAAAAAAAATAATATACCTCAACAAAAATAGTTCATTAGAAGATAACTAGAAAATTGTATTAAGATGGAATCATCTACCTACACTTCCCTTCCTCTAATAAATGACAACGAATGACCCCCTTCGGGACTTCCCCTCCTGTACACCCATAAAAACAAACACTGAACTTCCCAAGTACAACACTCACACATACCTGCACTTGCGCAATATACACACCTTCACACACACACACTCAGACTCACACTCACACACACACAGGCACACGGACATGCACATGAAGACATCCCAGTTAGTTTAGTAAAGGTGACGTGATAGGACTGTCCTTCAACATACCTTTGTGCTGGGCCCCGACTCATGCACCAGAAACATGTCTTCTGAGTCTGTGTCCAAGGCAGAGAACAGTGACCTGTAAGATGAGCTCGGCGCTGTTTGGAACAGCACCCCTGCTAAGTTAGCTGTTGCTCTAGCTGGCACTGTAAGCCAGCTTTTCTACCAGAGGCTAAGTTTTGCCTAGAGAGGACAATTCCATTCTCCCCAGGTAACCATGTCCCCTTTTCCTCTCTCGGCTGGGTACCCCATTCCCAATACCACCTCTCCTGTCTTCTCCTGATTGATGACACACACTGAAGGGTGCCAGAGGCTTGAGCAGTCCTTCAACTGAAGGCTTCAATCAAATGCTGAGAGATGATACACAGGTAGGGGAGTCACTCCTTCCCTCAAGGTCCATTCCATGGACCCACTCAGGAGAACGAAACCCAGAAGAGCCATCTTCTTCCTCCCTCCTCCAGCTCCTCCCCCACTAGACTCCTGCTGACTTTAAGCAGAACCATCCTGTTTCCTGTCCCCAGCTCATGAGCCACCCATCTCTGTGATAGAAGTGTCTCTTCTCTAGTCATTCCCTGTGTGTATTACAAACTCAGCCACATTGACTCTTCCGTTGAAGGTCAGTAGTATCTTCAGCTGGTCTGTCCAACTTGGAGCACTTCCATGAAGGGAAGTTCTAAGAGTGACTTCCTTTATCACGAGCTAGCTTTGTTTAACTGTCCATAACTTAGTCCATTTTCTAAGTTAGATTCTTTCCATCCAGTCATCCAAGAATGCCCCCAAACTTCCACACATTTCTCTGACACTTGTGCTACTTGAATTAACACAGCTTCTCAAAGCATCCTATTTGGGCACCATCTGTGAAATTCACATCAGCATACGTGTTACGGCTTAAATGAAATATTGTTTGATTCATCAGTTAAAACAACTGAATTTTCATCTAGAATTTGCTCTTTCCCTTCTTAAGCTCTCCTAAACCCCAATCTAAGAAAGGATATGACAGGGCTCACGTCGTGTTGCTTGCTTCTCTCCAGAATCATCAACCAGCTTACCTTCTGATGGTGTCAGTATGAAAAGGGGGCAGTCTTGTATGCAGGGATATCACAGGGAATGACAAAGTCTACTAAAACAATGTTGTTGTTGTTGTTGTTGTTTTCTTTCTGGGTAAATTCCAGTATCATTCATTTAGCAATCAGAGAAGATGGCTTTCCTGGTTAACTGCATAACTGGGTAAGCAAAAATGAAAGGAAATAGTAATAGCCAAATGTGCAGCCTTATGGAATTATAGGCAGAATGTCTGTCTGCTGACCCAGTCCCCCGAAATAATGTTTCCAAAATAATACACTCTATGGCTTGCATTAATCTTCTGTATGAATCACCATGCTATCATTTACCTTTCCAGAAGGCATTTTAGCAAATAACTTCCTCTCCAATCAAACTGTTTAGAAATACAAGTTTAGCTTCCCCTTGAGCTTCTTCTAAATCTAACTCAAACATCCTGCAGTTTTGTTTTTTTGCATCTTTCATTGTCCCAGGACCCACCGAGTCCAAGTTCAGCTCACACAAAACCTCTGTCCCTAGCAGGATGAACAGCAAAATTTCTAACACACGGGTTTGTGAGAACGGGCACTTATTATTTATGTCATTCGTTTACTAATTCACTCAAATAGTATTTCTTGTACATCATCGATTGTATTGCACTGCGTTAAGAGCTAGGTGGCCACAAAACTGAACAGACTATACTCTTAACCTTAATGATATTTCAGTCCTACGAGGGACTATGAAACATACGCACAACAAAAACACAGACTAAGATAAGTACAAATAAAATGCCTTGGAGTTCCGGAGAGGTAGAGACGCATTCCATCTTAGCTGTTATGATGATGGGCGATTTCAGAGAGGACATGGCATTTGAACGGGGGCGGGACAGGTCGGATCCGATCATTTGAAAGCCGTAGAGGCAGAGTTGAAAGGAGAACGCCCTGGCAGAGGGAAGCAGACTAGCGAAGGCGGGAAAACGGGAGGTATGGCCACAGAGAGCAGCCCTCCCCTTCATTTGCCTGCAGCGATGACTCAGGAAGAAGGGGAGTGATGAGAAACACATTTGTTAGAACATATTGAAACTAGATCAAAGACAGCCTAGCACGCCCGCTGAGAAATTGCTCTTTATTCTAAAGGGAATGGGAAATCTGTGAAAGGTTTGGAGCATGTGAGTAAATAATCAAAGGTTGTTTCAGGAAGATTGCCAGCTGCGTGTTAAAAGCAGAGTGGAACACAGCTGGAGACAAGACCGGTTAGGGGGCTAGCTCCGGCAATGGACCGCACAGGAGAGGAAGGAAACAGCCAGAGGCTGTAAGACAGACCTCAGAGACAGAGCTAAAAGACTGAATCAAATAGATCTTGGGGGAGAAGGAGGGAGCATCATGGTGCCACTCGTAGAGAACACACTGGAAGGAAACAGAGATAATAACTTCATTTTTCAGGTGTACAAATTTGTGTAGTATTCCTGTGAATTTTAGGTGCATTCCCCCAACCCAGGAAAGCATGCCAAACCATCCGCAGAAGATAACTGCCTTGGATAAATGTAATTCATGTTAATTCTAGAGCAACATCTGCCCTATCAGAACATCCACACGCTTTCCACCTCATCTGCTTCTTTCTGATTTCCCAGCAACCAGTCATTCCAACTGATGGTTGGCTTAGTTGGCTTAGCCGTTCGCCCACGGCTCACAGCCTCCGTGCCGGCCATCCACCGACCTTAGATGGAGCAGCCCCCGCCAGCTCTCACCAGGGTCTTCCTGACAGAGTCACCAACGTAACAGACTTGTGCCAAATTAAGTCCCGGATGGCTGGGCCCAGACATGACCTGCAATGTCACAGGGGATGACCAAACGACGGTGGTTGTCATCAGCTGGAAATGCAAGATCGGAGTTGAGAGTTCTGAACAGTTGGGAGATGTCACAACAATTGCCTTCACTCACTGCCACAGTAAAGATGACCATGAAACGTGCCCACCCATTCTGCAGGACAGCTGGGTGTCCAGGACAAGGAGCCTTTGAGGGACGGAACGCCGGAAAGCCTGGTCTCCTACACACATTGGATGTTTTCATAATAGGTGGATGGACAGAGATTAAGGACTATTTTTGGCATTGATTCTGCCCCGTGAATGTGCGCTCTGACAGTCCATGGACGTAGAAGGACCACCGGTGGCCCATTCTGGCCATGAGCAGCAGGCACACCCGGCAGAGAGGAGCCCTGGGGGGCTCGGAGGAGCTGAGGTAGAATGAACAGAGGTTAAACGCCCTTACACTCACTTCTAAGTGACAGGTTCTAATTAAACATAATTCACACCTCAATGGATCCAATCAGCCCTGTAGAGAGTCCAGGTTTCTGCCGTGGCGGACCTGAAGGCTGACGGGGAGGAAGCGCGAGAAAAGAGGCCGATGTGTGGGTGGGGCTGGAGGGGGAAGAGCTGGGACTTGTAGGAACGCGTGAGAATTGAGGGAGGAAAGAAAATATGCTTAAAGGAATAGGCTATAAAGTAATGTGGTTTTCCTATACGGGGGGCGGTGATTTCTAGGTGTTCATTCTCTTAAAAAAGTAGCTTTATAACTTGCCTTTGTGAAAAAATACCTTGTATCCCAATGTTATTTTTTTGCCTGCTCCAAAAATTACTGAAAGATGTTTTTTATTTCATGATTTCAGAAATATGATGGATGCAGGCATTCCCATTATATAGATTCAACCACAGACACTGAGAAACAGGCACCTACTCATGTGGAGTACAGGGTCCAGGCTGACAATGGAAATCCTGATTCTTCCAAACAAGCCCCCAACCTGTCAGGAAGACAGTCTATCAAGACCAATGGCTTTTGTAATTCAAGCCATTCCCCTTTTGTTTGCCAAAGCTAAAAAATTAAAGACATAAAAAAAATTATTCCTGCTAAAAATCTATTTCTGGGGTCACAGCTGCAGGATTAACATATGCTAAAGCTAGAAACACTGAAGGTTGATTGTGCACATCTTTTCAAGTGCAGCTTAATCGCCCAAGAATGCAGAATCACATTTCAGATGTATTTAAAGCGTGAAAAATATTTATATAATTATTGTCTCATCAGATTAATATTAAAATCCTGAACCACTCTACTTAAGGTCCCTGAAGTTTCTGTGCAGACTCCTAACTCCATATTAGGCAGCCCTTCGCTGCTTCGCAAAATCCTCTCCAGCCACACCAGTCCTGCATGAGGCCTCCCCCTGTGCCCCAGGGAGAACTAACTCTCACCTCTGTGAAAGCCCAGAATGCCTTGTCTCCCTAATGTGCCACGTATGTGCCATGGATGGCGGTTCCCTGGACATGCACATGTCACATTTCCCTCTGTCCCCATTTCCCCCGACCCAGCATCATGCAATCCCCAAGGGAAGGAGCCATAAGTTACATATCAGCATATCTGCTCTAAGAGCCTAGTGGAAAACATCCTGCTTAAGAGATGTTAAATATATTTTGTAAATGAATGATGGCTGCACAGAAATTCTCCAGGGTCTTCAGGCCTCCCTTCTAAAGCTTTGTCTAGAATATGGAAAGCAAGCTTCTGCCACTGCACCTAGCCCATAGTGACTCCTTCACCACTAAATCACAAATGAACACCATCTGCTGCCCCTCTCCACCGGCCCCTCTGGAGAGTCCCTTTAGACTAATTGGTCACTCTCTGTTCTAGCTTGGATTTCTCTTAGTTCTTACTCCTGGGGAAATCTCACTTGGGCCAGGGGTCTAGGATGCTGGTTTCTAAGTTATAGGCTCAACACCATATGCTTTTCCTCTTTAAACTCCTAATTATTACTTTCTTTTCAGTTACCCTCATTTCCCTCCCCTCCTGAAATGTTCTGTTTACAAGACTCTCCTGAAACTATCTCCTTTGAGCCATCTACAGAGCATAAGGCAAGCAGATGGTACTCCGATTACACTGGTAATTACCCCCTGAGAAAAGCATCCTTGTTCCCAAAGCAGGTAATTTGGGCTAAAATAGAACTTTCAACAGAATAACCCAGATAAGTAGGGCGCTGAGCTATATCCATATACGATCATATTTTATATAACAGAAAGCATTATCATTAGTTTTTGACAAAGCCACACTGCCGCTCCCTGCAAAGAAGGGTGGCCAACATCGGAAAAACTATGATGAACGAGTTTCTAAGGCTCCACCCACTTCCATGTTAGCTCCACCTCTCCGACGGGTTGGAGGTGCCTGAATCACAGTTGAGAAACTCTTGAGATGCATCCTTGCCAACCAACATGTAGGTTTCTCCTCACATCTGGTTTCTAAGCAAAATGACTTAATTTTTATTTCATTTTAATTTTATTTTAGATAGAGCATGAGCAAGGGGAGAGGCAGAGTGCAGGAAGAGGAGAATCTCAAGCAGACTCCTTGCTGAGCAGGGAGCCCTACTCCCCAGCTCAACGGAGGCTCCATTTCACAACCCTGAGATCATGACCTGAGCTGAAACCAAGAGCCGGATACTCACCTGACTGAGTCACCGAGCCACCCCATGGACTTTTTTTTTAAATGATATTTATCTTTTTTAATTGCTGAAATGCATTTTTAATTTTTTTTTATTTTATTTTTTTCAGTGTTCTAAAATTCATTGTTTATGCACCTCACCCAAGGAATACCTGCCCTCCTTAATACCCACCACCAGGAATTTCACCAGCATATACATTACTTTGACTTTTTGGCAATGTCAGTATCAAATCCTTGAACATAGGCTTGGGTGAAATGGGATAAACAAACGCTTCTCTTTGCTCCGGAGTAAGCAGAATTCTGACCACACATTCAGCAATCTCTGATCATAACTGCAGACCATGATCTGCTGAAGTTTTTCTGTAAGAGCAAGACTAGCTAGAGTGCTTTTAGCTCAAGAACAAGGGACTCTATGTCATTGGGCAAAAACGGGAAAAGCTCATCCAAATGAACTTCACATAAGAAGAGAAGCAGTAAGAAATGGTAATTGCTTTTTCTAACCCAGGGCAGGTGCAATTACCATCAATTCTTTGTGGTGGGTTTTTTTTTTTTTCCTTGTCTTTTTATTTATTTATTTATTTTTAATATCTGTTATAATAGTGTGATCACCCCAACACTGCAATTTAGATGTAGGGCTCATTAAAAAAGAAGGTTGGAATTTTAATATGTATACCCAACACAAAAGCAAGATATTTATTGCACTTTGCACATGGCAGAAGTTAAAATTTCATTGAAAAGATTTTTCAGAGATTAACATAACTATGTGTAGCTTTTTCCCTCTCCCTTTCTCCTAGAAATGCAAAATAGATCAGGAAAAAATCCTGAAGGATGAAAAAGCTCTTGCTCCACCTGTCAGCTCTATCAATACTAGGGATAGATGATAGCCAATTTTATAACAAAGTACTTGTGGTTTTTGTGTTAGACTTTTGGATCTTAATTTAGAAGGCAGTTTTGTGAGAGAGGAGTCAAGATGGCGGAGAAGTAGCAGGCTGAGACGACATCGGGTAGCAGGAGATCAGTAGCTAGCTTATCTAACCATTGTGAACACCTACAAATCCAATGGGAAATCGAAGAGAAGAAAAGCAACAATTCTAGAAACAGAAAATCGACCACTTTCTGAAAGGTAGGACCTGCGGAGAAGTGAATCCAAAGTGACAGGAAGCCAGACCGTGGGGGGAGGGGCCGGCTCCCAGCAAGCAGCGGAGCAAAGAAGCACAAAATCAGGACTTTTAAAAGTCTGCTCCACAGAGAGACATCGCTCCAGAGGCTAAACCGGGGGGAAGCCTACGCGGGGTCAGCGTAACCCCAGAACCCGCAGGGTCACAGAAGGACTGGGGGCGTCTGAGTGCCACAGAGCTCGCAGGTATTAGAGTGGGGAAGCCAGCTACAGTGACAAAGCTGAGGAGTGAGCTCTCAGCCCGGGGTTACCTTGTGCCGTTCGCAGGCTGGGTGGGCTCGGAGCGCAGCCGGAGGCCACGGAGACGGAAGCAACCGGGCGCTTTTCTCCAAGGGCCAGCAATTGACTGCTTTCCTCAAGGTGCGACCGCAGGCCAGGGAGGCAGGGGCGGTTGGGCGCTTTTCTCTGAGGGCGCACTGAGGAGCGGGACCCCGAGCTCTCGGCTCCTCCAGGCCGGAGACTGGGAGGCCGCCATCTTCATTCCCGTCCTCCGGAACTCTACGGAAAGCGCTCAGGGAACAAAAGCTCCCGAAAGAAAACCTGAGTGGATTACTTAGCCCGGCCCCTGGCAAGGGCGGTGCAATTCCACCTGCGGCAAAGACATTTGAGAATCACTACAACAGGCCCCTCCCCCAGAAGATCAACAAGAAACCCAGCCAAGACCAACTATACTCACCAAGAACAGCAGAATTCCAGAGGAGGAGGAAGCAAATCTTATCTGGACAAAATGACAAGGCGGAAAAACTCACCACAAAAAAAAGAACAGGAGGCAGTACCGAAGGCTGGGGACCGAATCAATACGGACATTGGTAACATGACAGATCTAGAGTTCAGAATGACGATTCTCAAGGTTCTAGCCGGGCTCGAAAAAGGCATAGAAGATATTAGAGAAACCCTCTCTGGAGAGATAAAAGCCCTTTCTGGAGAAATAAGAGAGCTAAAATCTAACCAAGTTGAAATCAAAAAAGCTATTAATGAGGTGCAATCAAAAATGGAAGCTCTTACTGCTAGGATAAATGAGGCAGAAGAAAGAATTAGTGACATAGAAGACCAAATGACAGAGAATAAAGAAGCTGAGCAAAAGAGAGACTAACAAATACTGGACCACGAGGAGAGAATTTGAGAGATAAGCGACACCATAAGACGACACAACATTAGAATAATTGGGATTCCAGAAGAAGAAGAAAGAGAGAGGGGAGCAGAAGGTATATTGGAGAAAATTATTGGAGAGAATTTCCCTAATATGGCACAGAGAACAAACATCAAAATCCAGGAGATGCTAGGAACGCCCCTCAAAATCAATAAAAATAGGTCCACACCTCATCACCTGATAGTAAGATTTACAAGTCTTAATGACAAAGAGAAAATCCTGAAAGCAGCCCGGGAAAAGAAGTCTGTAACATACAAGGGTAAAAACATTAGATTGGCAGCGGACCTATCCACAGAGACCTGGCAGGCCAGAAAGAACTGGCATGATATATTCAGAGCACTAAACGAGAAAAACATGCAGCCAAGAATACTATATCCAGCTAGGCTATCATTGAAAATAGAAGGAGAGATAAAAAGTTTCCAGGACAAACAAAAGCTGAAAGAATTTGCAAACACCAAACCAGCTCTACAGGAAATATTGAACAGGGTCCTCTAAGCAAAGAGAGACCCTAAAAGTAGTAGGTCAGAAAGAAACAGAAACAATATACAGTAACAGTCACCT
Source organism: Martes martes (assembly GCF_963455335.1). Taxonomy (NCBI): domain Eukaryota; kingdom Metazoa; phylum Chordata; class Mammalia; order Carnivora; family Mustelidae; genus Martes; species Martes martes. The sequence goes on from NC_137890.1 coordinate 8,168,355, forward strand.
TACAAGCAATACAATGGCACTAAATTCATATCTCTCAATAGTTACCCTGAATGTTAATGGGCTAAATACCCACAATCAAAAGACACAGGGTATCAGAATGGATTAAAAAAAAAAAAATCAATAGGCTGCCTACAAGAAACTCATTTTAGACCTGAAGACACCTCCAGATTTAAAGTGAGGGGATGGAAAACAAAGTACCATGCTAATGGACATCAGAAGAAAGCTGGGGTGGCAATCCTTATATCAGATCAATTAGATTTTAAGCCAAAGACTATAATAAGAGATGACAAAGGACACTATATCATACTCAAAGGGTCTGTCCAACAAGAAGACCTAACAATCTTAAATATCTATGCCCCTAACATGGGAGCAGCCGACTATATAAACCAATTAATAACAAAATCAAAGAAATACATTGACAGTAATACAATAATAGTAGGGGACTTTAACACTCCCCTCACTGAAATGGACAGATCATCTAAGCAAAAGATCAACAAGGAAATAAAGGCCTTAAATGACACGCTGGACCAGATGGACATCACAGATATATTCAGAACATTCCATCCAAAGCAACAGAATATACATTCTTCTCTAGTGCACATGGAACATTCTCCAGAATAGACCACATCCTGGGTCATAAATCAGCTCTCAACCAGTATCAAAAGATTGGGATCATTCCCTGCATATTTTCAGACCACAATGCTCTGAAGCTAAAACTCAATGATAAGAGGAAATTTGGAAAGAACCCAAATACATGGAGACTAAACAGCATCCTTCTAAAAAATGAATGGGTCAACCAGGAAATTAAAGAAGAATTGAAAAAATTCATGGAAACAAATGATAATGAAAACACAACAGTTCAAAATCTGTGGGACACAACAAAGGCAGTCCTGAGAGGAAAATATATAGCGGTACAAGTCTTTCTCAAAAAACAAGAAAGGTCTCAAATACACAACCTAACTCTACACCTAAAGGAGCTGGAGAGAGAACAACAGAGAAAGCCTAAACCCAGCAGGAGAAGAGAAATCATAAAGATCAGAGCAGAAATCAATGAAATAGAAACTAAAAAAACAATAGAACAAATCAATGAAACTAGGAGCTGGTTCTTTGAAAGAATTAATAAGATTGACAAACCCCTGGCCAGACTTATCAAAAAGAAAAGAGAAAGGACGCAAATAAATAAAATCATGAATGAAAGAGGAGAGATCACAACCAACACCAAAGAAATACAAACAATTATAAGAACATACTATGAGCAACTCTACGCCAACAAATTCGACAATCTGGAAGAAATGGATACATTTCTAGGGACATATAAACTACCACAACTGAACCAGGAAGAAATAGAAAACCTGAACAGACCCATAACCAGTAAGGAGATTGAAACAGTCATCAAAAATCTCCAAACAAACAAAAGTCCAGGGCCAGACGGCTTCCCAGGGGAATTCTACCAAACATTTAAAGAAGAATTAATTCCTATTCTCCTGAAACTGTTCCAAAAAGTAGAAATGGAAGGAAAATTTCCAAACTCATTCTATGAGGCCAGCATCACCTTGATCCCAAAACCAGACAAGGATCCCATCAAAAAGAGAATTACAGACCAATATCCTTGATGAACACAGATGCAAAAATTCTCACTAAAACACTGGCCAATAGGATCCAACAGTACATTAAAAGGATTGTTCACAACGACCAAGTGGGATTTATTTCAGCGCTGCAAGATTGGTTCCACATCTGCAAATCCATCAATGTGATACAATACATTAACAAAAGAAAGAATAAGAACCATATGATACTCTCAATAGATGCTGAAAAAGCATTTGACAAAGTGCAGCATCCCTTCCTGATTAAAACTCTTCAAAGTTTAGGGATAGAGGGCACATACCTCAATATTATCAAAGCCATCTATGAAAAACCCACTGCAAATATCATTCTCAATGGAGAAAAACTGAAAGCTTTTCTGCTAAGGTCAGGATGTCTGTTATTACCACTGCTGTTCAACATAGTACTAGAAGTCCTAGCCTCAGCAATCAGACAACAAAAAGAAATTAAAGGCATCCAAATTGGCAAAGAAGAAGTCAAACTATCACTCTTTGCAGATGATATGATACTATATGTGGAAACCAAAAGGCTCCACTCCAAAACTGCTAGAACTTGTACAGGAATTCAGTAAAGTGTCAGGATATAAAGTCAATGCACAGAAATCAGTTGCATTTCTTTACAATAACAACAAGACAGAAGAAAGAGAAATTGGGGAGTCAGTCCCATTTACAATTGCACCCAAAACCATAAGATACCTAGGAATAAACCTAACCAAAGAGGCAAAGAATCTGTACTCAGAAAATACAGATGAGTACTATAAAGTACTCATGAAAGAAATTGAGGAAGACACAAAGAAATGGAAAAATGTTCCATGCTCATGGATTGGAAGAACAAATATTGTGAAAATGTCTATTCTACCTAAAGCAATCTACACATTTAATGCAATCCCTATCAAAATCCCATCCATTTTTTTCAAACAAGTAGAACAAATAATCCTAAAATTTATATGGAACCAGAAAAGACCTCAAATAGCCAAAGGAATATTGACAAAGAAAGCCAAAGTCGGTGGCATCGCAATTCCAGACTTCAAGCTCTATTACAAAGCTGTCATCATCAAGACAGTATGGTACTGGCACAAAAACAGACATATAGACCAATGGAACAGAATAGAGAGCCCAGAAATAGACCCTCAACTCTATGGTCAACTAATCGTCGACAAAGCAGGAAAGAATATCCAATGGAAAAAAGACAGCCTCTTCAACAAATGGTGCTGGGAAAATTGGACAGCCACATGCAGAAAAATGAAATTGGACTATTTCCTTACACCACACACGAAAATAGACTCAAAATGGATGAAGGACCTCAATGTGAGAAAGAAATCCATCAAAATTCTTGAGGAGAATGCAGGCAGCAACCTCTTTGACCTCAACCGCGGAACTTCTTCCTAGCAACATCGCCAAAGACAACGGAAGCAAGGGCAAAAATGAACTATTGGGATTTCATCAAGATCAAAAGCTTTTGCACAGCAAAGGAAACAGTTAACAAAACCAAAAAACAACTGACAAATGGGAGAAGATATTTGCAAACGACATATCAGATAAAGGGCTAGTATCCAAAATCTATAAAGAGCTTAGCAAACTCAACACCCAAAGAACAAATAATCCAATCAAGAAATGGGCAGAGGACATGAACAGACATTTCTGCAAAGAAGACATCCAGATGGCCAACAGACACATAAAAAATGCTCCACATCACTCGGCATCAGGGAAATACAAAAAACCACAATGAGATACCACCTCACACCAGTCAGAATGGCTAAAATTAACAAGTCAAGAAATGACAGATGCTGGCGAGGATGCGGAGAGAGGGGAACCCTCCTACACTGTTGGTGGGAATGCAAGCTGGTGCAACCACTCTGGAAAACAGTGTGGAGGTTCCTCAAAAAACTGAAAATAGAGCTACCCTATGACCCAGCGATTGCACTACTGGGTATATGTCCTAAAGATACAAACGTGGTGCCCCTAAGGGGCACGTGCACCCGAATGTTTATAGCAGCAATGTCCACAATAACCAAACTATGGAAAGAACCTAGATGTCCATCAACAGATGAATGGATAAAGAAGAGGTGGTATATATACACAATGGAATACTATGCAGCCATCAAAAGACATGAAATCTTGCCATTTGCGACAACGTGGATGGAACTAGAGGGTATTATGCTTAGCGAAATAAGTCAATTGGAGAAAGACAACTATCACATGATATCCCTGAAACGAGGAAGTGGAGATGTGGTGTGGGGGGGCTGGGGGGTAGGAAAAGAAAAAAATGAAAGAAGAGGGGATCGGGAGGGAGACAAACCATAAAAGACTCAATCTCAAAAAACAGACTGAGGGTTGCTGGGGGGAGGGGTACGGGAGAGGGTGGTGGGGATATGGACATTGGGGAGGGTATGGGCTATGATGAGTGCTGTGAAATGTGTAAACCTAGCGATTCACAGACCTGTACCCCTGGGGATAAAAATACATTATATGTTTATTAAAATAAATAAATAAGTTAAAAAAAAAAAAGAAGGCGGTTTTGTACTATTTGGTAATATTCTCTTCCTCTGCTTTTTCTGACATTACAAATGACCCAGACTACTTGTGTTTTCTGTTATTAACCTTCTAAACGCCCATCCACTCTGCACTAAACTTGCTGGGGAAAATAAAGAGTGGAAAAAGTGAGCTGCTGGTTTATTTATTTTTTATTATTCTACTTAAATCTCTTAATGAAGTATTTTGCTTTTTCAAAGTTACTGCCCTATATCCATGGGAGAGAAAATGCACGTGACCTGAAACAGCACCAGAAGCTCACAAGCATTCGCATTTCAACTACTACATGATCCTCTCCGTCTGGTGACTAGGCAAAAATAACTCTCTTGGTCATTCGTAAGAATAAATTTAAACCAAATAATTCTGGTTAGGAGGCTAGCTGATTCATGAAGTAGTGAGAATGACAGCAGAGATCCTTGCACAGAGGAAGTAATTGACTGATAAGGATAATTAACTCATTAGTATTATGACTAATAGTCAGTAATTGGTTAATACCTTTTATCGACTCTGCCAATGCAAATAGCTTGATTTTCAACCCAACTGATAACCGCTCTTCACAGTAATTCAAATTAGTACTTTGGAACAGTCCTTGATAAAGTAAAGCCATCAACTGTGCTTCTTGTTCACAGTACTTTGATGTTATTTGTAAAACAATTAACATGTTAAACCAGTGTTAGGCTATGTCAACGTGGGCACAGGCTATGCATCGGACACTGTGTGCACCCTCTAAAACCTATACTTAGCAATTTGCTCAATTAGGGTCTCCATTTGAAGTCTGTTATGAACAACGATAATTCATTGCCTAAAAGGGAGCCTATGTCTGATATAAGTCATCCTTCCACAAACTGTAGACTGAGGCATGAAGCCTTCACATCCCTCAGAATCAGTGGTATTTGTCAAAGTCTCTTTGCTGACCAATGGACGACCATCACTGGAATACTCGGGAGCAGTAGTGTTCAAAGTGGGGTCCCAAAGAGCAGCGGCAGCATCGCGGGGGAACTAGTGAGAAAAGGCAAACTATCAGGCCCAGCCCCAGACCTACTGAATCAGAAACTTTGGGTGTGGGGACCAGCCATTTGTGTTTAAAAGTCCCCTAGTGGGGCGCCTGGGTGGCTCAGTGGGTTAAAGCCTCTGCCTTTGGCTCAGGTCATGATCTCAGGGTCCTGGGATCGAGCCCCACATCGGGCTCTCTGCTCGGTGGGGAGCCTGCTTCCCTCCCCTCTGTCTCTGCCTGCCTACTTGTGATGTCTCCATCAAATAAATAAATAAAATCTTTAAAAATAATAATAAAATAAAAAAATAAAAAATAAATAAATAAACGTGCCCTAGTGATCCTGATACACGCTTAAGTCTGAGAACCACTGTCCCGGAAAGAGATTTCTCCGAGTGTGGTGGAAAAACCTTGGGCGTTAGAATCACCCGGGGCTAATCTCTGAGGATTATTCTGCCCTGCTGAATTACAGCATCTAGCAATCCACACTTCTGTAAGGTCCCCAGTGTACCTGGTCATTCGGTGCACCAGAAAGTTTGAGCACCACCTAGTTGGATTTAAATGAATAAAAGATTCTTCCACAGAAATGCAAAGGGGGGATATGAACCCAACAACTGGACTCACTGAACATGTTTCCTATTTGAAGAGATTGGCCTAAGTCTCCTCTTCTAACTTGGGTGCAGGCCGAAAGATCTCTGCGCTGGTTAGTATGCGAACAAAAGTATGTCTTCTCATTGCAGCTTTCAAGAAGTCATTAGCCAAAGAAGAGGGTGACTATTATCTAATCAAAAAACAAGTAAATAAATAAAGCTGTACTAGAACCAACACCTTAGTGTCCCCAGATCATTCTGTAACAGGAGACTGCAAGTAGCCCAACGACAGGCATTTTTAATAAATCAGATCTATTTGGGTTTCATTTGTTTGTTTGTTTTTTGAGGGAGGGAGCTTTTTGTTGGTCTGCTTGTTTTGTGGTGCAGAATTCTTGCTGGTGACAATGCAAACATCCCACACCACTCAGCAAGCTGCCACACCTTCCATCAGTAACATAAAGACTCTCCCTCTCCGCCAAACACAGGCAAAATTAGTTAAAAAAAAACATTTGTCAGAACTAACAAATAACTTCACCTAAAAGGAGGGGCAGCAGATACTGAGATAGGGGAAGAAGGAAAAAGGAAAGAAAAGGTATAAAGGCCATAAATTCAAAGACAGAAGCCAGGCTCCATATTAGCCTTAGTAAAAGTCAATTATCCCCCCTTCCTTTATCCTGCTGAATGAAAATAAAAATATCTGCAAGAGCATTAACATTCTTTTAACAAAGATTATAATCATGGCAGCAGCCTCAAAATCCCACCCTCTTCCTCTGAGCTCTCAGAAAATAAAAATCCACAGAAACAAAACATCCCATAATTAAAAGGCCGCACAATATAACTATTAGACAGATCAGGTTTTCCCAGCAACTTCATACATCTTGGAGCCTTTATCAAGGCAACACTTGGATTTGGCCAAATTAATCCTTTTTAGCCTTATCATTGTAAATTCATGTGTCTACTCTCCAATATTGCAAACAGCAACAAAAAACGGATGAAACTTTCAGATATCGTAGGAAACTGCTTTCTCACAGACAACGTGATATTTTGGAGAAAGTAAAATGTTTGCAGCAAGAAGGCCTGGGTTCAAATATCCGTTCTCCCATTTAATTGCTGTGGTAAGGGGAGCAAGTCTGTAAAACCAATCTGCGTTTCAATTTTCCCATATAAAAAGTATCCCTCAGAAATTTGTATATCATATCAGATAATGTCTGTGAAAATTCTTTAAGTGTAATGGGTTTTTAGACATTTCACTAGACTCTTAAGTTCTAACATTAGCAATTGTGTCTTTTTATCCTTTTCCCTCCAAGGTACAGAATAATACATGATTTGTTTAATTAGTAGAATAATTAATTAGCTGTTGTCTGAGCCTGTCAGTGGGGATCAGAACTGGCCCCAGAAAACTAATAGCCAAATAGACCCAGACCCCAGGGTCCAGAGCCAAACCTAGAGTGGAAATTATCCAAAATGCAGCTGCCAGTTAGAACACACCTATGTCAGAGGTTGAAAGGGGAGGGTCCAAAAGCAGACACTAAAACTGTCCTCTAGCCCAAGAGGCTGGTGCAAGAGTCACCACTCAAGGCCATAGCTAAACATCTAGGAGTAAACAAACAGAGGAGCACAGAGGGAGGGGAAAAGACAGCAGTGTCACAAAGAACAGGACAAGATGCCCCAGAGGACCCTTGGATTGAGTGGTTGGCTACTCTAAGACTGGGTGACAGCCTGATCTAAAGTCCTGGTGTCATGGCAGATTGCTGGTTAAACTTTATTCAAAGGAGTGAACACAGTGCATTTGAAAGAAACATGGGTAAGTTTTAAGCCAGAGAGAATCAAGTTCAAATTCAATTCTGCGGTTTACCAGCTGTGTGAACTTGTATAGCACACTGAATATCAATTTCCCCCTCTTCCCATAAAATTAGGATCATAATGTCTTCCTCACCATGCTTTTGTGGGCATTAAATGAAATCAGGAGTCATGAAGGACCTGAAATGAAGTTTGACAACTAGGAAGCACACAAAACACATTAACTTCCTTCTCCTACCACGATTTCTGAATTTTTCTCTTAGCCATATTTCTTATTAGCAATTTACTATCCTTATAAAGTTCTTAGTCAGTAAATCCTAATTGAAAAAAATTATACTTTAATTGCTTATAGCCTTATTTTAAGATCTAATTCCAACTTTAACCATATCCTTTCTCTTGATTCTAATCATAAAAAACAGCAGCAGGAAGTTAGAAAATCATTTACTAGAATCCTCAGAATTAGGGTCTTCCATAAAAGAAAACAACTTGCCCCATGCTGACTACATATGGCTCAATAATTATTCCATAGAACAGAGGCATTCCCATGAGCTAGTACTTTTTTTTTTTTTTTTTTGGCATGTGAAGCCTTGAGATTGGCCTTCACAGGTGATACACTAAGAGATCATGAGAGTTGATGAACACATATTTAATTGATTAATCTACTTAACACATATTCATTAAGCTCACACTATATTTGAGATATTTGGTTAAATGCTTTGGACACAGCTTTGGGACAGACGGACATTGTGCCTGCCCTCAGAGTGTTTAAAGCCTATTTATCAAGATTGTTTAGTCTAGCCGCATAATAAGGAAACCTTAACCTCTCCATAATATAACAAATGGAGATGTGTTTCTCATTCATTTTAGGATCTAGCAACTCTCCTTGACAACTCTCTCAGTGATGACATATGGATCCAAGTTCCTTCCATCTTTTCACAGAAGATGGCTTTCTGGATCTTTAAAGAATGAGAAGAGAGTAGGTGGTCAATAGACTGCCAGCCTGGAAATGATTTACCCTTTACCCACCTCCCACTGGCCAGAATCCAATCACATGGTCCCAACCTACTAGAAAAGGGAAGCTAAAAATGTAGTTTTTGTATTTGCCCAAGGAGAAAAAAAAATTACAGTGGGGTTCAGTGAACATATGAAATTATATCTGACACATCTATTTGGAAGTTGCTATATTGGATAGTAAGAGACAGATGCGTTCCTTTCTCCTAGCCCCTTTCCAGGAGCTTCTAATCTCACAAATGGTGACAAACATATACATACAAACCTGACGAGAGATAGACTTGACTTATGTTATTATAGAGAGTCCGAGCCCCGGAAATATTGAGCTACTGGAGCATATTGATAGAAAAAAAAAAATCAATAAAGAAAGGGAGGGAGCAAATAAGAGGACTTTGTAGGTGAGGAGAATTTGAGAAAAGGCAATGTTCAAGAAATGGCAGGGAGCCCAGTGTGGCCAGCATAAAATGCATATGACATATGATAATTTCTGAAAGGAAGGGCATGGGTCAAGTTGAGCAGGGTTTTGAATGTCACGACTAAGTTTGAAATTATCCACACACACAGCAGGTAAAAGTAGCAGAAGGTCGTTTCAAGAATGCAGTCAAAAGGCACTGAGGTTCTCAACTGAGAATATTCCCATGCCATTTCTTGATCCCATGCCCCTTGAAAGTGAGTACTATGTCTCAGTCAATTTCTTTTCTTTTTGATTTTGTGTTTAATATCCCTCAACACCCACCTAGGTCGTAGACTACTCATTTAGGTAGATGCTGATTGACAAAATGGCCACCAGGATAAATGTATGACTAGAGATTTTCTGACAACAGTGAACTCCATTGTACACTGATAATGCCCCATGTGTACGGGATTCACATACAAACTTGAAGGAGGAGAACAAGTGGAAAATGACTCACTGCTTGGGCCTATTTAAGAGTTAGGACCACACATCACTTGTTTTGCAATGCAAGAATGTGATTCGTAGGCCAATGCTCAAGAAATGGGAACAGAAACACATTCGTCTGTTCTTACTTCCACATCTCCTGTGGTGAGAAGGGCCTGTGCGCTGGTTGCTGGGAATGCGGAGCTCTAATTTGCCTCCACGGGTTTCTGGCTGATTAGCCTTAGACAAACCAGGTGCGCTTTCCATTTCTCCATCCAAATGCACTGATGTGGACAGTTCCCTCACCCAGGTTTTAGGGAGGTAAAAGAAGATGAATGTAAAAGCACTTTAAAAAGTGCTTTTAAAAAAAGACTGAAGTCCTAAATAATGTATAAAGTACCCATTTTGATGAAAAGCATGGCCTTCAAGTAGAAAGAGCAAAGGGCCATGGAAGCAGAACACTGGTTAAAAGAGGAGTGAACTCTAAAGCTTTATTCTCCCTAGCCTAAGAAACACCCAGACGCTTGACCCATCTGTGACGCAGCCTTCCAATTCCAGAAGATTCCAACAGGTAGAATCCACATCAGCCACAGAACCAATTTCATACCCAAAGAAGCTTCTGCCTTGGGCTTTGTAGTTGTGATTAGCTTCTCTTATTTAGTATCCGGAGGGATTGGCTTGAACCACACTGTAGGGCAACTTAATTAAAGAATTAGATAAACAAAGAAATGTCTCCCTCTCTGAATCAAGCCAAGTGTCATGAAAAATAAAACAATTAAGCAGAAACAAAGGCACCAATAACGTATTAAAGCAGAACAAGTTTATACAGAAACGTAATGAGGCTTCATTATTACAAATCAGAAGGCTGAGAGGCAGTATGGTGAGCTCTCCATGGCTGCCTTTATCAAACTTACCCATAATGCAATGGTGCCGGGAGACCAAAATACACACTTACTCAAGAAAAACCACAGGCCACATCTGCGTTCTGCATTGAGATTTCCTCCGTGTTTCCATAGGCATCATCTCACTTAATCCTTACAGCAACCTCTCTGAAATGGGTGTTAGCTTCATTTTACAGATAACGAAACGAAGTCTTGGGGAGTTTGTGTGACTTGCCCAAGTTTGCATAATGATGAAGTAACCACTGGAACTCCAGCCTGGACTGCTCACCCAGGTGCTTCCCATTATGGGCCAATTAAATCCTAAACTAACCTGCACTTGCTTGATGGGTGTTATGGAAGGGAGCCATATTTTCTCATTCAACTGCAAAAACAAATATTCAATGAGCATCAGCTACATTCGCAACACTGTGTTAGGTGAGGTAGATAAGACAGGGGGGAAGTAGACACAGCCTTAGATCTTAGAGTATACATCTCTTCTTAGGGAAAATTCAAATACTTAAAATTTTCTCTATCGTACAATTTTTAAAACTATGCCCAGAAATATTCAGTCTAAGAAATAAAATTACAGTGTCCCCCAACCACACACACACACACACACACTATTTTCTAGAATTCTAAAGTGAGCATTACTTGCTGATGTAATAAGATGGCCGTAGGAACATCAAAATAGAATAGAATCAAGATCACCAATAGGTTCTGACCAAGAAGGCCTTAACAGCATTCCCCTCAGCCTGACTGAAATTTAGACAGGTTTTCTCATGACTATACCCCTGCCCTCCCTTTTCTTTGGGCATTTCCTTTAGAAAACTTGGCAGTTTTCTAAAGCTTTGCTCCTTTGTGATGTAAATCTTCTACAACCCAGAGATGTCTTTCTCAAGGACCTGGGAGACATCCTTTTGATGTGTGAACAGGAAAGACAGTACCCCATCTCCCAGTCTCTGTGGGAGGGTAGGAGCTTAATATCTATAAGCACTAGTCAGAAAACACAGATGGCCTCATCATAGTGACCAATATCCCCCTGATGTCCTCCAGTACCTTTCCAGGAGCTCAGCCCAGGGCTTAAAACCTTCCCACCTTTTGTACCAGTGAAGCTGAGGTCAATCTCTTTTTCCTATGGTAACTGTCTTGATTCCATCAGTCTTAAATAAAAGACTTTCTTGCTATTTAACTAGTCTGGTACAATTTTCTTTTTACAGTCCCTATGTGTTAAGTAGGATGCAGACTACGAGTGTTGCAGATATGAACAGGACAGGCTTCTGCCCTGAAGAGATCAAGATACAGATCCGCGGAAGCACTACATCAAGATCTATAAGGAGACAACGGTGCGATAACTCCAGCTTTGATAACAAATTGCCGAAGATTCATAAAATGTAACCTATAAAACATAGCCTTAAACTTGAAATTATGTACCTTGTTAACTGATAACTTCCACAGAAGAACTTAGAGATAGAAATGTTGTCAGGGGGTGGGGGAAGAGGGGAAGAAGAGATGAAAAGCAAGGAAAAATGACAGAAACACCAACATCTTCCTTTCTCCTGTTTTTGAGAGATTAGCCTGACAAATCTCTGTCTGGGCGTTTCTCATATCAAGAACAAGGTGACCATCAGGACTGTGCTTCCCCAGTTCTGTGTCCTGATTGTAGGCTGACCTCCCACCCTCCCCTTCCCTGCTTCGTGCCCACAGCAGACCCCACATCACCACAATGAGGCACTCCATTTGTATGACTCACCCTTGAAGCTCCAATTTGGATGTGAGGGAGAAGAGATGAAATATGGAGCTCTTGTGACCCGTCAGAAGGCAAGGCTTCACACTTTGTAGTTTGAACCATTAGTGATGCTTCCAGAGGAAATCTCAAAAGAGGTAGCAGATGCTATTAGGAAATATTTCTGGGCAAAGAAGGTTTTGGAACATGCTGCAAGGCAGTATTGTCCATTCCTCCTACTGAACTACCACCACCTTTGCATCTTACTCTGAGTCTCCTTCCTCTCTGCTGAGTCCTGCTGACATGGGGGACTTTGTTCAGTGATAATGGATGCATATGAGTGTGACAAATTGATAAATACTAACCTTAAATGTAGTATAATTTGTGAATTTGCAAAATGCCTTCTGCTGCCAGACCACATTTGTTGTTGATGGTGGTGGTGGTGTTTTACATTAGAGGAAATGGAGAAGAAATGCCAGATCTGAGACACTGAAGAAAAGGGGAGGGGGGCAGAATATGAAGATGGGAGATAGGCTAGTGGTGAATAGAAAATCCTATAAATGTGGGCATTTGTGTCAGCCAGGACATGAGCTTCATAACCAGGAGAATACCAGTATTGACAACCCCAAATTGGAATGGTGGAGTCAATTTATAGCTGAGGTGGGGAGCACCCAAAGTTCCTGGAGACACGTAATCATGAGAGTATTGAAGTGTGGATGGTAATGGACATGACAAAGAGAGTAAAGGCAAAGTCAGAGAAGAAGAGTCAAGTTCAGACTCAAAAGTAAAACATGGACAATCAATCATGAGAAAAAGTAGAGGGCCAAGGAGAAAGGAGTCAGTGCAGTGTAGCAGGATAAAACAGAGAAATCAAGAAGCAAAATCAAACCAAGAAGACAAAGATCCTCTGATAGAGATCAGTCAGAATCCCAGCAGGGAATGGATAGCATATTCACACTAAGATAATTGGGTGATGGGGGGGCAAGGGGGTGTTAATAAAAGAGCTCTTACAATATGGAGCAGAGCATTGAGAGACCGCACTAGAGAATACAGAATCTCAGGACTCCGGGGGCCAAGGAGCTATTCCCATCCCGACGTCTAAAGGGATGTGAAGAGGAAATAGTGGCCACATCCTATAAGGTGAGACTTACAGAGCACCATCTTGAGTGGAGCCATGACCTTTGTTCAGTGATCACAGCCAGTTTGGGGTTACCCTGCTGGGCAGGTTCCTAGGAACTACGAACTCCAACCCCACTCCCTTCTCCCTTTCAGATCTCTTCCTGGGGCTCCCCATTGGCCAGAAGCCAGACAGCGAGTATAACTCTTCAAGTCACCCTCCCCAGCCACAGAGTCAAGAGGAGAAAAGTGGACAGGTGCAGATGGAAGCTGTCCAGCGTAGAAGCGAAGGGGGCAAGACCCAGCGTCTAACCTTAGTACAGACAGTTGAACGGTTTCCAGCTATGAAATCTGAGTGCAAAGGAGAACACTGAGGGACTAACTGTATTTCAAAGCTCTGTGCGGGAGAAGACAAAACCTCTTTCCTTTATCAATCATCTGCTCATCAAAACAGATACTCACACACACACACACACACACACACACACACATATAAATAATTTACTTTGGCATCTGTTGTAAAGCATATTAACACCAAGAATAGAATTTCCTCTAATGAATCTGTTGAGGAAAGCAACAGAATATGACCAGGCAAAAATTCTAGTTGATTAATTAGTAATCACAAAAGGCCCTACCACAGTTTTCCACCATGAGTTACAGAGCCCTCATTCAGCCTACAAGAATGAAGAAGTCAGGCTCTGGGCTGCCAGCCCTCCACGCTCCAGGGCCCAGACACTCTTTGGGCAGCAGGCCTGTGTTCACTGTACTAACTCACTAGTAGTCTCGCTCCCTAAACACGACCCCCACCAAACCCGCCCTGGTCTACCTCTTTCAGTCACTGGAGAGTTCTCTTTGGAACGTGGCATGCTGAGGTTTAGAAAATAACACGGGCGCTTTTTTTTTTAATGTGCCAAAGAATTATGGATACCATCATTGCTGTCCCACATGGCCACCATTAGTTTCCGATGATCATGCACCTCTCATTTATTAAAGACTATTTGATTTAGAATGTAATAATAAAAAAAAATTGTTTTTCTACCTATGGCATCAATTATGCAGATTGGCTTTTCTGGGGGGAAAAAAATAACGAGACATCATCAGTATTCTTTGAATTTCTGACTTAATTCACACAGTTACCGTGAGAGTATAACTTATTATTTGGTACCCGAGGTTGATGAATTCTCCACAGGCTGTCAGTAATTATTCTCAAGTATCTATTATGAGGACACAGAAAATTGCTATTATGTGCTGACTCAGTAGTGTGTGTGAGTACTCCGCTCCCTCCCTACTCAGTCTCCAGGCTCTGAGATTTCGCCGTGATATATCTTAGATGATTCATACTGGAAAGATCTATTAAATTTCAAATTATCTAATCACACTACTGATGTTACATTAAGATATAAATAAAAGGAAGTATAGACATGATTTATCTGTGCACCTTACCTGGTAAGGAAGAAAATGCAAAATGAAACCTCAGAATGATGTACCTAACAACCACAAAAATATTTCAGGGGATCTCTGTGGCTGCCTCTTCTCCTTAGACTTTGATCTCAAGTTTCAGTGGAGCATGAGAGACCCAAGCACAGCAGAGCCCTCCCCGAGATGCTGTTGAAGTTACGACCCACTGGGGGCAAGTGAACACAACCCAGCTGGTTCTCAAGGAAGCGAAAATGGCAGTGGTGGGATCCCATACGTGAGAAGTCCAGCCTCAGGAACGGCAGACACTCAAATTATGCCCAGATCGCTCTCCTTCTACCTCTAAGATAGTATCAGTCCTCCTTTTTTACCCTGTGCATTGGTTTTGCTCTTGCTTGTTGCAGTGATATTTGTCCTTGAGGCATGAGGAGGAAAGGCCTGGATGGGAAGTTTAAGAGCCTGGAGTGGAAAGCAGAAGATGAGCCTCCCTATAACTGAACACCCTGTCAGGACCATACCAAGTGGGGAGCAGGCATCTCCTCAAAGAAAGGTGAAGTCATTGCCAACAGACAAGCAGGAAGGAGTAGTTGAGTTGACAAGATCGGGAAAAGTCAATATGGATTCTAACACTGCAGGCCCCGAGGTCACGCCTCCAGGCAAAGGCGACCGGTTTCTGTGGGAGTCCAAAGAGGCAAAGACAGGATCCCAAGCACATTCACTGAAAGTCCTGGGGTCTTGAATAATGGTCTTTAGCCAAAGCAGTTGCTTATCATGTCATCCCTTCCCCTCCTGTCCCAGAAGAGAAAAAAAAAAGAAAGAAAGAAAGAAAGAAAGAACCCTTGGAGGGGGAATAAAAATATCATGGGATGCTGGAAACCTGGAGAACCAGCACAGATTCCTTCAGGAACAATTCTTCTGCCTTCTACATACAAATTAAACAAACAACCACCAACACAAACCAACCTAATTTTCTTTTAGTTCTTTTAGCCTTTTAATAAACATTCAGAACCTACTGAGAACCTACATGCCACCTAATAATCCTTTAACAAGGTAGAAGAACATAGGATATTTTTATTGAAACAGTTTATAACTAATGGCTCTCCATGCTGATTTCTAGTTTTTGTTTTTGTTTTTAAATGATGAACATTCTTGGGGCAGCTGGGTGGCTCAGTGGTTTAAGCCTCTGCCTTCGGCTCAGGTCATGATCTCAGGGTCCTGGGATCAAGCCCCACATCGGGCTCTCTGCTCAGCAGGGAGCCTGCTTTCCCCCCTCTCTCTGCCTGCCTCTCTGCCTAGCTCTGATTTCTCTCTGTCAAATAAATAAAATCTTAAAAAAAAAATGATGAACATTCTTTTGTTGTTGAAATGCTGATTGATTGTGTATTTTAAAAGTGGCGTCTGATAGACAGAGTGCCCTTCCAAAACTCCCCTCTCACTAGCAGACAAGTCCTCCCTGCTATGAAAAGGAGAAAAACAAAACACTTCTTTGTGTCCCTCTCCAGCTCCTGCTTCATTCACTCACCAATGTCTTCCCAGAGCCCACTGGGCAGAGAAATGAGACATGGCCCCTGCCCTCCAAAGTCCAGGGAAAGACGGTCACAACTACCAATAAATCCTAATACGAGGGCAAATGTGTACATGGGAGAAGCCCAGCGGTAGGCAATAAACTGCCTGGGAAAGTGGTGGAAGCCTCAGAAGAGATGCCAGGCCTTGAAGGACAGGAAGGACTCTGCAGAGCACCCGTTGGGGGGGGTGGTAAGACTGAAGCACTCCAGGCAGACAGATCTGTGTTGGAAGGAGCCTGGAAATGGACAAGGGCACAGTATGGCGATTCGGATACGAGCACTAGGTGCTGACAAAAAGCACTAGAAGATGATATTGCTGCAGGATATGGGCTGGCAGGTAAAAGTCTATGTCCCAAGTGCATTAGCTCCCTAGGACTGCCATGATGATCCCAAAATCAGATGACAAAACAACACTGATGTTCTCTCACTTCTGGATGCCGAAATCCTGAAATCACGGTGGAGGTTCTAGGGGAAAACCTGTTTCATGGTCTCTATCTCCTGGTGATTTCCAGCAATCTTTAGAGTTCCTTGGTTTGCAGCTACATCACTCCAATCACTCTGTCTTCACACAGCCTTCTCCCCTTCTGTGTTCCTCTCTGTGACTTTTCTCTTCTTACAAGGACACCACTCATATTAGTTTAAGAGTCCACCCTACTGCCGTATGACCTCATCTTGATTATGTCTTAATGACATCTAAAAAGACCCTCTTTCCAAATAAGTTCACATTCATAAGTACCATACCTTTCTGGGGCAAATTCAACCCACAATACCATGGTAACTAGTGTCAAAGAAAAATTATACCAGATAAGCTAAACAGGTAAGAAAGACTTTATTCAAGATTATTGCAATAGAGGTCAAGACTTTCATAAAAGAAGGAAGAGATTGAACTGGACTCCACTGAAACAAAAGGTGGGAAGGTTTATGTGCTAGGGTGAGCTAGTGGAAAAGTACCGGAAGACATCAGGTGAGGTTAGTCACTGTGATAAGGCCTTGTGTAAGGCTGACTAGTGCTTATGGAAGTTAGGCTCCTACCCTCCCATGGATACTGGGAGATGGGGCACTATCTTACTTGATGATGTCATTTCAAAGGGATGGCTCCCAGTCCTTGAGAAAGACATCCTTGGGATGTAGATCTACATCTCAAAGGGCAGGGTGAGAATTTACAGTTGCAAGTTTCTAAAGTAAATTCTCTATGAAAAGATAGGTCAGGGGTCTGTAGTCAGGAAGAAACCTGTCTAAAATTCAGTCAGGTTCAGCGTCCATTGATAACTTGTAAACCATTATCACTTTTGCCCTCTACAGAACAAGAGGCAGGAAGAATCGGTGGGAAAAAGAAAGGAAAGATGGAGGTCTGTAGATGAATGAATTAGAGTGGTCATTTTTTCAAACCGAAAGGCAGCACTCACTCAAAGACTACTTCAGCAGCTCTCGATAAACTCAAGACCCCCCAGGGACCATGGGCTTGTGAAATACAGTTGTCCTTGGTTCACAGATTTTAATGTCCTTCAATTAAAAAAAAAAAAGTGTAATGCAATGAGCCTCTGTAAGAGTTCCACAGGGATCTCGTTGAATATAACAATCATCTTGTCCTTTTTCTGCTTGGAAAGAACTAAACTAGTATTCATCTTAGAAGATCTAGAGATACCAAGCTGGGCAATATTACATCATAACCAGTGTATATCTAGCGAAGCCTATGTTCTCAGTGAAAGGTTAGCAAATTTTTGCAGAAAAGGACTAGGAAATAAACATTTTTGGCTTTGTAGGCCACATGGTCTCTGTCACCACTCTTCAACTCTATTGTTGCACAAAAGTAGCCAGAGATGATGTGACAATGAGTGGGGATGACTGTATCCCAATAAAAAAATTATACACACTGAAATTTGACTTTCATAGGCAATATTATTTTTCTTTTGAGTCTTTCCAATCATTTAAATATGTAATATCCATTCTTAGCTTATAAGTACACAAAAACAGGCAATGGGCCAGATTTGGCCTGTGAATTGTAGATTACCCACCCTTGGTCTAAATGAAAAAGCAATTGCAAATTCCACATATTCTCAGTGCACCTCATTTTCTTGCCTTGCATCAAAATATGAGACAGTCGTATGGGGAGAAATATCCCAGCACCCACGTTGACAACAAGAGAAAGAGAGGTCTTACATTGTTTTGCCAGTATCCAGCCTTACAAGAGCCAAATACTACACAAAGCAATCATTAACTAACATATTCAATGCATGTTTATTGAAGGATTGCTCTAAGCAGTCCTTAGTACTAGATACTAAGAATATATACAGCAGTGACCAAAACCCTTAGCCTCACAGGGTTCACCCCCACGCCTAGGTGAACATTGAAGTCACCTCCATCATTTTCAAAAACCACAGATGGTGGATAACTTTTAAAAATATTCCCCCAGACCAATTAAACCAGAATCTTGAAGGTAGAGCCTGTTCATCCTCAGAGTGATTTGCTTTTGAAAATTTCACTGCCCACACTGTAGCCTCCAAAAGTGATTTGGTTGCTCTGGAGTGGACCTGGGCACAGGTTAGTTTTTAAAGTTCTCCAGGTAGTTCTAAAGTCCAATCAGTATTGTGAACACTGGTCTAGCCCTTGTAGGCAGGCAAGTTTGATGCCTGAAACTCATGGGGGCCAAAATTTATGCCCACAGCTAAAAGTACTTTGGGGAAGAGTCACCAACACCTACACTGCTAGCCATAACTTCATTTCCATGGGGCCAGAGTGTTCAAGCTTTGGGTGGTCTCTGTTATCCCCAGACCTTCCATAACCAGGCTCAAGTCTTACAGCTTCTCCCCTTGAGATCCAACTTCCTCAACTACCTCCCTTCCTCCACGTGTTCATATCTCCATTGTTTCTTACTCAAAAAAATTAACCTTTAAAACACAGCCTTCTTACTATTAAGAGTTATGTAGTGCAGTGATTCTCAAAAGGTGACCCCTGATCCAGCAGCATCCAACTCACCTCAGACTTCACTAGAAACCATATTCCTGGCCCCACCCCAGACCTATGAATCATGTCCTCTGAGGGGGGGTGGTCCCAGCAGCCTGTGTTGCAACAATCCCTCCAAGGTGATTCTGTAGCACCCCCAGGTTTTGAGAATCGATGGCACAGAGATGTGGAGAGTATGGTGCATTTTGAAGATCCCACCAAATCAATTAGCAGGTTTGTTTGTTTGTTCGTTTGTTTTAATGAATGGACTAACATTTGAGGAGCAAAGTGTTTCAGAATTGTAGGTCTTGATCTCTTAGGACACTCAAACTTGAAAGATAACAGAGCTATTTCAACCTTAAAAAAAGAAGGAAATCCTGACATTTGTGACTACAAGGGTGAACCTGGAGGTCCTTATGTTAAATGAAATAAACCAGATGCAGAAAGAGAAATACTGTATGGTCTCACGTATATATATGGAATACTTCCTTTTTAGAAAAGTCAAACTCGTAGTAACAGAGTAGAATGTTGTTACCAGGGCCTGGGAGGTGGGGGATATGAGGTGTTGGTCAAAGGGCACAAGCATTCAGTTGTAAGTTTTGCTGATCTAATGTTCAGCATGGTGACTGTTAACAATACTGCATTGTATACTGGGAGTTTACTGTGAGAGTGAATCCCAAGTGTTCTCACCATACGCAGAAAGTAAGTACAGAAGGTGGTAGACAATGTTAACTAGCCAGATGATGGTAATTATGTCCTAACGAATATGTATATCAAAACATCACCTTGCATACCTGAACTATATACAATTCTTTTTTCAATCATACCTCAATAGAGCTGGGGGGGGGGGGGACTAATAGGGTTCTGACAGCCCAAAACTGCAACTCATGGGGATCACTACCTCCAGAATTGGAATATTCTCCCCATCTAGATTTTATAAAATATATCAAAAGGACGTTTCCATCATTTTTTTTTTAAGAGAGAGAGTGGGGGTAGTGGGGTAGGAGTGGTAGAAGAAGGGGGAGAGAAAGAATCACAAGCAGGCTCCATGCCCAGTGCAGAGTCCAAGGCACAGCTTGATCTCCAGACCCTGAGATCATGACCTGAGCCAACAAGAGAGGGATGCTTAATCAACTGAGCCACCCAGGTGCCCTGAACATCTCCATCATTTTTAGGTCACCAGCATAGAACCTAAGTTGGAAGTGGAAGATAGAGCTGCATTGCTTGCTACAAAATTAAACTCCTGAAGAAGGTTTGGGTCAGCTGGTGGAGCAGGCATTGGGTGGTGATATTAGCCTTAAAGTTTCCAAGAGCAGGTCAGCATGGAGCTGGGGAGCTGGTAACCGCAGGATTACTCTCTACCTTGGGTCCTATCTAACCGTGGTATTGGGATATGCTGTTTTCAGAAGCTCTGTTCCCTTCTGTTTTCACCACTCCCCGTGTCACAAAAATGGAGGCCTCCGATGGACACAGAATGTGGGTTCCACACAACCATTGCCAAAGACAACAAAACCAGGCATTTGTTGAAGTGATAAGGACAGATTCGAATCAGCGATATACTACTGCAATGAGGAAAGAATCCAGTGTGAACCCAACTTCCATTTGTGCAGAGGTAACTGAATGTTCTCAAGGGAGGAGGGAGGTATGGGGGGTGTTGGACGACAGAGCTCCAGAAGAGTCAGGAAGTGAAAAATTACAAAAAACAGGGGGAGGTGTTGGTGCCTACGAAACCACGAAGATTTGCTAACTGGAGTTTGTGAAAGTTAGGCTCCTACCCTCCCTTGGAGATGGGGAGACAGGGGATCTCTTTAGGTACTGGCCGGGACAGTCAAATGAGGCCGCCTGCTCGTGCACTGGGGAGGCATACCATCCTTATGTCCTACTGTGTGTGTGTGCAAAGACTGGTGCCAAAATCTCTCCAGCCCACTGAAGAAATGGTATCAGGGGGAAATGAGCAGATTTAAGAAGCTTTTCAAAGGTATTTTTATCTCAGAGAAAATGGGTCTTCACCCACGGCTGCCTCTACCCAGGAGAGAGCCTGTTTAGAAAACGCTGATACACCATGAACCTTAGAAGGGAGGTTCACAGAGACATTTCCTTTTTAACTTCAGAAAGAGAGACACAACACTAAATATTCCAAACGGCTGCTCTAAATTTGTCAAAGAGACAAAAGAAACAGCCAAGAGTTAAAGGCACGGTCATCTAAATACAACAGATGGTAAGAAGCCTGTCTCTTGGGGGGGAAAAAAAATCTTGAAAAATAATCAGTGTACAACACATACTAAGTGGCAAAAGCAAACACTGTAAAATACAGGTGGAAAATATATTCTTAGCTGTAACCAGGCTAGAAAACAAGACAAACATGAAACTGTAAAGGACTTTGGAATATAATTAGAAGGGCAGTAAGAAATAACTGCCAACTAACAGAGAAGGTATGGAGGGAACAAGCACTCAGGGTGTGTAATGAATTAAGTACAAGGAGAGGGAGAAAATATGTCACAGATTTTGACCCTCAGCCTATTCCTATTAAATTCCAATTGGAATCAAAGTTACACATGCAGAACAGCAGGCTTAAGAAGATGTAACATGAATAGATGTAAAAAATTCATTCTTTACCCAAGAAATTAAATTCAATCACAATTCTCTCTTATACTTTCCCCCCATGTTCTGTCCAGTGTTGTATTTGATCACCCCTGCGCTCAGAGAATCCCATACAAGGAAGGACATGAAGCATGATAATTGTTCTACATCCCACCTACACGGCTCAAGAGACGCTGCAAGTTAAAGGCAGGTCTCAGGCAGTGAAAACTTCCCACAGGTTCTATGGGTAAGAAGGGGCAAAAGGTGACCTCAGGGATGGCAGTTTGAACATTTTCCTGACTCAGGTGAGGGGCATTCCCAGAATGCAGATATGACCAGTAGGAGGGATACGGATGGCTGTCAAAGGAACAACTCCATGAAGCAATGGACAGATTTGTCTGCATGGTTCTAGAGGTTCTAGAACTCTAGAGGGTATGTTCTAGAGGGTATGTGTAGACCAGTGGTTCTCAGCAGTGGTGGTTTTATCTTCCAAGAAACATTTGGCAATATCTGGAGACAGTTTTGTCACACTGGGGGAAGGTGCCATGGACATTTGCTAAGTGCAAGCCAGGGACACCGCTCACACAGCACCCGCCCCCAAGGAAGATTTATCCAGCCCTAAATGTCACAAAGGCTGAGATTGAGAAATTATGGCACAGACCAAGAAATTTAAAAAAAAAAAAAGAAAGAAAGAAAGAAAGAAAAGAAAAGAAAAAACTTCTGAAGAGTGAAAAGAATCCAGCTTGTGTCAGAAGAATCAGTATTAAATTTGGGGGGATGACAGAGAAATGGCACAGCAGATCAGTAGCATAGCATACGGACGTTAGGGTGGCAGGTGTGTTCTGAGCAAAAAGAGACAAAGGCATTGGAACAGGATAAGAAGCCATACTGGCTCCTTTACTCGATGCATATTAGTGGGACAAGTTTGCACTGAATTCTTGGGATTTCTTATGAAGTAAGATATGCAAACAGTGCAGAGCAAGGGGGATGCTTGACTCCTGTGTAAGTCACGTGAAGTGGGCTATGAGAAGAGAGAGGCTAGTTGGATGGAAAGCACGTGAGCCGATGGCTGGAAGAGAAGGAAGGCTCACAGTCCCTCCCAGGCATAGACAAGGTATGCAATCCTTAGACTGTGGATTTACACGTCCTTAAAATAAACCTGTTTTCATGGTCGGAGGAGCAGCTTCTGCCCTAGAAGGAGGCTGAAAGTGGGAAGTTTCCCAAACAGTAGGACTTAGTCTGAATATATTGATTCTCCTGAGTAGAGAACTAGAAGCTAAAGTGTCAAGTCGCCGGTGAATATCCAGTCAAGAACTTCTTCCAAAAATCTTTGATTTAAATAGGGCATTTTGGGGCCTAAGACCCTGGGACAGACTCAACCAGGCCCTAACAATTAGGAGCAGGACCACTGACCACATCAGACCAAAGCCATTCCCAGGGCTGGGTTTCATTCTGCCTTGTGCTGACCTGTCCTCATGGAGCCAGGGCCAACAGCAAATTTAATAAATCCCACAGATTGTGGTACTCAGTCCAAAGCTAGTGTGTCCCCCTTGAGGGTTTTGTTTTATCATACTTTAAGCAGTCTCTCTGGAACTCTCTGTGTAACTATGTATTTTTTTTTTTTTTACCAAATTTGTGTTCACTGATGCATAGATGTTGTGATACCATCATAAATCCCTACAATACCAGGCACGCTTTCAGAGGTTTTATTTTTGGTTGCTCCTTATATTCTCATCTACTTTGATGTGAAGCAAAACCTTTACACAAATTTCAAAGGTCTACAACATTAAAAGGATTACAATGGCAAAATGTCAACAATTTTGCACAATGAGCTGAGAAATGTTTCTGAAAGCCGGTCTCTTTATCAAAAGAACATACACATCTAGTTATTCTGAATCTGTGCCAATCTTCTTGCAATGCTGTCTTTAAGAGCATTTAAAAGGCCTTTTGCTCTATTACTATGGCTGGAACGATTAAAAAAAAAATACAATTGGAAATGACACCTCAGTAAGTGAATTAAAAATGAAAGGGGGGACTTAATAATGCGAAAGCACATGCAGATACCATCATCTTTTAAAATCTGTTCATCTGGTTCTCTTAGATTGAACCACCAGAAAATGTCATGTTGACCCAAAGATACTCTAAAAAATTACACTAAAATAAACAAAATGGCTGCTTCAAAAAAGTTTACATGTATCATTTTTCTTTTTGTCAGAGAGTCTTTTTCAATAACTGTAAAGTTGTAACTTTCTTTGGAGAATTCCTTAGTTTTCATCAAATGTTCATGAATGTCACTTCTTATAATCATTGACCTCAATTTTCCTTTAAAAATAAGTCCTAAGAAACACACATAAGCATGTCTTGGGAACCTAGTCTTCACTTCAGATGACCAGAAAAAAACCTATGAAAATTTTAAAGCTTGCTGCAATCTTGAAAAGTTTGGTTTTAGACAGGAGGTAAATTATATCCAACTTAGGACAACCTGCAGACTGTGTTAAGTAAATCTGAGTATCACCTATTTAATATTCTATTTCTATATTTGCATATTTCCAAGTAATTGACATTAAGACAAATAATAATTATCTTAAAAACACTTCAAGCTTACCATACATTTTTATATAGAACTTTTTTTTAAGATTTTATTTATCTCTTTGAGAGAAAGAAAATGAACAGGAGAGGGGCAAAGAGAGAGAGAGAGACAGAAGAAGACTCCCTACTAAGAGGGACTCAATCCCAGGACCCTGAGATCATGACCTGAGCCGAAGTCAGATGCTTAAACTACTGAGCCACCCAGGCGCCCCATAAGGAACTTTTACCATATCGCTTAAGTATGAATCTTCACATAAATAAGTTCATATAAAAGTACCTTGCAGGAAATTTTCAGAAGCATGATAATAATCAAGTGTGCCACAGGAAAGGATTAAAATATTTCCTACTAAAATAATGATAACAAAAATTCTTTAGAAAGATCTATTGGCAGGGTGCCTGGGTGGCTCAGTGGGTTAAAGCCTCTGCCTTCGGCTCAGGTCATGATCCCAGGGTCCTGGGATCGAGCCCTGCATCGGGCTCTCTGCTCAGCGGGGAGCCTGCTTCCTCCTCTCTCTCTGCCTGCCTCTCTGCCTACTTGTGATCTCTGTCTGTCAAATAAACAAATAAAATCTTAAAAAAAAAAAAAGAAGAAAGAAAGATCTATTGGCCAATGGATAAAAGTCAAAAATCACAAAATATTAATTTCTATTTAATACTGATCTTAAGTTCTTGATTTTCCAAAGAGGAAAAAGAGAAAAAGTAAGCGAGGGGGAAAAAAAAACAATATTCTGGCAGTACCCACCATGTTCCAGACACTCTGCTTGGTGTTTTGGGTCAATGACCTCATGCCATTGAAGAAGTAACTATGTGGGACTGTGTCTTGCATGTAAGAGTCTAAGTGTATGACCTTAATGTACCCAATTTCTGACAGCTAAACTTGTAGTAAATATAACTAGGTTTCCCCTCAGTGTCATACTTCTTTGACTATGCCAGAATTTTCCACAAAGACCTACAGGAAACAACACTATTTGGTTTTCTTTACTTCATCATTTCTCAAATTAATTTGACCACAGAACACTTTCTTTTTCCTACAAATGGCTGTTGAGGGAACATGGTGCTACACGTCTTCTTAATGGGAGTAAACCGAACATATTACTGGAAAATGCAAACTGCACAATTCATCAAGGACATTCAGAACAAGTTCATATGAAGGAATGTTGACTTAGGTACAACGCTACTTTTCACCTCTTGGCTCTTTAATACAGACATACCTCAAAGATATTACAGGTTTGGTTCCAGGCCACTGCAATAAAGCAAGTATCAAAACAAGTGAGTCAAATGAATTTTTTGTTTTTTTTAGTGCATGTAGAATTATGTTTACTGGGGTGCCTGGGTGGCTCAGTGGGTTAAAGCCTCAGCCTTTGGCTCAGGGCATGATCTCAGGGTCCTGGGATTGAGCCCCACATAGGGCTCTCTGCTCAGCAGGGAGTCTGCTTCCCCCTCTCTCTCTCTGCCTGCCTCTCTGCCTAGTTGTGATCTCTGTCTGTCAAATAAATAAATAAAATCTTTTAAAAAAAAGTTATGTTTACGCTATACTGCCATCTACTTAGTGTGCAATAGCATTATATCTTTAAAAATGTACATACCTTAGTTTTAAAAAATATTTGATTGCTAAAAAAATACTAATCATCATCTGAGCTTTCAATACATTGTAATCACTGATAACAATCACCATAAAAAATAATAATAATGAAAAAGTGTGTAATATTGTGAGAATTACCAAAATGGGCCACAGAGACACAGAGTGAGCACACGCTGTTAGAAAAAATGGTGCTAACAGATTTGCCTGATGCAGGGTGCCACAAAACTTCAACTGTTAAAAAAAAATGCAATATCAGAAGCAAATAAAGCAAAGTACAATAAAACGAGGTGTTCCCGTATTCTAAGAATCTCAACTTGCCCCAAACAATTCACAATAAATAGTTATGGCATAACTGGCTACTCTCCCCAGAAATATCTGCACATTAAAAGAAGGGAATGGTGAGAATTCTCTCCTTGAACACAAAGGTAAGCTCTGAGGTATTAAGGGTTTTGGAGTAGCTAAGCTCTACTAAGCCCCTCATATCTCAAGATATCACACTCAAGATGACCTGCGTGGCATATCTTGGGACAGGCACCCACTTGACCCAACTGTATCTTAGTTCCCTCAAGAAAATGTGTGTAACAAGATGTCACTTTGCACAGATGTACAGAAATACTCAACAAATAAGTGAAATGTTTGTAATGCAATTTGAGCTGCCCATACAAAAGGTGTAGAAGAGAAGGAGGCCTACAAATGGAAAACACTCCTATCTGGTAAAGTCATTGATTGAACTTAAAGTATAGGTTTCCATTTTTTAAGAAAAAGAGCATGAACGGTGAAATGTACAACTTAGTAAATCCAAAACATATCATATGAAAATGACTGTTTTAGTAAACCAGGAAGAAACTAAAAATGGTTTTGACTTTGAGTTCCCTAAAGGATGACATTGTTACCATAATTTCCATATTTAAATATGAAATAAATGTATAATTTTCATTTGTCAAAGTGAATATCAGGAAGCCAAAGACAAATGGAATTGAGATAATCTCTTTTTTTAATTTTCTTATTACCGAGTTTTCACAAAAAGATCAGCAGAATAAGTGAGAATGTATTACAGAATTTCAGCTCTAATATTTTCACGGATTCCTTTATTTGTAGGGTCTTTTTCTCTGCATTATTCTGTGTGAAATATTGTGCTAAAACGGGACTCTGAAAAATTCAAATCGAAGTTTTAGAAACTGCAGGGATTCACAACTCTCCAAATATTTACTTATTTTGCAAAATTAAAAAAAAACGTTGCTATAAAATAATTCATATCATCTAATTCCTGTATCCACAGATAATTCTTTCAACATCAATTTTGGGCCCAGTCTGTGCTAATGGTACTGTAGGCGCACACTCACACAAAAAGTTTATATAACGTGGTCCCTGCCCTCACAGAACTGAGAACTCAATTATGAATTAAAGTAACAGGAATTATAATAGCCAAACCCCTCACTACAGTATAGATCATTGATATTCTTGAGAGGTGCATCCAGATTTCTTCATGGGTCCCAAAACATCAGGCTCTCCCTACAGCCCCCCTGGGTTACCGAGCTGGGTAACACATCAGCTAAGCGACCTACAGAGTGAAGCAAGGAGAGGAGAAATAATTAAAAGAATATTCATAGATTCCCAAGTCTACGTACACCTTTGCACAGACCTCGAAAGATAAATGAAATCTGTCTCACCTGAAGGGGACGAAGGAAATCTTGATTTGTACTTAGATCTATTCGCTGCCTGATTTTTAAATATTTCTGATGCTTTTGAGAACATTAAAAGGAAGACCAAAGCTTCTCCTCAGACTTCTATTCAAGATGAATCATCAACTCCTGGCCATTTTCTCCCACCAGAGCACCTTCTTGGAGCCCACTGAATTCATCCAGTGTTCATGGCTTTCTTTTTTCACTTTATTCTGGAAATCTCTTAAAAAATAAGAAAGTATAATCAAACTACTCACATATGGCTCCATGGGAAAGGAACACTTCTGAGAAACCATTTAAGTGTCTGATTAAAATTTTTTAAAAATCCATGGTGGCCTTGGTGCTACCAGCTTATAGTAGCAGAAGTTTTAAGAATGTAGAGAAGGTGAATTTTCAGACTGCTGTCTGATAAAGGTGTTCAAGCATGGTTTGGGGGGGGAGAAAAAAAGGCGAGAACTAATCATGCAAGATGATCTCATCCTAAATATACATTAATTTATGAGGTGTTAACAGCATGGGAATTAACCTATGAAATAACTGCTCATTTTATTAAGCAAAAAGGATCAAAATGTGCTACTCTCGTTATAATAGAAATATGAAATACATCATACCAAAGGACAACTAAATAATGACCAAAGTGGATTTTATAAGGGTAACATGCCTACTAAGTGGTCCAACCCCTTTCAAGTTCAAGATACTAAACCAGGAACTAAATTTTCAAACTCGCTCATTTAGCCCTAACAGACATACACAGGCAACTGGTGGCTGTTTCTGTGTTTCAATTTCCTTAGCTATTCATTGAGGAAAATACTATTTCTCTACTTCCCAAGGGGTCTCTTTTAAAGTTGTTCATGTCTGCCAACTGCTAAGTATAATGGTTTTCTCTACTGTGTGTCTGTAGACCTCAAAACAATTATTTGCAATTGTCAAGGCACACACACACACACACACACACACACACACACACACAAAACCAATGCATCATAGTTTCATTTATTGCAATCTAAAAGGTCGTTGGAGTGCATAGCCCAATATCCTGAACACCACTTCCTTGGGTCTGAGATTCATCATGGAGTTTTCCATTGAGCTTATATAAACGAGAAAAAAAAAAAGAAAGAAAGCGAGAGAGAGAGAAAGAAACCTGAGCATTTAATTGGAGATGAGAGTTTTAAAACCCTGCTTTCTTTGTAAAGCCTTTCCCAATCAGCTACATAAAAGCGATGTCTCCCTCCTCTGAAATCCTGTAGCAATTATGGCCCGCATTACTCATTTGTCAATTTATTTTATACTGCTTTTGATAGCTCTTCTAGTTGTTTGCATTTAAGTGTTATTTTAATATTTTATTGTTACATTTCTCCATACTTAGGACTTACTTAACCAGATTTTTAAGCTTTATAAGATTAAAGACTAAAATTTAAAGAGCTACATAACCCCTCCTCCATAGCTAGACATTCGGGGTAATACTTGGAATATTGCAGTCCCTCCTGACAGAACATTGATTAGATTTTTTTATCTTAAATAAATTGTTGGAGAAAAGCCTGTAGCTGCCTTGCATTAAGCATCACCAAAGCATCACTAAGTCTTCCAGAAAATATTCACTCGGACCTGAATAAGTCAACTTATAAAAATAATCACAATCTTCAAAAAATGAAGATACAAAAGGTGTGCATTCAGGGACATTCCAGGAAGACTCTGAGAAGAGTCGGAAGCACCAGGGATCTGTCTCCCCGGCTAGTACACGTACGCCATCCATGCGTTGTAACTACTTTGGAGCTCTGGAGTCTACTGAAGGGTTGCAACTTGCAGAGGAAGACTTGAATGATAACTTGTGGTTAATTGTGGTCAATTCCAGTTCTTAGCACATTAGCAGCTACCCATTCCCTAACCTTACCCCAATGGCTGGCAGCTATCTTCCTGGAGAACCTGGCATACAGCTCATGGGAGCCAGGTGGGGAGCATAAAGGACTCGTATCTTCTCAAGGGATAAATATTCGAATATCAGAAATCTACGCTGTGATTGCTAATGCTGCCTCTAGTCACAGAGGGGTAGACAAAGAGGAGGACACCCACCATTGTTGCATCTCCCCCGCAATATCGCAAGACCCTCCTTCTCCAGCTGAAGTGACTTCCAGAGAACTGGAAGAGTAGAGCCCTTTGTTTCACTTCCCTTTATTTTTCTCTTCTTTTGCTCTTTTGGGAACCAGACACTAAAGAGTAGGGCGTGATGAGGAAAATTACAATGTGACTGCACGTGACCAGAGAAAGGCACAGGCTCAGAAAAGAACTGAGATTACCTTAACTTTACACCGCAGGCTGGTCCTGGACACAAAGACAGCCTGTAACAATCAAAATAACAAATAAACAAACAAACAAAAAACAATAAAGAAAAATGACGACAAAACCCAGCAAACCCTGGGGGGAGTGGGAGAATCTGATTCCCAGAGTTGCCATTACCTTGGATTCAAATATATGCCATTCAAAAGAAAATAAATTAATCAACAGAAACTGTCCTTGAAAAAGAGTTGATGACAGATCTACTGGGCAAAGAATTTTAAAACAACTGTCTCAAAAATGCTCAAAGAGCTAGTAAAGGAAAATGTGTAGAAAGTCAAGAAAATAATGCATGAACAAAATGGAGAGATCAATAAAGAGAAAGAAAACCTAAAAAGAAACCAAAAAGATATTCTAGATCTGAAAAGTCCAAGAACCACAATGAAAACTTCACTGGTGGAATTCAAAGGTAGATTTGCACAATTAGAAAAAGAATCAGCAAACTTGAAGATAAGAAAAGGGAAACTGTCAAGTCTGAGGAACAGATACAAGATTGAAGAAAAGTAAAAATCACCTCGGGGACTTGTGGGACACCAGAAAACAGGTCTACACATACATTTTAGGAAACCCGGTCAGAGAAGAGAAGGAAAGGGTCATAGAAAATATTTGAAGAAGTAATTTCTGAAAACGTACCAAATGTGATGAAAAACATAAATACATCCACCCAAAAAGTTCAACAAATTCCAAGTAAGACGAACTCAGAGAGATCCACACTAACACACATTATAAGAGAACGTTCAAACACCAATGTTTAAAAAAAGAAGAAGAATCTTGAAGGTGGCAAGAGTGAAACACTCACGTGAGATACTTAGAGAAGTCGAAATGGTAGACCCAGAAAGAAGACCGGTGGTTGCCAGGGGCTGGGGTGTGGGCATGCAGGGGGACGTTATTGTTTAATAGCTACAGAGTCAGTTTTACAAGATGAAAAGATGTATGAAGATGGATGGTGAGGATGACTGCACATTATAAATGCATTTAATACAGCTGAACCGTGCTGTAGTTCAGTTTACAACGGTTACAATGGCTGTTTAAAAAAAATGCTGTGGATTGAAAAGCAGAATTCTGTAGAGAGCAAAACATATACTTTGACCTCCGAGAAACTTGGGTTCAGTTCTCTGGCACTCAGCTCATTGTTTCTATGACATTGTGTAAGTTACAAAAGTTCTCTAAGGCTCCATTTCCTCATCTACATAAAGGAAATGATAATATCTCCTTTGGAAAA
The DNA here is from genome assembly GCF_963455335.1 of Martes martes. Taxonomy (NCBI): domain Eukaryota; kingdom Metazoa; phylum Chordata; class Mammalia; order Carnivora; family Mustelidae; genus Martes; species Martes martes. The sequence continues at coordinate 8,199,387 of NC_137890.1, forward strand.
TTGTTTTGAATATGGAAAGAATGCATTTAAAACACCTGGATAAGACAGAGGCTCAAAAGCTGTCCACAGATATCAGGCCCCTCCCTGGACACTAGCAGGTAACGTCTGTCATTAGCCAGAGGGTCCTAGAGACAGGGGAAAAGAAATCTTATAACAGAGGATATTATCTTGTTTGGTCTTTATTTTTAAGCAAATGCAGGCTTTTAGCTTCTAGCCCTACACAAGTTCTGCTACATGCACTTTTGTGAAATAACTTTCCTACTAAACTCATCTGACTTGTCTACTTCCGTTTTACTCTTACTCAGTATAATGTTTCCATTTATGTTTTGTTTTATTATATTGTATGTGTTTGTGCAACTGTAAAATTTTTAAGAAATTTCCTAAATGCATGAACAAGGTGAATCAGCTCAATGTTGGATGTTGGTGGATTTCCTAAAGGATTACCTAGTTCAATTAGTGTTTTCCAAGTCAATAAGCAAGAGAAGAAAGGAAGTTAAAACAAACAGTCAAGTTTTCCACTTTTCAGTGGATTGTTGTATCATTAAATAGAAAACCTGTGGTTCTGGTAGTGGCTTATAAAAGCAAATATTTTCATGCATTGCATTAAATAGGATCTTACAAGAGCATTGCTATGGTATATGGAGAAATCACTGCAAAGAATTTTTAAAAAGGGTATCATGGTTTTCACTAGTTTTCTCTGTGCCACTCATCCTCCATGAATGTCATGATTTTCTCATTTTACTGAGTTCAACAGGAAACCAAAAATTTCTGGAAAAGTTGAGATTTTTAGGTTAGCCCTATCACTTTATAAATGCTCTTAACAGCTTGAACCATGCAATTTTGTACGCATGGGAATACCCCCCAAGTCATAGAGGTTGAAATTTTGACCTACGCCTCTTACTTAGCACAAGATATCCCACTGCACCTGGTCTACAAATTAATGTTTGTAAAAGTTCCCAACCCCCCCCAAAAAAACACATTAAGTTTTAAAATTGTGACTGAATCATTTCTTTGAGACTTTTTCAGAAAAATGCTGATCCTAACAGATTTGCTTTCAAAAATCTGGATATGATTTCCATAACATTTTGAAGGCAAAATGCCAAATGCTCAGAACCATTAAAGACAGTGCAAATGACCAAGCAGACGTACAGAAAGTGTTATCAGCTATAAAAGTCATTGACTGGAAAAGTCTCACTGTTAACTCTTGCGTTTCTTCAGCGATGACTTTTCTGGATCAGTTTTTTCAGTAAATCTGATTATCCTTTGATTGAAAAAGGAATCACAGTGAATGGAGAGAAAACTGGTACTTCCCTTGGCGTAAAGTCACAGTTAAGATGTTCCCACTTCTATGTATTCTCATGAGGGTTGCTATTTCCCCATTTAGGTAGTGGGTATGCTTTGTGAACATTTATAGTGCCATATAATTATGTGTTGTATGCTTTTGATATGTAAATCATAAACATAAAAGTACTTTTAAGTGGTTCTTAATAAGTGATATTGATCTGAGGCTAAGCAGTAACTTTATTTCTCCAACACATTTACCTTTACCAAGATAAGGTTTATTCATCCATTTAATCGAATAGATATTAAACTAAGTTAGAGATATGAATGTTTTATGTGCATGTCACCCTGAGACATATACTGAATCCTACATATTTTAAAATCCATACCAAATTCATTACAGGCAATAATGATCTAGTACAAGACAAAGAAAAACGGGGATCAGAGAACCCTAATGCTTTGCCACCATAATGGGTATATCAAAAGTCTCTCACTATAAAGAAAGCAAAATGTATTTCCCAGAAAGAAATGGGGATTGACAATTAGTGATTATCACTGGGATTCCATGCTTCAGTCCAATGTTCACTCATTTGCATGATGCTTGAGAAGTATTCATGAATAAAATTATGACATCAGCACAGTATCTATTGATAATTGTTTTATACTTGGATGTTCAGTGGTCATTTACTCTGGATTATCCTTTTTTTCCTACTCTGAATGTTGCACCAAAGAACTCTCCCCTTGATTTCTTCTTCTGTTTTGGCTCCAGACAGGATATGGCAAAGCTAATCAATTCTTACAACGATATTCGTATTCACTTTTAAAATGATAAAAATGGGGCGCCTGGGTGCCTCAGTCAGTTAAGCGTCTGCCTTCAGCTCAGGTCATGATCCCAGGGTCCTGGATGGAGCCCCGCATCGGGTTCTCTGCTCAGTGGGAAATCTACTTCTCACTCTTCTTCTGCCCCTTCCCCTGCCCATTCTCTCTCTCAAATAAACAAATAAAATCTTTAAAATAAAATAATAAAAATGATGTTTATTTTCAGGTTGATTTCCCAGATTCCATATCCTGGGGCACTGGTCACAATATCTCACATGCTTCTCTCGATCATTACGGGTTAAGAAATCTATGTATCAATCTGAATATTTTTTTATATTTTTCTAACCAAGAGTTCAGCCCATGTGGGATTTAGGTCTACTTACAGGAAGTATACATAAAAATGCATCCAGTTAAAATGTGTTTTGTGCTCTATGCATTAGAGAGAGAGAGAGAGAGAGAGAAACAGAGACACAGGGAGACAGAGAGCAAGCATGAGAATGCTGGTTCTTGGAAACTGATCATTCCACGTATCTATCACAACCTACCAAGTTTTACTCAAAAGCTACAGATTTTATAGCCCATTTTCACTGATATCCAACAAAAACAAATTATATTTTATAAAGTCTTTTATGGCTATAAAGCACTTTTATAGGTATCACCTAATTTGATCATTACAACTACCATTTTATAACGTAGGAGGACAGCCACTAGCCTATCAGTTCTGTGGGAAAGAAACTTTTCAGTAAATGCTTTAGAGAAAGAAAAAAGAAAAAAAAAAAAACACACAGTCAGTACAGGAAGCATTGCATATAGTAGCAAGTCAAGAACAATGGAAATGTAAAAACTTTGCTTAACTGAAAATGTATAATGTTACTGAGAAACCTGTTTAAACAATTCAACTTTATATTTTATTTGATTTTTTTTAAATCTAGCAAATAAAACAGATTAAGAGATTCAAATCAAACCATTAGTTGTAGGTTTTCAGAATATCTTCCACAATTAGAAATGCTTTTTTCTTCCTTAAGAGGTACAAATAAGAACCTATGTTAATGGAGAGATGATAAGGCTGTTCTGAATTATCCAGACTGACTTCACTCACACCATATTCACTGATTACTGATTTTTCAATTTTAGATTATTATGCAAAGCAAGGGCAAAAATTTCAAGTCAGTTTTAAGCAAGCATTTTTTTTTTGTATGTAGAAGTTCTATTTTAAAATAAGACCCCAATTTTTTCCAGTCATATGTGATAGCTTTCACAAGAGTGTCATATGTTGCATGAAAACTTAATTATAAAGAATTACTTAATGAGATCAGCAGATTTCAAGTTTTAATGGACTAAAATAAAGGTCGTAACTTTGTCAACACAAAGTGCCTTTGTCAACACATAGTTGATTAATAACAAAAGTAGGTATTTAGGACTTAATTTTTTTACTAGCTTCCCAGTGTTAGATTGTGATAGACTTATCACAAATATGATAGATATTCTTAATCAGTGATACTAGAATTCTCATTAGGTACTCATTAAACTCCCACACCTTAGGATAACCTTGAGAAGTGTATTAGATACAAATGAGTAAATACCTTCATTACATAACTCTTTAATGATAATAGAATGTACATGTGTGCACTAAGCGAAGATAGTACAAACTGTAAAAATAATAGTGATTGGAGTTTCATACCTCAAGACCAAAATAAATTATAAATTTGTTGATTTGTTAAGATAAAAGTGTCTGCATAATGCCACACAAAGGATACGAATTAGTTGAATGAAAAAAACCTTTAGACATTTAAAAATACTTGTTTGTCTGGAAAGAGTTAAGATTAAACATAATGACTTTTTTAAAACAAGAATGATTATTTAAAAACAAGCACTTTAGGTTTCTGTAAAATGTTACAGTGAAGTTCCTTAACATATTACTTAGCAATACAGTTGATGAATTGATAAACCACTGATCTCCCTTCTGCCCTTTCTTTTTAATTTATTCTTTTTGTTATTGTTTGCCTTATTTAAAATATACCCATGCTCAAAACTAACAGTCTTGCTGTGGGGAAAGACATTATATAGGTCAAATTAAACCATGAGTTGGAGATAATATGAGCCTGCCTATTCACTTCCTCTTGACTCTGAGCACAAGCAACAAAATTATTTTAATAAAGGACTATCCAAACTATTTTTCAAGTTAATCTGCCATTGAGATTTCCTAAGGCTTCCAACAGACCACCTCATGAATATTGTTGTCTTTGAGGAATTTCTTTTTTCTTGCTACATTCCTTGCTAATGTACTTAAATTCCATTTATTCTTGAATCCCCTCTGGAGATGAGGAAAATAAGGTTGCCATCTTGGAATAGTAGAATCTTAGATCTGAAAAACCCGAAGAGGTTGTCTACCAAATAGTAATCATTCTTCTTGCACACCACCGGTTCTGAGACATCCGATTCTATAAAAGGCACCCGTTTCAACTGTTAAAACATTCTTTCTTATAGTTAGCTGGAATCTCTTTGGTGGGTAATTTCTCCCCAAAAAGCCTGGCTCCGAAAGCTTAATGGAGTAAGTTTAATTCCTCTTCCACACAGCAGATCTCAGATACATGAAGGCTTGTTTCTGGGCTGATGGCTCTTTTTCCTACTGAACAACCACAGCACCTTCAGCCATTGCTTATGTAAGATAGGGTTCATTACCCACTGACCTCTCCACATACATGTCAGAGAGATGCTCTCCGTCCTCAGGCAGGCACCCAGAATTAGTCGCGATTCGCCCAGTGTGGGTTTAGTAGTGCCGAGTACAGGGAGCTTATTATCCTGTGTGAACTGAATGCCATGCTTCTCTCTATTAATGCATTAGATCTTTTGTCAGCCTCGTCACCTCGGATAACCCTCCATATCCCTGGATATATGACCAGGAGGGAATCGAGAGGAACTTTTAACAGACCATCTAATCTGCCCCCCTGATCCCTTGATCAAATAGCAGTGCTTTTATAGCAGGCTATCTGGAAACTTATATAAATGGGTCATTAAAAACGCTGTCGTTTTTGAACCACTAAAGAAAGAGAGGGGGAAAGATCGTTCAAATATCCCTTCTTTCATTCCTGTCCACACAAATTCAGTATTTATGATCGAGCCGCAACCATGTGTCTGTGTGGGACAGAGAGATGAGGACAAGACCCCTAAATCTCCATTCCCAGGTTTTGCAGACAAGCCAGTCAACAATAACCCACTGTGCTGACTAGTGCGACAAGGACTTGTGGTCACGATGTGAGCACACAGAAGAGGAACACCCGACTCAGTGTCAGGGGCAGCACCCAGAATCCCACCTCATGAAAAGTGAGGGTTGTCCTGGCTCCCTCTCTTCTATGCCTTAGATGAGAGCCTGGGTGCTGAAAAATAAATGAATAGAAGTGTAAAATAACGTACATGAAAAAGGTGGGTGAGTTTATTAATTGATGGAATTATTAATCAATGAGTTAGTTAATTAGAAATAGACTGTCCTAAGCCAATCACAGAGATGAGAGTCTGACCTATTCATAGACAGGTAAGTGGTTTGGTTAAGTTACAGCTTGACCTGGTAGAAGAAAAACAAGACGTGGGATTACAGAGGGAAGGGACAGAAAGAGGACTGTGAGGGGAATGACTGGATGTGGAAGAACCAGTTAGTACTTCTTTGGCAAAAGTCTGGGAGAAAAAAAGAGAAGGAAAGGTGGGGGTACATTTGAAACAAACCGAGGGCCAAGTATATGTCAGAGGTAGCGGAGAGAGATCATAATTTCTTTGTTTCCTGATTGGGCAGCTGTAAGGAAGGAGATTGCATTCACCACCCTTCAGACCACAGGTGGCACAGGTGGGGAGGATGACAAATCCAGTTTTATTTGGATTGAACTGAAGATGAGGTACCCACAGAGACGAGCTACTTACACCCCAAATCCAGTTGGGGAGAGGAATCGAGAGTTATCTGACTCATCAGAGGGTGTAAGTAATAACTGAAGCCCTTGGTGAGATAAGATTGTCCAGCAAATTGCACAGTGTGGAGAGAAAATGCCAAACAAAAGCACTCAAGAACAGAAATATCTAAGGGGCTGCCTGAGGGAAAGAATTCGCAATCCAGACTTCAGAAAGTAGTAAGAGGTTTCCTGTGTAAGAGGGAAGGGTTGAATAGATCTGTATGCGAAGTAACAAAGGCCAGCTGAGCAGGAGCTGGAAACATAGGAAGGACAGAATAATTAATGCATCAGGCTTCTTGCATTTACCTGTGGTTCTGAAGAGTTCTACTATCCTACAGACTTTCATTATAAGAACTGTATTCTCAAATAATACATTTTTCTCCGAAATCAGCTGAAAGGTGGTTTCTTAATTACGAATCACTTTTCCTTTGGCATCTTTCTCATATTCCGAGTTTCCATTCAGCTACTTTCTAGGCTAAAAATTTCTAGAAACTTCTAGAAAAGTTCAGAAAGGAGGCTAAATCCAAATATGGGGCGTTGAAATGGAGTTTGAATTCTAGTCTCTGTGAGGTAGGAAGCTCTGAATGGCAAATATTCAGCAGCTCTGGGCTGCAGTGTCCAGACTTCACCAGTAGGTGCTGACGTCTAACAAGACACCTCTGCTTAGGACCTCAGTCCTAGAGAACCCCAGGAGTATGGATCATTCTAGAGAGCTTGATGGTTTACCTCTTTAAGCAACCAAACTTCTGTCCACACCCTTTTACATTTTTTAATGGATTTTTCCCTAAAACTTGTCTACAAATATTTCTATCTTTAGGTCTGTTTTTAATCATTTTATAGTGAGAAAATAGAAGCAATGAGGGGACTTCCCTTATCTCAACACCACCAAGTTGACTAGCCTTTTCTTATCTACTGTTGTCTGCCTTCCCTTCTTGTGGCCTGGATCAAGTGGCTCAGACTGTATCAAAATCCTTACTTCCGGGGCGCCTGGGTGGCTCAGTGGGTTAAAGCCTCTGCCTTTGGCTCAGGTCATGATCTCAGGGTCCTGGGATCGAGCCCCACATCAGGCTCTCTGCTCAGCGGGGAGCCTGCTTCCCTTCCTCTCTCTCTGCCTGCCTCTCTGCTTACTTGTGATCTCTGTCAAATAAATAAAATCTTTAAAAAAAAAATCTATACTTCCTTTGGTACTTTTCATCCTACCCTAACTCACTTCACAAAGACTTTGCCTAGCTATTATCAGAAATTATCTCATCTCCCCCTCTCTTCTACATCCTTAACTCTCCCTCAATACTAGAAATTTCCTTGTAAGATACAAATATACTATACATCTTCCACCTTAACACACAACTACCTTGACCAGCCAAGGTCTATGCTCCCCCTTACAGAATAACTTCCAACGGGCCACGGACTATTTTGTCTCTACCTTCTCACTCTCGTTTTCTCCACAACCGATGTTGCATCTCAATTTCCAATTCTGAAGTAGGATTTTGATCAGATTTCCAATAGTGTAATAGAGCCCCAGTTGGGTTTCTGCTCTGTCTATAAACTGACCAAATGAAGATCATCAGCGAACTCCATGCTGGGAGTTTCAGTGGTCCCTCTTCACCATCATGGTATTCTGCCTTCTCCACAATGCAGTTGGCCACTGCTCCCTTCTTGGACCACTTTCTTCCATTGTTTTCTATGACAACACTAGTTCCCCACTCACCTGACCACCTGCCCCTCCCAGCTTCCCTTTTCTCATTTTTCCTCCTCCTCCCATGATCTCCACTCCATGTACATGAAGAATCTCCCACTCTGTACTGCAAAACAGAGTCTGTGATCTATACCCCAAGTCCTCTCTCATTGTTCCCATTTCAGTAAACACCACCAGCAGCCAGTCACGCCCACAATTGCTTGAGTCAAAAGCCTGGAAATCTTCCTCCCTCCCTCTCCTCTCCTCTCTTCACTCCCCACATCTGATCCACCAGCAAATCTCAAAACTTCTGAAATACACCTGGACTTAACCCACTTCTCCCACCTCTACTGCCTCCTCCCTGGCCCCACGACCCTCCTATACTGCCTGGACTTTCCTAACTACCTGACAAGCTCTCTGTTTGCACTTTTACTTCCCTGTAATCCAGAGTAATCTTTTTAACTCCTTTCAACATATGTCAGCTTCCTGAATAAAACTCCCTAATGGAGTTAGTGGCTCCCTAATTCATATAGACTAAATCTGTATCAGGACCTCGTTTATGGGCCCAGCCTCCTCCCCTATTTCACCTTTTCCAGAATTCTCTCTACTCACTGTGCATCACCTGAGACACATGAGCCCTTCTGTTCCTTGTAATCACAAAGCCCACCCATGGCCTCGGACCTTTGCATTCATAGTCTCTCTGCCTGAAGCCCCTTTCCTGGGTTGGCTTCTCTGCATTCAGGTCTCTGCTGAAAGCTCCCCATTGTTAACAGCCTTCCCTGGCCTGGTCTGGAATCCCCTCCCCCAGTCATAAGTTGGGTCTCTATCACATTATCCCATTTTCTTCATCCCACTTCTCACTATCAGAAATTAATCTTTTATTTCTTTTTTATAGCATTATCTATCTCTTTCCACTGGAATATAAATTTAATGAAACCAGTATCTTGCCTGTTTGAGTCACTTCTGGATCTCCCCAGTGCCTAGCATATATGAAATATTTAATAAATAATACATTAACAATAAACCAGGCATAAATGCTGCCTGGATTTGCTTCTGAGATGTCTGATAAATCAAAATAACATTTACAGAGATAATAGTTTTCTCTCTTAAATGTTAAAAACTTCACGCCCTGACTAAGGTATTTGAAAACCTCTTATTTAAAATTGCAAAGATGGGCACGGAGCCTGAGGAATTTATTCTGACTTGGAACCCACACGAGGCTGTGTAAACACATTTATAGGTGACCTCTCCCAATGACATCAAATATTTTTTAGAATTTTAAGCATTGCTGATTATTGTTTAATAGTAAAGGCTGGAATAAAACGTGTTTAAAATAGCCTAATTCCATTTTCAAATCAGGAAAACAAACTTTGTTGAAAGTAACATGCACCAGTGTGAAGCAGGGACCTGGAAGAGTTTTGAAATTTGCAATTGCTCTCAAGAGAGAAGTAAGCATTTAAGTGGCCCTCCGTTGCCCTCTCCTGTTATGACCCCATTATAACACCAGCCCACAAACAGACATAAAAGACAGTGAGATGTCGCCTCCAGCAGAAGTTGACTTAATAGATTGGACATGACCATTAGTCAGTATCCCAAGCACTAAAGGCTCCCTAAGTTCAAGAGCTGCCCAACATGTTTGAGTCCCTCCCCACCTATATCCCCATTGTGATTCGTGCTCTAGATTAGAATACAAGTGCCCTACACTTGTCTTAGAGGAGCTGTGGAGGGCCAGGAGGGGGTGCTGACAAGGCTGATGGGGATGCTGTGAGCTTTGGAGACGAAAAGAACTGGTCAGAATCACTCGGGCCTCCAGCAAGAAGGGAAAGAGAGCGTGGGGATCCAATTTGAGTCTAACAAGCAGTAGAAACTAGATTTGCAATAAAAGGGACGGATTTCTCCACTCTGCTCCGTCAGCATTAACGGCTCTGTGGAGCCATTGCCTGTCAAGACGCCCCTGTCTGCTCCTTGGCCTTGAACCTCAGGGAGTTGTTGCTTGACCTTTTGGAACTTAGCATTCTCATCTGTAAATACATGTAATGGTTACTATTTTCTCACAGGCTTGCTGGAAGAATTAAATAATATTAATAAGGCCATAGTAAAGACCTAATGGAGCTGTTATTATCATCACACAGGAGAGCTTAAACCATGGGCTCTGTGTCTGCCTTCCAGCTCTTTTGTCCCCATCTTGGCTGTTGGGCCAGTATCTGCTTTGAGTAACTCTTTGCTATCCATCCGACTCATACTATGTATCTGCTTAGGGTCTGGTTGGTCTCAAAACTGCCAGTAAACTTATCACCTTTCCCCTTTGCTATAAGCTCCATGAAGGCAGGCAAAGTCTATCCTGTTCTCCCTGGACCCTCCCAGCCTCACTCTGGGTCGAAACAGACTTCTACTTGACTTCTGACTCAGTAAACATTTGTTGAACTTGCTGAGTGAGTGGCTAGAAATCTGGTAATCAGATCCATCATTCTACTGATAAATGAGGATGTGAGTGACAGTTGGGGGCTCTTTTATGAGAAGCATGCATGGAGGCACCTGGGTGGCTCAGTTGGTTAAGTGTCTACCTTCGGTTCAAATCATGATCCCGGGGTCCTGGGATCAAGCCCCTTGGGTGGGCTCCCTGCTCAGGTGGGAGCCTGCTTGTCCCTCTCCCTCTGCCCATCCCCCCACCACTCGTGTTCTCTCTCTCTCTCTCTCTCAACTAAATAAATAAATAAATAAAATGTTTTTAAAAATTGTTTATGAGAAACACACATAAGTATTTGTGTATGAACTTTTTAAAAAATGTATTTATTTTATTTTAGAGAGAGTGTGGTGGGCAGGGGCAAAGGGAGAGGGAGAGAGAGTGTTAAACAGACTCCACACCGAGCACAGAGCCCAACACAAGACTCAATCTCATGACCCTGAGATCATGACCTGAGCCAAAACCAAGAGTCAGATGGCCAACCAATGCACCACCCAGGCACCCTGTGTATGAACTCCTTACATAAGTTCTCAGAGGCTACTTTTCTGACTTCAGTAGGAACAGCTTTGGAGAAACACTGCCAGGGGCTGGGGGAACATTTATCAATCTCTGTGACTCCGGGCCAGCTGACAACGCTGAGCCCGAATCATCCATTTATGAAATGGAAATCATCGTGAACCCACAGGAATGCTGTAAAGACTCAGTGTGATATAGAAACAATGTGCAAACTTATTCTTAACTAGGAATAGATGTTTTTTGAAACAAATATGACAGGAAATCCCAAGATACAATGGATTCAGTGGAGCTTCAGTGGGGAGAACTGTCTGCTTGGCACTGTGGGGAGTCTCCAGGAAACCTCATCAGAATTCAGAGCTCAGGGGCCACACTGGCAATCCCACTGACACTCAGTCTGAGGGAGAGTATAATAGGGTTGCAGTAAATTCCTCGGTTTTTCTCCACTGCATTTAGCTGAGTTTCCTTGATAAATAAGTTATAGGTTAAAATCAGTATCAGAGGAGGGAAGGAGTGTGTGACTTTCCTCCAGTATGAAATTTAAGTTATCATCTTAGAGCTATACAAAATAAATGATCAGTCCTCTAAGTTTTAAATTGTTGATATTGCATTAAAAACACTCAAATCATTAAACATAAACTACAGGCATAAAAAAGGAGCACTTGCACATGTCATCTTAACTAAATTACTTAGATAACACTGAGTCCCATCTAGGGATAAAGCAGGAAGCATTATTTGATCATACCACAAGTATGTCATGGTACAGGGCCATTTCTAGTAAAAGCAACCAGCAAAAAAGAAAGAAAGAAAGGAAGAAAGGAAGAAAGGAAGAAAGAAAGAAAGAAAGAAAGAAAGAAAGAAAGAAAGAAAGAATTTAACAGCTACACATTGACTATGAAACACACAGGTGATATTCAATTTGTTGTGGTTTTTAATTTCTCCTCCATCAGAAGAGGGAGAGAGAGCTGGTTCCTGCTGTTTTCTGGCAGCTGAACCCAGTCCCAGGATCGATGTGTTTGCTCTTCTCTCCTCCCCAGGCAGCGACCACTCAGCTCTGCCATAGGCTCCTGGGTCTGGCATAAGCTCTACAGTTCCTGTCTGTCACTGTCGGTCCAGGAATCTCATCCAGCCCGTTGGCTTCACCCTTTCTAGAGGGGGGTCCCATCCACTAATGGACCTCCAGAAAAAACAATTCAGTTCCCCATGCGTCCAGGGCACCGTGTATCAACCTTTGCATTTGTTCAGACTCCACTTTAGCTGATGGGCCTCGGTTTGCACTTAACGGTGTTTTCACTCTGCCAGCAGGCATCACTACATCTATTCTGTGTACAAAAGATCAGCCCACAGAGTCAACTTGGTAGGTGGTCTGTACAGCCTAACAAGAGTGTCAGGATACCTTTTTTTCCCCTCTCAGTTCGTGGGAAGCGCTCCCAGCACCCCATATGGAACTGCCTCTCTACCCCAGGGGCAGCTCAAGATTTGAGGACATTTTCTAGGAATGCAGCAGAACATCCAGCTAACGTGCCCTCTTATGAGAACACAATACCCAACCCGAACAAGAACTCAAAAAGTGACCCGGGAATTTATTTTTGTCTCTTATCCAAACCTGGGTGATGCCCCAGAGAAGACATCCAAGACTTAAAACACACACATTGACATAATCCTTTGAGTTTCCCAGTCTGGAGGAAGAAAAAAAAAAAAAGTGGAAGGAAGCCAGGCTTAGGTAAAGCCTACCGATGCTTATCATCTACCAGTTTAATTTTTAAAAGGGGGGAAATATCAAGTGCTTGTAAATGATTTCTTAAGGTTGCTTTGAAAAGGCACCATAGAACATCATTGCTTCAGTCCCTGCAATCCCTTTCATGCCAGCCGAGCATGGACCAGAACCAACCAACCCTTTCCTTAGGAAGGCGAGTCTTAAAGGAACTTGATTACTGCGTGTTGCTCCCCAGGCCGTTCTGACCAGGAAAGATGAGGAGTGGGCTGGGGACCCCATTCCAGCAGCAGAGTCCTGAGCCAGGCTGTGGCAGGGAGTGGTGCCTGTGGGGTTAAGAGACACAGTGAAAAGTGTCCAGGGACAACAAAGGAGTCTGTGGCCTCAGCCACACAATACCAGGAGACCTACACCATGTCAGAGACTGAAAGGCAGGGCCAGGTGGGCTCTCCACCAGTGTGTCTCCTGGGCCCTAGACTAGCACTGCCTGAGCTTCTTTGTTAACCAAAAACGGAGAACGGTGTAGGAGGAGTCAGAAAAGCAGGGAAAGGAGAGGGAGATGGTGGGGAGAAGCAGGGACACAAGAATGGGTGACAACGTGATTCCTAAGGAGAAGACAGTTGTTCTTCTCTAAGCTAACCTCAAGCACATGACGGGGTGGCTTCAAGCTGTCTGTCCACCTTATTCCCAACCTTATTTCCTTTCTCCGCTAGTTGAACAGAGGGGAGAACCACTGGTCCAAGGAAGAACACCCACAGACTCTCCTAGGAGTATGGAATTTGGAAACAAAAGAGATTCTAATTCTTTCTGGAGGCCAAGATCTGTGGCTTGCTGGTTTAAAAATAGCAGACAGCCCTTGTTCTCAGCACCTTAAGTGCAGGACCTGTTGGGTTGGTGGAGGAAGCATTTCCCACCCACAAACCAGGGAAGCAGAGATCCAGCCTTCAGATGCATTAGAAATGAGGCCAATAGAGGCACAGGGCTCGGGGCCCAGACCACGCGTCTCCGTGGGCAAGCTTGCCCAGGAATATTCCCACTCTCCCAGTCTGCTGACTCTCCTTGTGTTTCACGACCAGGAGGAAATCTGCCCCACACTTTAACTCTAAGCAGAAGGTCCATCGTTCATTCATTCGGGTGTATTGGTTGAACCAAGCACTATTCTAGGCAGTAGAAAAACTGAACAACAGTAAAACACTGTGTCCTTTATAGAACTCACATTCTAGTGAGAGCTGATTACAATGAGACAAGACAATATAGAAAGCTTATTATAGAGCCTGTTAGGGTTGCAGGTGGGGAGGAAATAGTGTAGGATGAGAACCGCAAGTGTTAGGGGAATTCTAACAGTAGAAATTCTAAGTTTCAAAGTAAACTTTTCCCAAGTAAGAAAAGATTTTAAGGGAGTGAGGAGGTAGCCACGTCGGTATGGAGGGAAAAAGCACTCCAGGAGAATGAAGCAGCCAGTACAAAGGCCCAGGGGTGGAAACAGCAAGGAGGCTATTGTGGCCAGGCAAAATGGGGGTGCAGAGTGATGGGAGTCAAGGTCAGGAAAGGAAGAGGGCACAGGCCGTAAGGGGTCTTGCAGGCCATTGGAAGGACACTTTCTTTTGCTCTGAAAACAATCAGGAGCCATTGGTGGCATTCACTAGGAGAGTAACATTATCTGACTTACACTTCAACAGGACAGTTCTCACAGCTCCAGAACCAATGACATTAACAGCATCAGGAAAAGCCAAGAGACAACAGTGGCTTGGATCTAGGCAGTAGCAGGAGAGGTAGTGAGGGTTCCTCAACTCTTATATTTCCAAGGTAGAAACAAAATTATTTCTTGATATTAATTTGTGTTATTATTTTTACATGATCCTCAAAACTCTGACCACCCATTTACTCATCTTGCCTCATTTAGCATCTACTTTGTGTTCAGCCCGATGTTAAGCTTTTAAGCAAGGAAGTATGATTCAAACAAGGATTCCAGATTCCATGGAATTTACAGGCTACCTGGGAGGCAAGAATGACAGTTACTTAAATCATTATACTACTTGAGGCGGGGCCTGAAGAAAGCAGTTTCTCCAAAGACAGGCCTCCTTGCCAGGGCAACCCAAGCTCCTTTCTCCCATTCGGGATCGCTCTGAAAGGTCCTCCCGGCCTCAGAGCACCAGAGAGAGCCGCCTGAGGCCTCGCAGAGACTACGGACTGGCCTGACTTCTCTCTCAGCGCCATCCTGCTATTTTCTCTTCTCTTCTGGAGAGGATGATTCCAAGAACACACCTGAACAAACTTCTTGTGCACGAAGCACCTTCTCGGAGTCTACCTTGTGGTGAACACGACATGTAACACCTTCGTGTAGCTAATCTAGTGAGCTAGGTACACGGACTTTTATACTATGCTCCCGTCAGCAACTAGATCCAGACGAAAGTTTGTCCTGACTGCATTTCTATGACTTATTTTGTCAGGAAAAACAACTCTAACCCCAAATCTTTCCTGAAACATGAGGCTAAATAAAATGATTAGCTATAAATAAAAACACATTTCTGTTTGGAAGCATTGACTCCCTCTGATCCTAGTTTTCAACCCATCTGTCCTTCTTTCCATGATGTTCATTCTTATAAGACCCCCAAATCCCTTCGCAAGAAAATTGGCAGAGAGTCTAGGAAAAGATATTTGCCACAAGGGTTAATCACTTTGTAGGTATTTCCAGCTGCCTGAACTAGAGGCCAAAGACTGCTCATACAGAAAACACTTCTTAACTTCTATAGCCTGGATGAGCTTTTGGCTTCATCTTCAAAATCATTCAAAAGAGATGCAAATCCAGAACCAAAAACCTTGAACAGCAAAGTACATTTTTACTGAAGTTGAGGAAACCAAGTGAGAGGTGAGGTGACAACAAGGGTACAGAGTAAAACGTCTATAACCCTGCCATTATCTCTCATCTTAGAGTGGTCAGAACTCTGTTGATTACAGGTTTTTGGAGACTCAGTCAAATTAACATGAGAAAATACAGAATTTCTTTTCTCAAATACCCGGAAACTCCAGGAGTGGACCTGCTCCTATCCTTGTTAATCCAGAGTCCCCAGTGGCATCTTTCTCTGTCACTATGCTCAGCTCACCTCTGTATTGGTTTTAGCCTCAGGCTTTCACAACATCGTGGCAAAGATGGCCACTAGCTCCTGTGGGACTACATAGTTATCACAGCCATTGATCCCAAAGAAGAGAAGCCCTTCCCTTTCCCAATAGTTCCAGCAAATGTTCCAAAGAGCTCTACAACTGACACTTTGGGTTCACATGCCACCTCCATGATGGGGTGAAGGTGCATCTACCTAACTCAAACCCCATGAAACAGGTTTAATATAAGAAACAAGAGTCCACAGAAGTGGAAAAGGAAATGCATGTGGGAAGACAAAAACCCCAATTTCTACAATGCTCAGGCACTCTTGTTATGCTCTTAAAATTCTAGCGTAAGGTCATTTCCTCCTCATTCTTCAGTCCTCTCTTTGGATCAGCTCATCTAAATCTACCATATTCCAAGATCATATTTTTTTCATCTACATATTACCTCCCTCTTCTTTGTTGACCGTTGTCTCCAGTTTTCTAATGCTTGTCTTCACCACTCACAAGGATCAGCAAAAAGGAGGCCAATTGGCTAAATATGCAAAGACTCTTTCATCATCAGGTGGTAGAGAAAGACAAGGGATTGCGGATATTATGTTTTAATATGATTGGGACTTAATGTACCCCTGGGTCATATGCTTGTAACTATTGACATGTTCAGCAGCTCTTGGTTCATGAATGAGGAAGAGATTTTGATTGGAGGAGAGGGTCCTCAAAGAGGGAGAAAAAACTGAACAGAAGGTTTTTTCACTCATGTTTCCAGGTCAGGCTTTGAGCCTGTAGTGAAGGGAGTAAGAAACAAAATTGAGTGGAATAGTCCAAATAGAATTTGAATGACTCTAAGCTCCTGAAGTCTAGGAGGACCAAGTGATAAACTGGGAGGAAGAACATTCTTCCCAACCTCTGAACCTAGCAGTGCTCTTACACCTGGAAGAACAGAACTTTGGGAACATATGAAGACAGCATCTGTGGCGTGGCCCTTGGCATTCTTCTGATAGCCAGCAACAGATCAAGATTCTCTAAGGGGTCCATGGGCCAGAAAGCACTCCAAAGTTGTGTATCTACTCTGTACCATAGCTGGTACCCTGGACCATGGCCAATGTCAGGTACGCCTTTGAAGTTTCTAATGGGAGGCACTGGAGAGTGGCTGATTCCTGTCAGTCAAACTGAAATGGCCCCATCCATAGTAGAATTATTTCTGGATTAGGTCTTACTTTGTAGCCACAGGTTGAGGAGGGTAAGAATATTTGAGTTTCATATATGAAGAGTTCAAACACATTTCTAAGAAAAGCACTGAGAATAAAATAGATAGATGTACAGAAGATAAATTTTATAAATGAGGAAAGATAAGGAACATTTTAAAACGTTCAACGCCAATGGCAATAAATATTTCCAATCCAAGGGATTTTTTTAACATAGAAATTTAGCAAAAACTGGTAACTACTAGATTAACAGACTAATACATTACCATTAACAACGAAAAGTGCCCAAAGTATATTGAAAATTGATTTAATCATATGCATTAAAAGTTTGCAAGTCTTTTCATGTGAAATACTTCTTCCTTACCTTAAAAAATCTTAAATAGATAAAAGCACTATGCAAAGCAATGTTCACTATAGAAATTTTTATAATAAACATCTTATAGAAGAGTGGCCAACTACACTGTTATGTGCACTCAATTAAATTTCATGCAGATATTAAAAGTAAGGATTATATAGGCTACACAATAGTTTATGAGAATAAATTTATGGGACTAGTTTGTGATACAATGTAGGGTAAAATTATATATCCCATATAATTAAAAGTAGTATAACGTTACATGTTGTTAAAGAAGAATATGTAACACTAAATTCAGAGCTGTAGGCAAGATAAAACTATGGAAATATTTCTATTCTTTTTTCTGTATACCAAATTGTATCATTTTTATAATGCAAACATAGGTCTGTGAATATTTTCTACCTAGAAACTGGCAGAAAGTAAATAAAAATAATCCAATCTTCCTATACTCTTTTGTATTTATTTTCCACTCATACATAACTGAATTTTCTGTAATTTATAGGAAAGCAAGTGAATAATTAAATTATTACCATAAAAAGTTCATCATCAGAGTGTTTCGCATTTATAAAAGGAACTTATTTAGGACTCTTACAGAAGTTAGAAAGATATAGGACTTAATGCTCCAGGCAGATACGGGATTTAATGTGTAAGAGGTTTTAAAGGAGCATTGTAGGTATGCCAGTGTGACACTCTCCATGCATTTTTGCATGTTTCTGGGGCCTCCTTGACTCTATCCTCTTGGTGGGAATCAGTTTACCACATCCAACCACGGAAATAAAGGAACCCAGGTGTTCCTCTTCCCACCCCACCACACTGAGGGGGCTGGACCTCTTTTTGACCTATGCCCAAGCCAGCAAAATGAGTAAGTAGTGCCAAGAGGAATAGCTGGTTGGATTGTCTTCACTGCAGAAATAGTAACAAAGGTATCCTGCGATGCAGTAGGGACAAAAATGGCCTGACCATACCCTGTCAGGAAAAACACTGATTGTGTTCCCTAAGTCCCAACACCTTGCTCAGATGTTGTGTTGGCCACCACAATAAAAATTTATTCAGGTAAAAATCATTTCTGGATCCTCAAGTGGGTGAGTGAAGGTTGATGAGACCTAAGATATTTATGATATCTCCAAATGCCTTCCAACAAATTGTATCCTAATCACAGGAGGGAAAATGGTAACTTTATAGTGGAGAAGTCTGCTAAGCAAGTGATCGAAGTTAACGACGCAGATCACCAGACCTCTCATCGGGCTGTGAGACTGTGAAAAATGTCCTATTCATCTTTGCCCTCCCAAATTCTGTAACACCACGTGTAGGAGCAAAGGTGGAGAGAAACAACATTGATTGGAAGCCAAGTATGTACTCACAGTTCTCTGTCGGGTGGTAATTTTCCCATTTGACAGAGGAAGCGGCTGATGGTCAAAGACAGCAAGGAACTTGTTCAAGGTAATTGAACCAGTCACATCCAGGATCCAAATTCAAGCCCCGATCTGCCTCACTGCAAAGCCCATGTTTCTTCTACAATGTTTTTTTTTTTTTAAATATGAAATTTAACCATAAAACAATTTAATCAGAGAAATTTACTTATCACAAGAATCAAGAACAAAAACTTTGCAGAGGCAGGTGTCGCAAACTCAAATGCCAATGACTGGCCCCTTAAGATACAAAATGAGCGAGTTAGCAAGAAAATGGAGCATGGTGAGGCTGGGGTGAGATGATAAATGAACAAATCATCCAAACAGGGCAGCTGCCTCCAGATCGGCTGGTATCTGTGGATGAGAACCCAGTGTCGCCAGCGCTTCCAACGTTTCATGAGGGAAAGGAGATCTGGATGTATGAAATAACTTCCTGTGTTTTAAACATCGCAGCTAATTTTCAAAAAGTAAGACATTTAGCGGTCCAAATTCAACACATCCTTGTGCCATACTTGGCCTGCAGTCACCGCTGTGCGACCTCTGGAATGGAGCATCGTTCTTAGGACTCCTCACACCGTGGGCTGTGTGCCTGTCTTCCTACAGGGTATTGGTGTGGGGGCGTGGCCCTTGGACCCACCCTGGAACTGTTGCCACAGGAACACAGCGGACGGACCTGAGCCTCAGCAGAAGTCAGGGTGAACGTAGAACAGGCTGATGCGACCGCTGGTGTTTCTTACTGGATCATCTGGGGGGTGAGGAGAACTGGAGGAGAACCCAAATTCCTTGCTCTGTAATGTTTCTCTTGTCCCACTGATTGACATTGCCCACAGAGTCATGAGGCTTTGATTCTGTGACCACAACCACCCCTGATGCGCCTACAGTGACAACACTGATAAGAAATCTTGAAGTATGCCTGAGAAGTACATATCACAAGTATTTGTAATGCTCTGAGGTTGTGTTAAATTGGAAAAAAAAAAAAAAAGTAAAAAAGAATACGATTGTCTAAAACGCTTTTGGACTCTGAAGAGAGAATTTGGAGTTTCCTTCCTACACGTGTTAAGGTAATACAGCACAGGCACCTCCATTCAAATCCAGGGGCTATCATTCATCACCTACGACCTTTGGGCAAGTTACTCAAACTGTGTATCAGTTTGCTCATATCCCGTATGCAGGTAATAATTTTATCCACCTTAGAGAGCTGGTGTGAGTTTCAGGGGGAGATGTGATGACACAAAAGCAGTATATTCTATGTTGTTATCTATTATTAAGCTTATAAGAAAGTGGCTGATTAAGAATAATGTAAGGAAACAAGTGAAGGTATGGCCATAAATTAAAACTTGCGAGTCTTAATTTGATGGGAAAAGAAATAGCTTCTTACAAGTTTGTTTTAAATACAATAATTTATTAAGAATCTCTTTAGCAGTAATTGAATGATGATAGCTACCAAAGTCATTAGGATTCTGCATAATTTGAAGGCACATAACTTTCTTTGTAGATATTCAGGATGAATTAATAATAAATGGGAGATGATAGAAATGGTTATAGATACTTAAGTAGAGTATTTTTCCCAGCATAAAAAGTCGATGTAACCATGACTCTGTACAGAGGTGACATAAAATATCAATTCAGGAAAAGGATGATAAAAACTTTTTTTAAAGCTTTTTGTCAGATACCTCCTAGAACAGCTAAATTGCCTTTCTATTCTCAATAACATGAGTCAAAGGCCTCAAAGCCAGTATAAAAAATGTGAAACAATCCATCTCTGAAGCAGCACCTGATAGGAGAAAACAGGATTTCCAAATCAATTTGTCATGATCCAATATGGATTAAGCAGTTTATTTGTTTTGACATTTCTCATTTGCTAAGTGCCAGTATACCAAAGTAATCTCCCTGTGATACACACACAGACCAGAACATTTATTATTTTTTATTTGGGGGATTTATAACCCCTTTCCTCCAGAGAAGTCATTCGAAGGCAAAAATATTTTAAAATTGGGACTGCAGGTGGTTTCACCTGATAATAGTTTAATCTCATCACTTTGCTCCTACAATGAAAAAGCTTGGAAAACCTCTATGACCCTGGACAGAGTAGGAAGGGCCTTCCAGATTTATGTAGTGAGCACAACCACCCAGGGGTACAGTTGAACATCCACCCCTGACAAAAAGTGATAGACAGTCATTGGTATTCTACAACCTTCTGAGTCCAGCATATTTGAATCCCTTCCCATCCTTCTTCCTGTTGAACTAGGGACAAGGATACACTTAGAGACTGTTTACAGGGTCTGTTGAAGGTTAGAAGTACAAGAGATAGAACAGGAGTAGTGAAAGGATCACCTGATCTGGAGTCAGACCAATTGGAGTTCAGATCCCAGTCCTTCATTTATTGGCTGTTTGCCAGTAAACAAGTTACACAGTCTCTTGGAGCTTCAGTATCCTCATCTATAGAATAGTGATAGGATACTTTTTTCATTGGATTACAGTGGCATTGAAATCAAAGACTATGAGTAAAATGGCAAGTTCAGTGCCTGGACCTGATACCTTAAAAAATGCTTCACCTCTCCTTCCAGCACCCCTGAATCCCCTGGGCCCTCACATTGTGAGTTTGACAAGGTGGGAGGTGGGAGAGGAGAGGGGAGATACAAAAAGAGGGATTGGACATTTTTCCAATGAGGTGCACACTCGTATTACTTACAATGACTCCCAAAGGCCCCACTCCCCAAAACGTTCTCTTCAGCCCACTTTAGGGAGGCCTGGAGAAACATACAACAGGTCATAGAAGAGGTGAGAGAAGAGGGGGGAATCAGAGCAATAGATCAGTGTAGGGGTCTTTCCCTGACACAGGATAGTGGTTCTCCTAACAAGAGAAGAATGCCAGAAGAAACCAGTCATGTCCAGTATCTCAAAGCCTGCTGTCCTGGGGGAGTTCTTCTTGGTGGGAACATCAACTTACACAAACTACTGCCACTTTTACTTGTGTGTATTTATACTCCCTTTTGAACGTTTTGTATGTTCGTTATTTCTTGAACATATTGGGTTTGGTGCACTTTAGAATTGCCAATTATAGTTTGACCTGAAAAGAATGGACTACAACACCCATCTGGAGAGCTTCTGCCTTTAAAAAAGTGGGGTGGAGAAGAGAACAGATTCAAAACCCAGCATTTCTGAGTTCCAAAAAGTCAGTGGAATGATTTAAGGCCATGCCCACATAGAAGCTGATCTCTACCTGGTAACCAATGAAGGAAGTTTAACTGGGACTCTCCCAGACTGAGAACAACACCTTTGCCTCCCACACTCTGTGTTCCAAGAGCAAGCATTCTAGAAAGGTCTGTCTGTGTACTCAGCACTGGGCTGAGCATTTTCCCACACACACCTGTGCCTGGTCCCCCAATGACACTCAGAGGGCATTGCTGAGACCAGGAAACCCAGCTTTAGAGGTAACAGGTTCATGCTGTCACTGAGGCTTTTCTAGTTCTGAAACCCACACATAATTTTAAGTAAACCCTTCCATATCAGTCTGTATCCTGCAGGGTGGACAAAAAAGACCCTCGCTTGGAAGATCTGGGCTTGGAAAGTAAATGATGAGTGAAAGGTCTAAAGTAATAATTATCTGAAGGAAACCTAAGGAAAGTTACTGGCTAAACAATTTCTATGTACTTAGCTGCCTAGATTCACTGCTGAAAACAAGAACCAAGGAAGGAAATTCAAGAGGGGGCTATAAAATAGGGCTTCAACAGAGAGGGCTTCAGACCAAGGATTACAGTCATGAACTAAAAGGGATGCCTAAAAAGAGTGAATCAGGGCTGATGGGAAAAAGCAGAAGACGAACTCTAAATTTAGAATGAAGTTCAAGCTAGCCCACGAGGGTGGTGCACGCTCTATCCAAAGCAGAGCATTTGGTGGCGGATCTTTGAGGTGAATGATCACTAACATCCTCTGGTTCCCAGTGGCTACACAGCTTAGCAACCAGGAGAAGTGGTTCCTACCACTTCTAAGCGATGTTGTGGTTAAAGAGTGAGTCATAAACCACAGTGGTGATGAATGTGCAACCTGCTGCCACTTGGACCCGGATCTTGCTGCAGCCGCTGCATACAAAAATGGAGCCTCTGGTCCTAACTCTCCACAACGAAGTCATGATTCAGTACTCCCACCTGCAAAAGGAAATAGGAAAGTGTGTGTCTGGCATTTTTCCTTCTACAGTGGGAGACTGACTCTCCTCTCCAAATACTCAGAAGATGGGGAATTCCCTAAGCACAGGCAGGGAAATCAAAAGAATAATAAATCCCACTGAGGAAATGTTTCCATTTATGCCACGTTACTATGGCCTCTGAACACCACACAGATGGTCCCAGAAGGCTCTCTTCACTACATACCAAAACTTCAGCAAATCACAAGATTCCAGACCTTTCTGTGGAAAGTATAAATTGCTTCTTAAGCCTATCTTGCCCTTAAGATTGTCCATGTTGGATTTGATGAAATCTCAAATTCCCAGACCTACCACATTCTTCCCCGGAGTGGTTGGAAATGTCTCAAACCATAGAGTTGTTTTGGAATGAAACATTCCTAAGGAAATCGCAGGACTAAATATATCCCAAGGTCATGTCACCATTCAAAACTGTGCCCCTACATGGTCCCATGGGGCCATGTTGCTGCAATGAATCCCTCATCATGGACACTTTGCCCTATAGGATGACAAATCTTGAACACTCTCAATTCTGGGGAGCCCAGTATATGGTGAGGTCTCTTTTATTTGTACCTACCTGGCTTCATTCCACAACGTTGTTTAAATTTAAGTTTAGCTACGTTTTAGCACCAGAAGAAACAGTAGATTAAAAAATTATGTTGTGGTTAAAGAGTGAGTCATAATCAAGACCGTCTGGCTCTACCAATCATTAGATGTACAATCTTGAGCAAACAGAATCTTTCTGAACCTTAGTTTGTTCATCTGTAAATTAGGGGTGCTAACAGTTTCTGCCTCGTAAGGTTTTTTGAGATTAACAATACTACATAATGATGCATTTAAAACTACCTTAAATGGTTTCTGACATATTCAATGCCTTGACAATCCTAATATCAAAATTGAGGCTTAAGAAGATTAAGTAACTCATCCAAGATCATACAGCCATTTATGTGGCGGAGGCCCTTTTTTTAAATTCAATCCAAAGAACTGGCTAAGGATTCTGATGAGCTATGGAAAAATAAGTGAAAACCTAGAACCGAGGATATAATGGACAAGAAATCAAGAGATCCAAACCCCAGTTTCTACATCTCTAAAATGGGTAGTCTGAGTTTAATTTCCAGGTTAAGATGGTGTTTGTGCAGCAATTCCCAGTCTTCTCCAAAATTATAAAACTATAAAGACATGGGAAAAATTTTAATGTGCAATACTTCAGGAAATTAAGGATAATAGTAAATCACTTGTGGGTTTGGGAGGAACTTCTAATATATAAAAAATGGTCAAGAATTTAAAAATAGAGGAGTGTCTGCATGGCTCAGTCAGTTAAGTGTCTGCCTTCAGCTCAGGTCATGATCTGGGGTCATCAGATCAAGTCTCGCATCAGGCTCCCTGCTCAGTGGAGAGTCTGCTACTCCCTCTCCCCCTACCCTGGCTTGTGCTCTCTCTCTCTGTCTCAAGTAAACAAATAAAATATTTTTAAAAAAAAGAAGTTAAAAATAGAGCTACCCTACAATCCAATAATTGCATTACCAGGTATTTACCCCAAAGATACAAATGTAGTGATCCAAGGGGCACCTGCACCCCAATGTTTATAGCAGCAATGTCCACAATAGCCAAACTGTGGGAAAAGTCAAGATGTCCATCAGCAGATGAATGGATAAAGAAGATGTGTGTGTATGTGTGGGGTGTGTGTGTGTGTGTGTGTGTGTGTGTGTAGTGTGTGGGGCAGGGGTGTATACAATGGAACATTACTCAGCCATCAGAAAAAATGAATACTTACCATTTACATCGATATGGGTGGAACAGGTGGTATTATGCTAAGCAAAATAAGTCAACCAGAGAAAGACAATTATCATATAGTTTCACACATATGTGGAATAAAAAAGCAGGGCAGAGGACGATAGGGGAAGGGAGGGAAAACAGAATGGGAAGTCATCGAAGAGGGAGAAAAACTATGAGAGCCTCTTAATTATAGGAAACAAACTGGGGGTTGCTGGGAGTGGGGGGAATGGGATAACTGGGTGATGGGCATTAAGGAGGGCATGTGATATGATGAGCACTTGGTTTTATACACAACTGATAATTTGTTGAACACCACATCTGAAACTAATGATGTGCTACAAATTGGCTAACTAAATTTAAATTAAGAAGTAAAGAAAATGAATAGAGATAGATTCATCAACAAAACTGCTGGCCTACATATGTGTTGTTCTCTAAAGTAGAACATTACGTCCTGCTTAGACAACGTTAGGAAAATGCCAAACTTTTTACCCACTATCTCACTTCCTGCTTGGAGTTAGAGGATCTGCAAAATCATAGATAGATAGATAGATAGATAGATAGACAGACAGACAGAATCATCCATTCCCACCCACCTTGCCTCACCCTACCATGCACACAACATTTTTTTATAAGAGTTATAACCCCACATGTGACCACCACCATACCACCATATCCCACACACACATAAAAACAACCTCATTTAACAGACAGTCTTTTAGAGCTTCAAAAACCTAATGACCAAGAAGACAGTAACTTTTTGGGAAATAAATGAAGACTGTCAGATGAAAACAGACAAAGGTTATTTAGAGTTTGCTATAGCAAGAGAGCGAGCCACCATCACTTGGATTTGGTAGAGACTCAAAGGCAAGCAGAGGATGGGAGAGTTTCACAGAAAAAAGGAAGGGAAGGTTCCAGGGGTGCCCTGAGTGGAGGCTCCAGGCCTGGGGAAGTTGGAGGTAGGCGAAGAATCAGGGTGACTAATGTGATTGTCTAGGGTGCACATTTGGCTTTCTCTGGTTGGTCCCAAGATAGAAGGGAGTTAATAAATTAGGGAAGCCATCAGTTATTAATTAAGTCTTGGCCATTTGAGGCCAATCATTACTAAGCTTATTGTATGGTGACTAGAGGTAGTGGTGGCACTTCCATTAGGTTTGACTTACAAATAGAACGCTGGCTTCCTGAGCTGGATATTCTGGATAATGGTTTGCTTTCCCGGGCTGGTTGCTACAGATCTCCTTTTATATATTGTCTGGCCATTTTCTTTTTCTATATTCAACCTCTCAACTTTATTACATTTTTGGGATGTGCACATGAAGGCAGAGATAGGGAAACTCTAGTGTCCAAATATGACACAAATTCTAGTTTTTCCTATAAATGTTTCTGAGCGGAAAAGAACCATGGGCAGCCACAAGTGATTGGGGGATAGTTTCTCAGTCCCGCAGACAAAGCACTTAAGCTGCAGGGAAAGAGAAGAGCTCATTCTAATCTAGGAGAATTTTACTGGATAATTTCTGCTTTTAAGATACCAGACCCTGGTTTTGGTCTGAGATAAGTTTTCAACAAGGCATCTAAGTGGACACTGAGCACAATTAAAGGAAGACTTTGGGGGCGCCTGGGTGGCTCAGTGAGTTAAAGCCTCTGCCTTCAGCCCAGGCCATGATCTCAGGGTCCTGGGATTGAGTCCCGCATCAGGCTCTCTGCTCAGCAGGGAGCCTGCTTCCCTTCCTCTCTCTCTGCCCGCCTCTCTGCCTACTTGTGATGTCTGTCTGTCAAATAAATAAATAAATAAATAAGGAAGACTTTGTATTCTATCTGTTGGCAAAAACTAAAACTAGACCTATGCCTCCTAAACCTAGATAAGACAAAATAAATCCTCATTTTCCTTATGAATGATCATTCTACAGTCTAAAGTCTTAAAGACTTCAAAGAATCATACCTCTGAAAACGATTTGCTTTAATTAAAGGAAGAAATTTTAGAAAAATGTTTTCCTTGTTCACAAAGATAAGCAAGAAATCATAGATTCCATTGAAAAAACAATCATATAGAATAAGCTACCCTAAAAAGAGACCAAAGTAAGACAAGAAGACAAAGGTTGAGATTTAATCTGAGATAAGAAAAGTTGTAGATCCTCCCTAAAACTGCAAAGGCAGAATTTAAATCCAAAGACAGACATTTTTAAAAGGAAGAATCTATACATATTTAGCTCCTACTTAAGGAAAAACTAAAGTTACCTAGAATGCTAAGGAAAAGATAAAAAGATTAGGAGTAGATGACACAATGGAGGGAAAGTGGCAAAAGGAGCAAAAGAAACTAATATAGATATAGATTAGATATAGATATAGATATATTTAGAAATTAAAGAGAAATTCCCTGAGGTGGGGGAGGGAGGGAACCTACCTCTGTAGATCAAAATGATTCACCTCATTCCAGGAAGAGAATAAAATGACAAAAACGTTAAATTTCAAAGATCAAGAACAAAATTCCTGGTTTTCAGCAAGAGAAGACATACCATATTAGCCTCATATGTCTCCTTCATCAGACTAGATTCCAAAAGAAAATGGACTTAAATCTATAGAATTGGATAAGAAATGAGAGAATTTCCTACATAAAAATAGCTCATTTATTTACAAACAGAAGGAACATTTTTTAGGCACATGCTAGGAAAATGAAAAAATAGCTTTCATGTACATTGCCTAAAAAACATATATTACAGATGACCAAAAATTTAATCAAAATGAAAGAGCCAAAAATATTCAGAACAGCATAAAGAAAAATCTGAGAATGAACACTGAAAAAAATCGAGTAGTTACATGTCTAAGCATTAATTTTGGTAAATGAGATAAAATTAATATAAAATGTTAAAATTATCTTTTATAAAATAAAGCCAAATATTTTTTTAAATCCTGTAGTTTATTAATAATATGTACCAATAAATTTCAGATTTATTAACAAAATGGTAAAAAATGTACGAGTTTGCTGAAAGCATGCTGAGTTTAGCTTTACATAGGTCAGAGTAAGAAGTTATTATATTGCTGCTCATTGACAATTAGAAAAATTTAGATTAGATCGTGCTTTCAAAAAACTTACAAGATAATCATTACTGACATTAAGAACAGGATGCACACCTGTTTTCCAAATCATTACAGAACAAAAAAGGAAAATTCAAGAATCTGCAAAGAATAAAAATAACTAATATTTATTTAATTCACTCTATGCCAGGTGCTATGCATACTTGTTTTTTTTTCTCATTATTACTTACAACTATTCTATAAAATAATTCTATTTTTCCCATTTTTTAAGGAATGAAATTGAAGGTTAGAAAAACTGTAGTAATTCATTCAATGACAAATAGTGATAGGGCCAGTATTTTAACTCAGAAAGTTGGACTTAAAGTTAACATTCACCCATTACTATGTGTTGTCCCCTCTATGTTTCCTGAGAGATTATGATATGCTGGGAACCATGCCACTAATTCATTTAACGTTTCAACAGTTCTACAAAATAGTCAAGAATGTAAAAAGGAGAAGCAGAAAACAAAGAGTTATCAAGCATGTCAGCTTACTAGTGACTTAAAAATCTTATATTGGGGCCCCCAGGTGCTCAGTGTGTTGAGCATCTGACTCTTGGTTTCGGCTCAGGTCATGATCTGATGGTTGTGAGATCAAGTCCTATGTTGGGTTTCACACAGTGTCTGCTTGAGATTCTCTCTTTCCTTCTCCCTCTGCCCCTCCCCACACTCATAGACTCTCTATCTAAAATAAATAAATAAGTGGGTTTTTTTTTTAAGATTTTATTTATTTGACAGACAAAGATCACAAGTAGGCAGAGAGGCAGGCAGAGAGAGAGGAGGAAGCAGGCTCCCCACCGAGCAGAGAGCCCAATGCGGGGCTCAATCCCAGGACCCTGGGATCATGACCCGAGCCGAAGGCAGAGGCTTAACCCACTGAGCCACCCAGGTGCTCCTAAAATAAATAAGTCTTTAAAAAATAATCATCAATAGAAATTTGGAAAATTGATCTTAAACTTGGCCAAAAAATCTAGCCCATAGTTATAAAAGTAGAAATTACAGAAGCCAGATTTTCTGATTATAAAACTATATAATAAATTAATTTGTTCATGTTATACAAAAAATTCCTTGACTATTACAAAACTATTCAAATATTTAACAATAGAACAAAAAAGAGAGAAAAACACTATAAAATAAAATTATGAGGCCACAAAATATTTAGAATGTTATTTTTTTAAGATTTTATTTATTTATTTGAGAGAAAGAGTGAGAGAGAGAGAGAGAGCATGAGGGGGGGAGGGCCAGAGGAAGAAGCCAACTTCCCACTGAGTGGGGAGCCCCATGCAGGACTCAATCCTTGGACTCCAGGATCATGACCTGAGCCGAAGGCAGTTGCTTAACCAACTAAGCCACCCAGGTACCCCAGAATATTATATTTTTTAAATGAAGAAATCAACATAACTTAAATAGTGATTTAAAATATTAAAATTATGTTAACCAGAATATAATACATTTATGCATTATAGAAAAGAATTTAAAAATAAATGTAGGAAAATGTAATAATATTTAACTAATACAGAGATTGCTTCTTAGGGAATAAATTAAATAACAGAAACACCAAATTAAGAAAAAAATAAAAATTAGTAAAGAAAAAGTTAAAATAACTTTTAATATGGAATACTTTGTATAATTTCATGCTAATTATTTGATATATTTCAAAGAAATGGACATTGCCCTGGAGCAATATAAAATAGCCAAAATCAATTAAAAGGAAATAGAAAACAAACATATATTTATAAACAAAGAATGCACAGGGAAAAGACCACTTCCAAATACGTCTCTGGGCACATGGCAAGTTACTTCAAACTTTAACATGTTAGATTATTCTACCTATTTATATGCCCTTTCAACATCTAGGGGAAAAAAGTAAGCTGAGCAACTCATCTTATGGATCCACTATAATCCTAATCATTAAAGTTTGATAAGAAACAAAACAGAAACTAGAGCTTATTCTCATATATTGCTGTATGTATATATGAAGTCCTAACTGAAACACTAGCCAATTTATAATCCATTAAAATCAAGAGCAAATGCCTGGATTCTTTAATAAAAGTTTCAGCCTTGAAATGATGTTATTAACTCAAATGCGGGAAATCTTGTGGTTGCCTCGACTTGGGGTTAAGAAAATATTTAATAAAGCTTAGCCATTATTCTTGATTTTATAAGAATTAAAAAATCTAGGAATTAAAAACATGAGACCCAGCAACAATTTCATGCCAAAAGCCATTGTCATTATTAAGTCAATGAGAGTCGACCTCATTAAAGGAAGGGTATAATCATCCCTCTTTTTTAGCATTGTTCTGTATGCTACTATGAATTTAAAGACAGATGACAATAATTAGGAAGAGATAATAATGTCATTATTAATGACAAATGTGGCTGTACATCTAGAAAATCTACATAAATAAGCTGAAATCCTCTCCTAACTCATGATGAAGTTCAGCAAAGTGGATACACATAAGGCAAATCCACAAAAATCAATAGCTTTTTCAATATACCAATAATAACCTTGCAGTAAAGTTTGTAGATTTTTTAAGACTTATTTACTTATTTTGGAGAGAGAGGAGGGGACGAGGCAAAAGGAGAAGGAGAAAGAATTTCAAACACGGTGACACTTCTACGGTGTTTTCTTCTTTATACTTTTCTGTGCTTCTCAAAATTTGTATAATATGATATAATAATATAAACTGCTTTTAATTAATCTTAAATAGGATGAGAGCTTTAAAGAGATCACCTCTAATGGACTTCCAGTTATGAAGGATTCTATTGCCATCACAATGTCATCATTCAAGTTCCCACATTTATTGTTTAAGTATAGGGGAGCCCATGTGCACCAAAACCATTTTTAAGGCTAGTGATGGTCTACCATGAATTTTAAATCTCTATATCCTTAGTCAAGCTTGATGGTATATTTTTACTTTTCTTGTTTCAATAAAATGGCCTATGAAGAAAATCACCCAGCTGATTCTAAGAATATGTTAAGATGTAAAGAATGGGAACACTTGATTGCTTAGAACATATTTGAAAATTCTACAGATTATTTAGACTCTTCAAAGAGGAAAGCAAGCCTTTACATATATACAAATATGAAATACATACACATTTGAAATACCTGTCAGAGTTTCTGCATATAGCCTGACTATTTGGGTAACATATAATGAGTTGAGAAAGAACTGTATCGTTTGAGTTTTTAAAATGAGGGGAGGGTGTAGTGTCTATGATTTTGCCTAGACTTGAGAGAGACTTCTGTCATCTGGATTTAAAAAGGAGAGAAGGGATGCCTGGGAGGCTCAGTGGGTTAAGCCTCTGCCTTCGGCCCAGGTCATGATCTCAGGGTCCTGGGATCGAGCCCCACATCGGGCTCTCTGCTCAGCGGGGAACCTGCTTCCCTCCCCCCCCCCCGCCCCCACCTGCCTCTCTGCCTCCTTGTGATCTCTGTCTGTCAAATAAATAAATAAAATCTTTAAAAAAATAAAAAGGAGAGAAAAGTTCAAAGATGTTGTCATCCATTCAATTGTTCACATGAAGGAAAGCCACCAGATAGTTACTCATCAATTCACATCTACTACTGCAGAATGTGCTCATTGATTTTTGCCTATTTTGAAAAACAAATAAATCAGTTTGTTGTCATTATTTATAGTCTCCAATTACACAGGGAAATAAAATTTTAAAATGGAAAGTATGCAGAGGATCTGAGTGGCAGTCCAACTAAATTATGGGCCCCAAACAGGCTTTCAAATATATATGACTTACATAATTAACTCAATGTATTTTGTTCTCTGTGCCTGGGTAGACACAGGCAAGAAAATCCTCCCTTCCCTTCACTAAAATAAAATTGAAGGTGTCATTGATGGGTTTGCATCTCATCAAGCCTATTACCCTTATCTCTTCCTTATTTGAGGGTTTAAAACTGAGATTTCTTCATTTTCACGAGTTCACTATTCTTTAGGAATCTAAAGGGAATACCTTCAAAATTTGCTTACCCAGTCCCAGTAACGGCAAGATTGCTTTGGGGAGAATGTTTCTTAGAATAGAAACTCCATTATTTCCCTCTATTGTCAAGATCATCTTTTACTACAGAGACAAATTCCCAATCTAATTAATCATTACTCTGACTTTCAGTACCTAAAAATTAGAAGAATTTTGCAGTTTCCTATGTATTTGTAACACTTGAGCTAGACATAGCTAGTGAGTTCAGTGAAATAGTTTCTGCTCCTAACTATTCTCTGTGATAAACTGTTTACCTCAGCGACAGGTTTGAGTCAGTCAAAATACTGTGAATCATTTGTTACTGGAATAATTTGATTAATCACTTTAAGTTTCAGGAATCAATCTACAGTAAAATCCTTTTCTTATTGGTTTTTTGGTCCACCATATGCACTCTTCCTATTTACCTTATTCTGTGTAAATCAGGAAATCTGCAACACGTCTTAATTCACACAATTTTGCTCGGGTCTTCATGTCAACAGATGCTTTGTAACCATGATCCTGTCTTCAACTTCCTTTCTTCAAATTGCGAAATCTTTCAATTTCTTATATAACTTATACTTCTTAACCCTCAATGCATTATTTTTGTTCACACTGAACACTGTTGATTTCAACCTCTTTCTAAATTCTGAGACTAACATTTTCTCTAATAGATTAATTCATCCAGTGCTTTTACACTAATTGAGCATATGACATGTACAGAGTCCCATGGTGGCCTGCGGGGGTGAGTAGGTGGATGGCTTGAATAATTACCCAAATGGTATGAAAGACCACATTCCCTCTCTCTCACTGGTAGTGCCTCTCTGACCATGTCACAGCCACTTGATTTCTGTGCAGTGACAGGGAGTGACTGGTTCTCACCTGATTATGCACTATCATTTGACTAATCGAGCCATATAGTTTCTAGGTCATTTCAATATCCTTTAGCTGAGTTTGATGTTGGTCCCTACATATGTGATTTTGGTTTCAAGACACAGTTCTTAATTTATCAAAGTCACTATGCAATCAGAGACGTCACAGGCCAAAATCTCAGTGTTTATTCACTGAACTCACATGCTGGATCTGGATTGAAAGATAATTTCTGTTAGTCTTCAGGAGTAACCCATTCAATTAGTAATTTCATTCTTGAGACGACACCCTGTGCTTAGAACCCATATGACAGGTGTCGGCCTGGAGGAAGTGGTATCTGAGACCTTTGGGAAGTAATTCCACCTACTTAAGAAAGCAGATTTTATCACCTCTTTTGCCTCCTGGTTTTGCCAACTTTGATTAGAACTCACCAAAATTGAAAGAGGAAATACTAAGACAACTAGTGAAGCCAAAATATAATTAAAACACCAGACTGGAGAATGGATGAAAGATCAATACTCTGAAAAAGTATCAACAGCATCAAATGGGTTTTCTTAGTCCCTAGTATTTTCAGAATACAGTTAGAGACTTAGACCCTCTGTTCACTATGCTTCTCTCCTAATCAACAGTGACACTTCCAGCTATAATTCAGAATGGGCAATGAATTTGGTTTGAGCTTAATGAGACAGAAAACACAAAATAACAGTGGCTGAAGCAAGAAGTAATTCATTCTCTCTCAGGTAGACAAAGTATGATGGTTCCACAATCTGTGGGGTCTCGGCCATTCTTGCCACACAACAGAGACCCTGTGGATCAAGATGGCTGCCTCAGCTCTAACAACATGTCCAGAAGGAAGGAGTCAGAAGGAAAGAGGAAAGGGCAGAAGTGTATTCTCCCTCCCTTTAAGGATCTTTACTGGAAGATGCCTATACCACTCTGTTCACAGCGCTTTGGCTGGAATTTAATTATATGGCCATAACAGCTGTGAAAGAGATTAGGGAATTTCATCTTTATCCTGGGAAATTATGTTCCCAGCTAGCATTTGGAAGTTCTATGATTAAAGAAGAAGGGAGAATGGATATTGAGGAAAAACTATCATTATCTGCCGAGAACTAATTATTTTTGTTAAATAATGATTTGAATCATTTAATGACACATGAAATCTGACCACCTTTTTTCTACTTATGCTCTCAGTCCAGCTTTCTCTCCATAAAGTCTGATTGAGTCATCTGCCCTAAAAAGCAGTTACAGCAAACCGTGATTGCAGGAGAGATACCACTGAGCACAATATCTACATTTACCACAGATAGCACAAGTCTGTATTCAGATTAATTAGACCAAATAATCTATGCACAGAATTTCACATAGAAAAATAAAATACATATTAAAGGTCATGAAAACTGATCCCTTAAATCTAAGTAAGTTTTGATAAACACATGAAAATGTGCATCTCTTCCCTGACTGTACTTTGGCATCACCTGGGGAGTTTGTCTTGTTGTTCTTACTATTTGCTTCATTATCTTCTAATAATTCTAATGCCCAGCACACACTTGAGACCAATTAATCCAGAACCTAAAGGGTGTAGAAAAGGAAAGTGGGACCCAGGTCTCTGTATCTTTATGAAAAGCATTTTCTCAAGCATAGGACTCCATCCATAGACACTGCTAATGAAGCCTTAGGCTATAAGCATTAAACAGGGCAGCACCAATGCTTTTAATTGCACTCAAGAGTAAAGTGCAATTAAGAAAATCTGTGATGTGATTGATCTCTCCGTATATGGAAGATTTTGCACTAAATAAAGTAAGTCACTAAGGTGAATTAAACACATTTCTGACTTTCCTTTGAAATCAACATCTTTTTTTTTTCCCCTTCCAAGTTAATTACACAAAGCAACTGCCATGATGTAACACATAGTAACAAAATACTGTACCTGCAGAAGGAGGGGAGACTAAGGGGCTCAACATGACAAAAAATATAAGTTATGACTGAGATCCTTTAATGTGTTCACAAAACTGTTTCGATTCAACCTGTTAGTACCTGATGCTCCTTCAGCTAGTCAGTCTTTCCAGCATTCCTAAGTGAAAGGGACAGGGCAGAAGGACAATGCCTGTCCCCTAAAAAAACAATGTAAGGGCAAAGTCCTGTGACCAGGCAGGAAAACACTTGGATTCTAAGCCTACACCTGCCCGATTTCCAATATGAGTTCTAATAGCTCGTTCTCCTTAAAGCAAGGCATCTTCATCTGTAAAACACAGGCATTTGACCGATGATGTCCAGGTCCCCTTCTAGCTCCAGAAGCCAGTTTCTACCCAGCAGTCATCCTACTTGGAGAGAAAATTACTAATTCAGATTTCCTGTCCAAACAATTGCATCAGCCTTCCCTGACCCAGGTGATAATACCAGAATAGCAGCAATGACCAGAGGGCAAATCCTCAATCGGAGCCTCTCCCAGGTCCTCCTGACGATTCAAATGCATTAAGTTCAGGGCACATGTCTAGAGTGTGCTCAGAGTTTACACACATAATATAGAAAACACCTGGCATGCGTTCCTCCTTTTGTGGTCTCTAGGGAGGACCACTGCTTAAAGCTTTTGAGACTTTTTCGGAGGTATTTAAAGGTCATGGGATATATAGCTTTCCAATGGTCCAAAGAAGACAGACAACTTCAGAATGTGTGGTAGGAAGGCTGAGGTTCCAAGGGGCTAGATCCCATAAAAATTCAGATACTGAGGTTCAATATGAAAACATGGACAGGAAAAGAAGGAGGCTCATGGGTATGAGACAAGCTTGGAATGTGTCTTGTTCCCAGAACGAAGAACCACGGATAGAGCTCGGGATAGGCACCACGCGGCCTCAAAGATGTGGAGTCAAGATACTTGAGGGTTTGTACCAAGTTACAGGCAACCTGTTAAGGAATCACAGTGAGAAATGGCATAAGGTTAATGAGAAAAACACTGAGAGTCTAGGGAAGCATATATCAGAGATGAGAATACCAAAACTACCCAAAGGTGGGGCCAGATGAAAGAAAGATTGATCATTAGGCTCAGGAGGGGATTAAGTTGAGATGGATATCTTAGGCAGATAGTACACCAGTATCCCTCCCATTGTTTCCTGAAGAACCCCAGTCTTGTTCAGGGCAGCAACCCGTGCTGCTGGAAATAGTCTCACAGCCTCCCATGCATGAGTAGGGGGTGTAGGGGTGAGGAACAGGGTCATGAGATAGCTCTGGCCCCGTGTGAGGAGACAGAAGCCCCTGGAGGTGCCACCCCCTCCCCAAAAAGGACAGATAGAGTCTCTGCAGAAGGCAGGCTCCTGGCTCTCCCACTTCCCCCGGCCTGAAGCACGAATATGAAGCTGGAGCAGAGCTGGACCTCTGTCTTACAACCACGAGGTGTAGAGAGGGAGACAAAAACCACAGGCTAAGGATGGAAGGAAAATGATGGGAGGAGGCTAAGACAGGAGACATCATAGAACCGCCAGACCATCCTGGACTCGTGCTCCAAGGGGAAGGAAAATGCTATTTGATGAAGCCAAATTACAGGCAAACTACAACCTTCAATAAGCCCAACAACTCATTAATTACGGTTTAATAATATGCATGAGTCGACAGTGCCGAGGAACCAAAAGCATGAAAGCCTGTACCATAGAGCGTATCCTGCTCTTCCAACAGCTGCTCATAGGAACCAACTAAACATCTCTTGTCTATAAGGTAATCTCCCTTGAGATTATAAAGAAAGTTAAAAACATCTTCAAGGAACCAGATGAACTCAGAACTCCAAGGCACATGTGACCAGATGCTTTGTATGCCCCTACCAAATGCGGGGTTGGGGAGGTGTTTATGCCGTTTCTATAAACAATTGAGGAAAGATAGAAAGGAACTAAAATTAGAATCATGCCAGAACCCTGACATTTGAGATGATATTAAAACTACAAACTGGCACTTATAAGTGATGAGAAATTCACAGGAGACGAGCACATCTGCCTCGTGTAGCTGATTAAAGTTTGAAAGGCAGCATTAAGACTCAGCAGTTACAGATAATGCCTGGAGAATTTTGGATTAGTTGAAGAGGGACAAATAGGAAAACATTACTTTTCTAGTTCAGGAAGAGGTACTGAGACCCGAACACCTGGCTGCTGGAATAAATGAACTCCCTCGGGGCTGCACTGTATGTATTGTTTGAAGTGGGTAGTCTGACTTCGGGATGGACGGGCCACAGCACGTCAACAATGCAGCTAAGCCTAGCGACATCAGTGGTGCACAGCCATACCGTCCGCGACTATGCGGGCGCCATTGAAAGTGCAGAACAAGGAAGGCTTCCCTGGCCCCCAAGAGTTTTTTTTTTTTTTTTTTTTTTAGATTTATTTATTTATTTGACAGAAAGATCACAAGTAGGCAGAGAGGCAGGCAGAGAGAGAGGGGGAAGCAGGCTCCCCACTGGGCAGAGAGCCCAATGAGGGGCTCGATCCCAGGACCCTGAGATCATGACCTGAGCTGAAGGCAGAGGCTTAACCCACTGAGCCACCCAGGCTCCCCTCCAGGAGTTATTTTTATTAGGAAAACCCAAACTTTCAGAGGAGCTTCAGTGCAGAAATGCAGCCAGCAATGTTTTCAGCACGGAGTGGAAGTGCAACCCTTCTCCTTGCCAACCGGCGACCCGACTCTGGCCCCTCCAAAATTCCCAGTGTCCTGAACCCTGGTCAAGGGCCAGCACCAGGTAGGACCCCAGAGCTGACTATGGCCTCACCACTGCTGGCTCCGGACAGGCCAGCTGAGCAGCCGTGGTATCTGGGAGCTGGGAGGCCGGCAGGGAGTCAGCCCTGAGAGTGCCACCAAGACCACCCCACCCCTGCCTGCACCCAAAGGACAAATGAAGCCAATCTGCCCAGGCAGGGAGAGACATCACACTGTGAGGACAACAGAGTTTGAAGGATGTCTCCCCAAACTGCTAAAAACTTAACTGATAGTCAAGTTAATCTCTGGCCAAAAATTATGTCAGGAAACCTGGACTCCAACAAAAATGAAAAGCACTCCATGGAAGGAAGCCTGAATTTTAATTGTGACTCTACTAAGCAGTTGAAGAAAATCATAGCAACAGGATTATCTTTGGAAAAAGGGACAGTGTGTTGTAAAAATGAGGCAAACCTGGATCGAAAATCCAACTTCCCTCAAAACTAGTGGTATAGGTCTATCCCATCCACCCTCCCACAGAACACCAGCCTCCATTAAAAGGGCATCACCACAACTCCCTGGAGAGGCTCGGGGGAGATTAAATGAGACAGGGCCTGCAAAGCACTTGGCCCTTTGGTAGTTAGTACAATTGTGGCATCATTATAGGCAATCTCTAAAATGTGACTAATACTTCCTTCATGAGGAGACTATAGCTTCAAGATTAAATTCTATCATAAACGATAGTCACTAAAAAGGGACTTCTGACCCTACATCTGAAAAGTACAAATCACCTTGATATGGGAAGATCCTGGCTTCTTCAAGCCACTGGCTAATTGGTAAAGACGAAGTTCTGCTAGTCCAGAAGGGTGTACTGCCCTTGATCCAGGGGGTGAACCCCCCTCAAAGGAGCACCAAAGAGTATATGTCCCCAGACCAGGAGTCACCTGTGGCAGAGGTACTAAGGAGAGAGCTAGAATGGGACAAACCCACAGTGTGATGAAGATCTGGGGTCCAGGAAGAAGAAGGAATGGTTGGTCTGGCACATGTGGGTTCTAAAGACCACAGGTCTCAGAACAACAGTGAGCACTGTCTGCACAAAGATCTGGAGAGCGAAGAAGCTGAGTACAAGCTCATGAAGTCGTACTGATAACAGTTACATCACTGAGTGCCCACCCTGAGCGTGTTATACTCACTCCTTCATTGAATGCTGACAATCAGACTATGAAATAGACCTCGTTCCCTCCACTCTGTGAAGAAACAAGTGTCCCAAAAAGTTCAGCAAAAGGCCATGCAAAGTGTCATGAGTTTCCTTACCCCTTTCACCTTCACAAGGAACCAGCTGCCTTTGGGCTGGTTCTAGCTAGCTTCTTAGAGTATCTTTATAGTGACAGATAACTTGGGTCCTTCTATCTTGCTATCTTGGGTCCCATTCATTCTCCAAACCTTTTCTTATTCCAATTTCCTAACCATAACCTGCCTATGTCTTGCCTGGTTCTCTCATGACAAAGACAATCTGGTAACTAGATAATCTGATAAATGGGGTGGTACTAAGGTAAGCAAAGGTCATACTGTTCATCTCCTTCTGTAGATAAAAATAAAAAGGTCCTCCAAGAGTATTTTCAGCAACCCGGGAAGTCCCCAAGAACTTTCAGTGGTCCATATGGCCAAACCACTTTTTGAATAATGCTGAAATATTGTTTGTCTTTCTCACTGTTCATTATTTTCCTTGAATGACTGACCTATTGAGCTCATTTTTAAGAAAATATCTGCCAATACCCAAGTCTAAAAAACCATAGTTTGTCCACCATCTTCTCAAGTCCACCAAAAAAATTCTCACAATTCAAACAACAGCACAAGGTCTTTTCTTGGAGATGACCATCAAATTTTGGTCTATAGCAGAAGTCAATATATGTACTTGTCATTTCAATTCTAATGAATAGTTCTAAAAACATGTACTAAAGGATGGAGATTTCATAAAAATAATGATTTTTGCTATTTCATCATGAACCTGTTTAAGGAAAACTGATTTTATTTATTTACTTCTGCTGCAAGGAGTGAGGAAGAACGCCATGACTGTCAGTCCAGTTTTCGATCATGACCATGATTCATGGGCAGGCACCAGCAGTTTTATCCACTTCTGCTTTTGCACTATTAGTGCAAGTGCCCACACAGGGGAAAAGGCAGATTTGTTGCCAATAATAAAATTTGAGCTTTAAGAAAAAAATAAAAATTTAGAAAACTCATATTGTCAATATGAGCTTTTCAAAACTTGTTGTTCTTTTAATATTGGACCATTTCTTTTTTTTTCCTGAGATTTCATTTATTTATTTATTTGTCAGAGAGAGAGACAGCACAAGTAGGAGGAGTGGCAGGCAGTGGGAGAAGCAGGCTCCCTGCTGAGCAAGGATCTGGATGCAGGATCCAATCCCAGGGCCCCGGGGATAATGACCTGAGCAGAAGGCAAACATTTAACCAACTGAGTCACTCAGGCATCCCTAAAACTTAGCTTTTTTCTGATAAAATTAACAGTGATATTCACAAATGTGGGTTTTGATGTACTAAAAATTCATTAATTAGAAAATTTTCATAACTCTATGAATCAATATTTTCCAAATTATCATAAATGGGACTATAAAATCATGCATGAGTAAGATCTATTCAAAGTACAAGACCATTGGACATTAGAGTAATAGATTATAAAAAGTTATTTGATGTGTTTTTATATTCCACATTGCAATTAACCTTTTAAAAACCACCACCTGTCTCACCTGTCAAATTCTGATGTAGTATCAAAGAAGTATACCTACAATTATCTGTAATTGAAACATCCCTTCCCCCCCATTTTCCAACTACATATCTGTGTGAGGCTGGATATTACTCATATACTTCAACCAAAATAGCATCTTGCAGGAAATTGAATGAAGAATCAAATATGAGACTCAACTGTCTTCTATCAAACTGAAGAGATTTACAAGAATATGAAGCAAGGCCACTTTTTTCACTAAAATTTTCTTTAGAAAATGTTTATATTTAATTAAAATATTATTCATATTAACATGCAATACATTTGTTACAGACACTTAAAATGAATTAATAAATAATAAATAAGTGTGTTTAAATTTTCTCAGTTTTGATTCCTAATGCAGTGCATATCAATAGATAGAGCCCAACTAAACTGAAGTTCTTCAGGGTCTTTAAGAATTTTAAGAATGTAGAAAGGACCCAAGATGAAAAAAGTCTGAGGGCTGTTGCCTTAAGTCAAAAAAATTCTAAGTACTCAAAAAAGTAGTATTTGGGAAAATAGGTCTTTTAGTACCTTCCATGAATTATTCAAGAGATGTACAGTGCTAGGCAAATTATAACCCCAAAGATGTCCAGGTCTTTTTTCCTGGAACCGGGAGAATATGTTACTTTATGTGGCATAAGGGGATTAAGGTTGCAGATGGAATTAAGATGCTAATCAACGGATTTCAACATAGGAAGATTATCCTGGATTATGTTGAGGAAGAGCAAGGCAGGAAGGTTGGTGTCAAGGTGAGGCAACATGAGGACAACTCTACCACCCATTGCTGGCTTTGGAGACTGGAAGGAGCCACAATCCAAGGAATGCTACAGCCTTAGAAGCTAAAGAGTTCAAGAGAATATATCCTCCCCTGAAGCCTCCAGAAGGGAATACAAACCTGTCAACACCATGACTTTAATCCAATGATACCCATGTCAGACTTCCATCTTCCTGAAGGTAAGATGATACATTTGCATTGTTTTAAGACCCTGACAACTTTGAATTTTACCTAAGCCCTGTCATCCTGAAAAACAGCCAACTGAAAAACTCATACTGGTATTATGTGCTTTGGGAAACAGCCAAGAACCCCTCTTCCCCAAGTGACTTAGATCAGACACAAGGATGCCCCTCTTGTTTACCTGAGACAGGGCCAGACATGGACCTTCCAAATCCCTGTTCTTTGCCTCATACATGATTGAGTGGACTGTTTTGTCCACATTGACAATTAGAATAAAATCCATGTTAACTAAACATCAGTTAAGTTTCTCTCCTTCCTCTTTCTCTCCTTCCTCCACGGCCCTGAACTTTGACCCAGCCTCAACCGAAGCCCCTCCTTAATGTCCTATCATAAGAATAGGCCAACCTCAGGATAAAACACTCTCTGATCTACTGTCCTGTCATCCCACTGCACACACCTGGTTCTACCAATAGTCTTATTCACTCGTTCTTATGAAAGAGAAAACTTTTGCTGCCTGACCTTGGAGATGCTTACAGATCTCAGGGACAGAATGTTCTCCCTATGGCAATAGTCACTCCACCTCTCTTGCAATAATCCTTTCAAATAGAGTGCCTCCTTACCAAAGTCCACATCTGTTCCTCATTTGACCTCATTAAGCATGCTGTCATTTGTTACAGCAGCAAGAGCAAACGAACACATCGCCTAGTTCTACTAACAGTGCTTACCACCAAAAGCCAACTTGGGAGAATGAACAAAGCAGGAGCAGGAGAAAAATGACCTCATTTTCCACTCTGCTGTATTTCCCACTGCATTGCTAGTACGGCAGTGCTCAGAGCAAAGGTGGTAATGATTTGGGATTGAAGGAGGTCACCAAGAGGAGGGTCTTTGATCAATCAGATCAATGATCCCTCCATCCAGACTTGCAGGTGGCACAGCAGGAAGTCTCAAAGAACCATCTTAAATTCCTTAATCGCCCAGAGTCCAGGGGATCATCACTATGGGGACTCCTTGGCAGCCCAAACAGGGGTGCACTTGGCCTCTGAAGATGTTCCCCTTCTCACACATGTCCGTATGTGAGAACTCTTGTCCCATTTCAAAATCAAAAACTACAAGTTGCGGGATTCATGCACATGATACCATTCACCAGGGTGAAAAATGAAAAGAGAATCTTCTCACAGTCATTACAGTGTGGAACCCTTGAGGGTACCCCCAAACCTCACGATGTATAGTATTTACAAGGCTGTCCTTTCAACAAAAAGAACTTTGTTTTCCTGTGGGCATTATTTCAAGCATTAAGAGATACAATACGAGAGAAGGGAGTTGAGGGAAATTGGAAGGGGAGGTGAACCATGAGAGACTATGGACTCTGAAAAACAACCTGAGGGTTTTGAAGGGGCGGCGGGGGGAGGTTGGGGGAACCAGCTGGTGGGTATTAGGGAGGGCACGGATTGCATGGAGCACTGGGTGTGGTGCAAGAACAGTGAATACTGTTAGGCTGAAAAGAAATTTAAAAAAAAAAAAGAGAGAGAGAGAGAGAGATACAATACGAGAGGTGTCGATCATTTTGAAAACACAAAATGAAACTCTTTAGTTCTTAAGAAAGCAATCTTTACCTCCTAAAAGTCACCCCGCTGAACCAGATGTTTGAGTAATACTGGGTACTGGTTTAATGTCTTAGGTTCTCGTTCTTTTCTTGAAGATTTAAATATGATGAACCTTAGCCGCAGAGAGAGCCTGGCTGGGAAGAAGTCACACACGAATGCTTCGCACACACGCAGGCACACTTCTGCCATGTGTATCCCTCCAACACAGACTGCTGTTCAACTCCCCCTCCCTAAATCCAGAGTTTACAAACTTTATCTACCCAGAGCACTCACTACCGTGGGAGGAATCCCCACTGTGCTAGAGACAGCCACCAAACGTCCACCTGAGCTCAGTCCCCAACTTTTCTACACAGTAAGTAGAATCTGAGATTTCTGACTTATCATCCTATAAAACTCAGAGCAGGCAATTTAGGATATCTCATAAAGTAAAAAGGTTTTCAACGGGGGGACCTACCCACAGCTGCACTCCTGGCCAAGTTTTATTACTATTTCGGAACCCAGAAGCCTGGTTTGCATTTCCCCTGCAGTTTGAAATCTGCAAGAGGCCTCTCCCAGCTGAGTGGCCCGCAGCGGGGACTATGGCCCTTCTCCAAGGAGCACACAAGACGACACACGTGCTGTGTCCAACTAGCCACCTGGCAAAACTGTGAATTGCCCCCATGTGAGGGTTGCATGTTATGGAGGGGAGTTAGAAAAAGCAAAAGAAAGAAAAGAAACAGCGGTTGTGCTTAAAATGAACTCAACATGTGTGTGGATGATCTCCCATCCCTGGTCCACCTTGGATTCCTGTGTATGCAAAGCATTCCCAACCCAAGCTCCCCAAGTGGGTTTTGGGAGAAAGATGGTTTCCTGTTACTAGATGCAGAATGGGCATGGGGGGTGTTGAGCAGAGGTGGAAACTGTTTTTATCAGATTCTCAATGAAAGGTTAAAACCCACCTCAGTAAGTTTAAAATTCAATTGAGTCAGAAACATCCTCTTTAAACTCTCCAGCACAGCTCAGACTATTAAAGGTTATCATTCTCATACCTGTGTTTTAACTTCAGTTGTCACCAAAGGGAAGTGTCTCTTTATTTTTTTTTTTTTCTGTCTCAAGAAAAGAAAATTAAGGGGGAGAAAAGGAAAAGCAAAAAAAAAAAAAAAGAGAGAGAGAGAGAGAGAGGAAAAAACAGTAGAAGACAAATTAACTTCTAGATAAAAAGAAAAGGTAAAGGTTATTCTTTTATGAAAAATAAGGATCAAATAAGAAATTGCCACTGTCTGAGAATCTGAGAATTAAAGGGATCACTTATGGGTACCTGGCCAGTCCAGTTAGAAGACCATGAAATTCTTAATCTCAGGGTTGTGCATTTGAGCCCCAAGCTGGGTGTAATCATTTTTTAAGAAGTTAAAAAACATTTTTCAGATGTCCTTGGGGCACCTGCATGGTTCAGTTGGTTAGCCTCTGACTCTTGGTTTTGGCTCAGGTCATGATCTTCAGGTTGTGAGAGCGAGCCCTGTGTGGGGTTCCATGCTCAGCAGAGTCTGCTTGTCCCTCCCTTTGCCCCACCTCCCCACTCCAGCTCTCTCTCTCTCTCCAACGAATAAGTAAATAAATAATCTTTTAAAAAATAAAATAAAATGAGATGCCTGGGTGGTTCAATCAGTTACGCATCTGCCTTCAGCTCAAGTCATGATCCTCAGGGTCCTAGGATCGAGTCCCGCATTGGGCTCCTTGCTTGGCAGGAAGCCTGCTTCTCCCCATGCTTGTGCACTTGCTCACTCTCTCTCTCTCTCTCCCCCTCCCTCTGACAAATAAACAAATCTTTAAAAAATAAATTAACAAAAATAAAAAATAAAATAAAAGGACGACTTATTCCAACACTCTCTCTTAAAAAGTGAAAATAATTAGTGCTTTATCAAAGACCATAAAGAAGGCTAAACTTTTGCCTGAATACTCCACCTTACATCCCTAAACCAGCAGCCAGAAAACTGTTCAGGTGAGTGGGCAGTGGTGAGTCATCACAAACTCATCATCTACTGAGTCACTAACAGGCTCTTTACCTAAGATATGTCCCTCTGGATTTGCCTTTAAAGATACTATGGATTTACAAAAGAATGCAGTGACAATGGGGCCAACACTGAGCAAATTCAAGTGCAAATTTTTAAAATTCTACTTGGTGTTCCTTTGGTTATAATACTTTTCTTTCTACTTACCACTATGCCCTAGGAATTAAAAGAACTGAATTCAGGAAACATGTTTGCATTTGCTGAATGTCTGATTCCATTGTTTCATGCACTTCTTGGTGCCTGTGTGCACCTTACTGTTTAAGAGGATGTGTTTCAAGAGCATAAAAAGATCTGGTCAGAACCTGCTGGGGCGTCAGGACACCATTCACAGATCCTCCGGTCCTCCACTCTGCCCCCCACACACTTGGGCTCCAGCATTAGCCTCCACCAGCTC
Source organism: Martes martes (assembly GCF_963455335.1). NCBI lineage: Eukaryota > Metazoa > Chordata > Mammalia > Carnivora > Mustelidae > Martes > Martes martes. Next base: position 8,244,176 of record NC_137890.1, read on the forward strand.
TCTTGCAGTGGGCAGGAGAAATGTAGACTGGTCAGGTGTCTACGTACCACAAGCAGCAGCCTCACTCTTTCCTGGCTTTGACCCTGTCCAGAATGCCTTTCCTCTTTGGCTACCTGGCAACCATTCACTGGTATTTCCCTGACCTCACCACTGGCAGAAATGTCCCTCTTTCCACGACCCCAGCAGACCCTAAGGTCACTGATGGTAAGAACCACATCGTACTCATCTCTGAAGACCCAGCTATGCCAGAGAGTCTGGCATCTAGAAGGAAGTCTCTACTGTCAGGGTTGAGCTCTCGTTTTAATGAACTTAGAATTTATTCACCTGACAAGCATTTTCTGATCATCTACTGTGTACCTGGTCTGCGCTATGAGGAAGGGATGTAAAGACGAATGAGTCACAGTTTCTGTTTACAATGAGCTCTTGGACTAATGAAAGTGAATGCAAATCTGTCACCTCTAAGGAAGAAAACATTTCTAAGTTTATTCATTCCCTCTGATAATAGTTCAGAGGCTTTATAGTCATGATAAAAAAACCTACCCTTGTATTCTACGGGGGTAAGATTATTCCACCATTCTTAGAGGAACTCGCTTAACTGTATATCACATCTATGCCTAATGAAGGTTTAATAATTTGATATTTTTAAAGTTAAATTCAAGTTAGCAGAGGCCTGAAGATATTAGATTTGGGGAGGGGAAGTACAAGTGAGAAAGGAAGAAAATTAAATATGAGAGCAAGAAAAATAGAAAAGATAATCAAATTTTACAGTAGGAGATTTCATTCTATTTCTTTGTCTCAAAGTGAAGGCTAAAGAGAATTTCCCTTTATTCTTTAGAAAATCCGCAGCCGGCCCAGGAGGCCAGGCACGTATCCAGTTCCCACCTCCAGACTCCATTTAGAGCATTCTCCTATTTTTAAAAATGGATTTCTGTAAAACGTTTCATAATGTGGATTGGTTTCTTCGGGGTCTGCCTCTGCACTATACCCGCATAAAAAAAGACATTAATAACTTCTCCGTTAATGGGTTTTTCAGAGTCTCAAAAGACTCACCTTGTACATTATAACTTCCTCCCACTTAGCCCCCTGGCTAAGTCTTGATTGCCCTTGTAAGGCGTCTTTAGGACATATTGCCGAAGTTAAAGACGGTCCTGAGGAGAAGTAAGTTCCCTACGATGCACAACGCGAGCTCACGCACCGGCCGAGCAGAAGCCCCGTCACTTCCTGGGTCATCCCACGTTCATCCCACCACTGGCTCTGCTCCGGGAGGGCTGACCCTGCCTGGGAGAGGACGAATTTCAACGAGAGGCCACGGAGGCTCCCAGACCTGAGGGGGATCTTCGAGCCAGTCCGTTCACATCCTTGTCCTTTGTCAGGACACTGCAGTCAGCTCACCTGACCGTCGTGTCACAAGGTGGTATGTGGTGTGCCCAGGAGAAGTGGGAGAGAAGCCTAGATACATAGTACGTGTCCTGTAGGAGTGCCTCTGCACACATCCACACGCGCAGGAATACCCGTACACTCGGGAATGTGCGTTTAATGTGTGTGTGTGTGTCTACGTGTGTCTACGTGTGTATGTGCGTATATATGTGTGTAAGTGTGTATATGTGTGCATGTGTGTACGTGTGTATGCATGTATGCCCGTGTGACCTGTATATACGTATGTTGTGTATATATGTGATATATGTGTAAATATGCGTGTATGCGTCTATGTCTGTATGTGTATCTGTACATATGTTTGTGTGTGTGATATGTGTGAACATGTGTGTATGCATGTATGTGTGTATATGATGAGTATGAATATATATATGGTATTTATCTATCTATAGCATATAGTTATATAAAGATAGCAAAGGTAGAATCTTGCAGTGGGTCTCAGATTTTGCCCCATAGGGGCTGACAGCCCAGGATGTAAGTCATTAGAGGGCAGGAATTCTGCTGGCTCGTGTTTCCACTTCTTCTATTATTAAATTTTAGCCTTCACCAGGAATGGCACCTGCATGTCTCTCAATGTCTGTCCTTGGGACTAGTAACTGCTTTGGTTCAACAAGCAAAACCTGAATTCAGTTGAGACAAGCAAAGAATGGATGGTCTTCTCGCTGAAGCAGGAGTTCCTTACCTTATATAAGTCACAAACAGCTTTAAAAAATGAAACAATGTTTGGGCACCTGGTTGGCTCCGTTGGTTGGGTGACTGCCTTTGGCTCAGGTCATGATCCAGAGTCCCGGGATCGAGTCCCGCATCAGGCTCCCAGCTCCACGGGGAGTCTGCTTCTCCCTCTGACCTTCTCCTCTCTCATGCTCTCTCTCGCTGTCTCTCTCTCAAATAAATAAATAAAATATTTTAAAAAAATAAAAATAAAATAGTGTTTAAAACGGTACTCCACACGTACTTACCCACACGCGTTTGCATGTGATTTTTGGAAGACCATGGATGCCCAGCTAACCTTAAGTCTCTGCTCTTGGAAACACTTTCAAAGGCAGCTCGCTTCCTCTCCTCCCATTTTTCCCCTTTTGCCCCCATGTGGGCGGCTCACCGTCTCTCCGTGGTCTCTACCGTCTTCAGGGCCACCCAGAGAACACTCCCTACCCCCACCACCCCTGAAGCCACCAGGTAACCGCGTGGTGTGCGTCTCAGCGCACAGTAAATGACAGTCGCACTAACAAAGCAGCACTGGGCTTAGACAGATGACAAAGCACCGGTGGCACTGCGATCAGATTCGAAGCCAACGGCTGTCTCACGCCGCTCACCACTCCGTCAGGGGACTGGCAGGGGCCGCCGGCGTCCCAGGAGGCCCGGCCAACTGGCGCTGGGAGGAGATGACATGTATCAACGGCATCAGTCTTCACAGCCTCCGCGGGCCCCCCCGGACGTTCAGACACAGAGCAGGATGAAGAAGAGTTATGCTGGGCTGGCAGCGGCAGATAAACGGCAAATGATGAAACCGTGCTTCCAAAATTCGGATTCATGGCTGGGATGCAGCGTAACGTGCTGGCTCAAGGCACCGGCCTGGCGCTGCCGCACACCTCCTCTGCCACTTACTCGTCCACTAGTTAGGGAGCCACCCTGACCCTCGGTTTCTCCTTACAGAAACTGATAGGTATAATAATATTCACATATATAGATAGATCGATAGACAGATATAGATACATAACAGATATATATTATATATCTATATATATTATTCTAGCTATTAGGTGGGGGAGGAGCTCCGTTTGCCAGGGTTACAGAGAGAGAAAGGGAGAGGCGGAGAGCTCTCTGGTGTCTCTTCTTATAAGGACAACAATCCCATCAGATCAGGGCCCCTTATATTATATATATTCTTATAACCTCGTTGAATTTTCATGACTTCCTAAAGGCCCCCTCTCCACACAGAGTCACACTGGGGGTTAGGCCTTCAACATATGAGTTTGCGGGGCATAAATCTGTCCATAGCAAGAGATAATAGATTTTATGTATTCTGAGCAACTCAGAATAAAGATCTCAAAACTATGATACTGTGTCTGATTTTGAAATTTTATAAATTTTGAGCCAAGGGAAAAAAATTAGAGAAAAAAAATCCCATATAAAAGATATTTCTTCTCCTTCGGGTTCAGGAGAGTCAGGCTGAGCATGGAAATTCTTCGATATTTGACTTGCTGTGTGAGAATATTTGTACAAGTTGAGCCCGATGTAGGGCGCAAGGAACACTCCAGCAAGCACACGGGGAGAGCACGGCTGGCAAAGAAGGTGGCTCTGCCCCACACCCGGCATGCTGGGCTCTGGGAAGGATCACATCACCGGAGATGCCTGAGTGGCTCAGTCCACTGAGCATCTGCCTTCGGCTCAGGTCATGATCCTGGGGTCCTGGGGTCCTGGGATCTTGCCCCGAGTTGCACAGGGCTCCCTGACCAGGAGGGAGTCTGCTTCTCCCCACTTCTCACTCACCCCACCATTCCCCTGCTTGTGCTCTCTTTCTCTCTCAAATAAATAAATAAAATCCTACAAAAAAAAAAAAAAAAAGGCTCACGTCACAACAGGAGTGACAAGAAGAAAGGGCATATTTTCTGAGATGGCTAAAACCTGCCTGGTTCTCTACGAAATCTTCATGGTTTTCTAACTATCTGGGGAAACTAAAATGCAAGAAAAAAGGCCTCCTACATTTTCATGCCTCTTCCTGTGCCTGAACACCACTCTTTTCTTCCCAGAGGAGCAAAATAGCTCCCCAGACTCGGGCCAGGTAGCACTTACCTCCTCCAAAGGGTCCACATTCCCTCCCTCTTGCCCCTCAGCACATTGCCTGACCCCACACTTGACAACTGTGCGACTTTTTCCAACGTTCTTCATAGCCTCCTGCCTCAGCTCCTCACCTGCAAAATGGGTACAGTATTGGTGTGTATCTCATAGATTTGTGATAATTCCTGAAATCATCATCTTCTGTGCTTCATGTGGATAGTTTATATGGCCATTTTCAAGGTCTCTGACCTTTATTTCTGCAGTGTCCAACCAGCTAGCAAGCCCATCTAGTTGATTTTGTATTTTGGATATTGCATATTTCAGCTTTCTAATTACACTCGGTTCCTCTTCTATCTTTAATATCTGTTCTTGTTGTGTTCATGTTTTCTTTTAAGTCCTGGAGCATATTTCTGATACCAGCTTTAAAGCTCCCATCTGTCACTTCCATCATCTCTGTCATTTCTAGACCTATTTCTATTGACTTCTCCCACCTAATTATGGGTCACATTTTTTTTCCTCTCTTCATACCTAATAATTTTTCACTGGATGGTGGATTTTGTGAATCTTATGTTAGAGTATTTTGTTGTCTTCCTTAAGCAGTACCATGTTTGCTTGGGCAGGCACTTAAATAGCAGTTTAATCCTCTAGATACTTGTTTTGGGGTTCCAATACTGTAGATTCAGAATAAGCCTAATTCTGGGGCTATGTTATCTCTAAGGGCTGAGGCATGAACTCTTAGAGTCTCTGCTAAGTCATGCATGACCTTCTGGAATCTTGACTGAATGCCTTAGGTGTTCCTTCTGCCTTGTCAGAAATTCAGTGTCTCTTAGTGCTGTGTCAGCTCTGGGAATTATTCATTCACAGTCTCATCCTGGTTATCCTTGGCCCAGCCTTGTGGAGTTTCATCCTTTGCCTATGCGGCTTAGTGGTCAGCCAAAGATCAAGGGCAGACCTATGTACAGACTTGTAGAGCTCTTCCTCCCAGCAGTTTCCTTCGACGGCACTCTGCTCTTCAAATTCCAGCTATCTCCTCCTCTGTCTTAGGTCAGCGCATTGGGCATGTTCTGGTTGTGTCCCCTCTCCCTGCACTGAGGTCCAGAAAGTACTCTCAGGCAGGAATCTGGACAACTCTAAGATTCACCTTGTTAGCCTTTCTTCTTCAGACTGTGCTGCCTGTTGTCAAATATCTGAAAACAGTATTTCCCACATATTGACCAGTGTCGTAGCTGGTTACAGAGGAAGGGGAGTCCGGTGTCACTTCTATGCACACTTGTATACACAATTATTATAAACCTTGTCATTGAAATAGAACCATTTTTAAAATGAATCTTCAACATCCCACCAGACCACAGTAGGGTGGAGAATTTTTGTCTTTCCTATTTGTAGAAACTGAATCCAGCAAAATGCCTGGTATGGAATGAGCATTAGCATGAAATACTTGTTGAACGGATATATAAGGTTTCTTCTTCACTCTTGACCCTGGGCTGCCAGCTTTCCAGGTGTGAATGGAGGACTGACTTCAGTTTCTTTTTTTACTGACTGTGTTCCCTCATCATTGCCCTTGCTTCCTTCCGATGTAGACATATGTGGATTAGGGCTGATCTGGGAACTCTACCCTGATTCCGACTTATTTCTTTACTTGATTTTTGATTTGGGGATTTTTAACTAGACCATATTCCAAGTCCAACTAGATTAGTAATAGAGCATAGAAGATGTGGACTTTCCCCCTTGACCAGCCTATACACATCAGCATGTGAAAGAACTTTCAAATTCCTGGCACATAGGTAGTAGCTAACAAATGTGTTACATTTTTATACTCTCAACCAATCAGTCATGACAGAATCAGAAAGAGCCATAGGAATCCACCACATTTTCTTTCCCAGATACAAATTAAGAGAAGCATGCAGTGGTTAATTCACCATCCTAATTACATACATGCTTTTTACATACAAAAGTCTTAATTTGGCTTTGATCTCTATTCACTGTAAGGGTTTTTGTCCCCTCACTTACTAGTTTCATGTTTTCTGCTGTTGTCTACCTGTTCTTCAGATGCATAAGCTCCTGGTAGGCAGTAATATCAGGAAGAGCCAATGCTTATCTAGCACCTACTCTATGTCAGACACAATTGCAAATATTATATGTCTATTAACGCATCTAAACTTCCTGAGGTGGTGAATATTATTATTATCTCTATTTCAAAGATGAGAAAACTGAGGGTCATAAAGGTTATCCAGTGTATGCAAGGTCACCTAACTAGGGAGTAGAGGAGGAGCGATTCAAACCCTAGAACCTAAACTCCTACCTGCTGCAAGTTACTGCTTCTGCAAGGATCATCTTATGTCCTCTGACAATGCTCTAGTCTTCATACACGAATATGGTGTGTCTTTAATTGGATACGAGGCTAGTTTACACATCTCCCACATCCACTCAGCTCTATCTGCCCCTGGGTCTCTGCTCCTTGCCTCATCTCCTAGCCAAAATGGTTCCAGCAGAGACTTGCATTTCTATAGTCATTTCTTCCTGTCTCTAAACTCCAACAACATTCTCAGCCTCTTCAGATCACCGGAGTCAGGCTTTGCCACGGCTTCTGTGCATTCACCATTGCAAGAACTACATAGTCCCGGTACCCACAGCCAACACGACAAGACCCTTGGAGAGTCTAGCTTTCCCAGCAGTGGTCCAGAGGGACAAAATGATATTACTGAGGAGTGCAAAGGGTTAATGCCCCATGGGAGACTTTGACCTAAGGCAGACAGGAGGAAGCTAGCAGATAAGTTCCTCTCCCTTCCTCCCCACTTGATTGCTCTAAGGCACAGTAGTGTCATATCACCTCCCCGCCCTTCTGAAGACACCTCCTAGGACTGAGCAATCAACTACATCATCCTGAGAAACTGGGGCCAACTTTGTTAAGCACCACTTTGAATTTTTTCCTGTCTTCCTCACCTCACTTTTCTTTTTCCTTCACTCTGGCTTCCTTTAAGATGGTGTCTCCAATATAATAAAAGCATGCAATCTTGACTTTAGGCTCTGTTTTCTTAGGCTAAAACAACTTGTTTCCTTCCAATAATACAGATAAATTGGTGCTGACACATATATCTTCTTTCTTGGTATATTAATTAGTTTTTGTTGTATAACAAATTATCCTACACTTAGTGGCTTAGAACAGTAAACATTTATTTTCTCGTGGTTTCTGTAGGTAAAGAATTCAGAAGTGACTTAGCTGGGTGGCTCTGGCTCAAGGTGTCTCACGAGGTTGCAGTCCAGATACGATCCATGGCTGCATCGTCTGAAGGCTTGACGGGGGCTGGAGAATCTTCTTTAAGGATGGCACCCTCACATGGCTGTTGGCAAGAGGCCTCGTTTCTCACTGACTCTTGGCCTTAGAAGGCCTTAGTTCCTCAGGCCACATGGATCTTTCCATAGGACTGCTTAAGTGTTCTCAAAATGTGGCCACCAGCTTTCTCTAGTGTAAGTAATCCAAGAGAGAGCAACGAGAAAGTTATAATTCCTTTCATCACATAATCTTTGAAGTCACACACCACTATTTTCACCTCACTCACTAAGTCTGGCCCACACCCAAGAGAAGCAAAATTCTTTTAGTTTCTGAAGAAAAAAGTGTCAAAGAATTTGTGGGAAGATTTTTAAATCATCACACCTGGTTTCCTTAGTTTCCTAGAATGAATAGTTACAGGTGAGATTGCTAGGGATAGAGTCTGTAGGTGAAACAGAGTGATGCTAATAATCCTACAAAATCAGTAAACTAATGATCATCACCAACCTGCTGTCTTATTGTATTATACTATCAAAAATGGTTCACACATGGTTTTAGATTTAAGTATAATGTCAACGAAAGCACTCTGAAGTCTTCTTATCACCAGCTAGACCCCAAGACCTGACCTTTACTGCCCATCTGCTTGTACTCCCCAACCTTGGTCCCACATTTTTCCTTAGGCTCTTCTTGCCAGTTTCTCTCTTAACTTGGGCAAATGGAAAGTGAAACCACTTCAGAGCTATAGTGACTGCTCTGAAGAGACCTCCAATGGGCCCAGACCACACTGACCCGTTTGAGCTTAACCCCCCCCCCCCCCGCCCCCGCTCCTGTCAGCATAAATGGAATGACCTCTAGAATGATTAGTAACTACCTTGACCTCATTATAATACTAAAATCTCCACCCAAGGAAGAACACAAGCCTCATTTACATAACATAAAATGTGTGGATAGGCATGTTTCCATAAGGTATATGCATGACCTTCTGCCCACCTACAATGACAAGTCTTCCCTATCTAAATATTCATCCTAACCCTAAACAAAAAGAACCTGTCCTCCCTTGTTTGGGGAGTCATGCCTTTGGAAGCTATTCCCTGTGATCTCCTTATTTTTTGCAAGTACAGTTCACTTTGTGTGACAACTCCACCTGGTGCAGCTTCTGACTCATCAAGAATCAAACTAACATTGGTTCAGTTACAATCTGAGTATATTGTTTGTTTCCTCAGATCCGTATCTCCATGTTATAATCAATATCCCAACAGCTGGCCAATCTGACTGCATCTACCAAGAACATTGACTGCATCTATTAGGGACTGTTAACAAAAATAAATGTTCTCATTTGTAAGTAATTGCAAGGTTATTAAAAGAATCGAATAATTTAGCAGATGAAAAATCACTTTGGTGTACTACTTGGCACAGTAGATGTTCAATAAATGTTCCTTTCTAAATCAAAACAAAACCAAAAAATCTATACCAACCACCAATCAGCCAATAGTTCTTGACATTGGACGTTGGAGTCACTGCAGCTATGATCACGTAGGCCTTAGATCATATAACCTGATTTTCTTCCCCTACTCTGGCCCTAAATGGTAGAAAATAACTTGTCTCTTTCATCTGATATCTTATTGGTAAAAAAATGTATAAAAATAATAACATGTCAAAAAAAAAACATGTCAATTTGAGCATTTTTCCGCTTAACTGTCTTCTTTTCATACTTAGTCTATCCCTTTGCCTTTAACCTTGGTGAAACATAAATCTCTTTTCACACTGTGGTTTTAGTCACGTTATTACCCTGTATATCCAAAGAGATAGTGGCTTATGTCGTAAGTTTCATACTTCAAGCTATATGCCTTCAGCTGTTGAATTAAGCTTTTAACTGAAAATAAATTTTAATTGCTGATTACGACTAGAACTTTAAATGGACTATTAATATTATTATTTAAAATGCATATCTTACATACAAGAATGGTAAGACTTGTGAGTAGACATTCACTAAAAATGTTTCTGTCGTATTAAGTTCCTATGTACAGTTAACTTAATTATTTGTGATGACAGGTAATAACATAACTGAAATTAACAATCTAGTAACTCCAACCTATTTTCCAAAACCCTTTCTCTTTGCCACAACATCTACCACACTTAAATAACTAAAATTTGATCCCTTTCTATTTCTACTACCATGTTTATAGATGAAATGCTAGTAAACAATCATCAAAATAGGTCAACTAGAAGAAGAAAAGAGATTAGTGTACCCAAAAATGAATATTCATTCCCTAAATAAATAAGAACGAACTGCACTTCCTATTATAATGAAGAAAACAGGAAGACTTGCCACAGTGATAATGATAAGCGATATGCCATCAGGTCAAGAAACAATGTTGTTCACTACACCAATCATTTTCAGCTCATGTCCCATCTGTAATCTAAGGTACATGATGCTAAAGCATTGCACTGGAAAGGTTTCCCAGAACCAAGAATATGGATGGAGGGAGGGTAGTGGCACATCCTTCTCTTTCTGGGCTTTTGAGAACAGCCTTATTCAAAATAAATTGCTTAAACCTTTCATATTCATCATGCTCACTTAATTTGCATAAGCTTCACCTTTGGGCCAACCATACCTTCCGTCTCTGGGATGTAGGTTACTGTTTACCATTCACTTCCTGCACCCCACCTCCACTAATCCAACGGCCCCTGTGGATCCCTCATAAATGTCATTCGCTCTCAAAGGACGACAGCAGCAATGAGATAAGTTATATGGAAAGTTCAAGTGGGAGAAGGAAGTAGAGAAAAAGAGAGGACAGCCATGCTTAGGAGAAGTGTCAGAAATTATCACAGCTTTGGAAGGGACTTGTAATTCTTAAGGGGAAAGAAATAATACAAATTTGATGTCCCTGGAAATTTGCCTGGTAATTCACCGTCTTGAGGATAGACCCAGCTTACCTTAAGGATCTCTACTCACAGGTTAGAGAAGAGGGCAAATGGGCGTCCACAGTCGCTTGGAGCTGGACGCCACCTGTCAGTTCTGGAAGACACTTCTTTGTTCAAAGCAGAAGCTTTTCTGTAAAAGGTCAATGCTAAATGAAAACGCATTGAAAAAGCATGTTTACCCAGTGCCTAGTTTATGAAGGAACACTGTAGATATATTGTTATCATGTGCAGTTATCTCTACCAGATAACACTCTGGCAGAGAACTTGACACTCATGGCCCCCTTGGAGGTTAGCGCAAAGTACCAGTCTGGTTTATCAGGGAGACAGTCCAACTCTTTCTCTAGAAGAACAAGGAAACTACTCCACAGTTACTTCTCCCAGATACCGGGGATCCCTTTATAGTCACAGAGGAGCAGTTTCCCTCCCCCTGGCCCCGTGCACAGTTATGCCCCAGCTGCCTTCGGCACCCGTTTCTTTAATGAGAGCTTCGCCCTTACGGAGCTGGCTCAGACTGATGTGCAAGGGCCCCACACTTGATGAGTCTGACATCCTGAACGTCCTGCCAAACAAATGCCCAGTAGCTGAGCCCATTTGTTGAAGAGACGAGTGCATTTGTTCCTGTTACAGAGCTTCAGGCAAAGTCAAGCAGTCCGGAAACCGAAAGAGGGAAAAAATATCTTTGTATTATTACGGCCTCAGCATGACTTCAATCAAAGTAGCAAGCCCAACAAAGTCACAGGGTCAAACACATTCGCACAAAAGACCCCCTACACCAATTTTAACATGCTCGTGCATCTAGTTTGATTAAAAGAAAATCTGTTTCCAAGACTGAATCTTAATCTTGCAAATTCCTAATCGAATTCATTTATGTTAATAAAATGGGTCCTTGATGAGATCCATGTGCAATTTTTACCTGAATTTCTATGACTTTAATATTGAAACATTGGCTTTATTATTTTTTAAACCTCCTAGACTACTTACCTACATAATTGCCTTTTTTCCTGTAAAGTTCTTTGTAAGCTGAATTCCAGATTGACCACTTCCAGGCTCTGAACTTGAGCAAGTCACTTCACCTCCTTCTGCCACTATCTCCTCACCTACGGAGTGAGGCTATAATAGGGGTGCTGAAGGAACTTAAGTGTCAATACACTGAAATGCACACCGGACTGAGGCAAGCATAGACCCATGACATTTTGGGGTTGAAGACAGCCTCAGAGAGAGAGAAAAAAAATCAGGTTAGAATAGCTGAGACTTCAATATTATATAGTGAACATTAAATAAGTCTTAGCCAAAGGTCAGCAATAGGCTCTATTACCCAATAGGGCCATGTGCCAGGGGTCCCGATTCTGGACACTCTTCTCTCATTACATCATCTCTCATTGATAATATCCCCACCATCAGCTCACTCTTGACTTTTTAGATTTTCCATCCTCTCCGGCACCCCGGCATGATGACAAGCTTAACTTCTGTGGTCCCACTTCTCAAACTCTCCGTAGACATGGTTTTGTACTTATCCTCTGGCTCGGATCTCTTCTATCTTGAGTAGCTTCATGCGATACCCATCCTCCAAGGCCTCCTTCAAAACACCTTTCCTGAAGTTGACTAAACAAAGATGCGCAGGTACCTGTGCACGAGAAGTACCGGCTCCAGTGCATCCTTGGGAGGGCATCCTGGGCAGGCACGAAGCAAATCAGCACAGATGCATCTTGGGAGCTTGTTTGAACTCAGTCTTTCTTCCATCACTTTGCAGTTTAAAGAACGAGAAATAATATTTTTGAATGTTACAGTCATGACATTCAAGTAGAAAGAAAATTTGCCACCAACTGGATTCCACCAACTAGATCTGCCACCAACTGGAGCAGCCTTGGCACGTGCTCATGGAACTCCTGTTCCACTTTCTTGCTCTTCAGAAAGCCCAGAATGGAGGAAACATTTGGACAAGAAATGAGATACTCCTAGAAGCAGCAATGAGTAGACAGGCTGAGTCTAGCCAAGCTTTCTTGAAAGCCAGCAGTGGGCACCCGCACACCATACATTCTCGGCTCTCCGTGACTACTACCACACGCCTCCTTCCTTCAAAGGCCTTCACAGATTGGCCTCAACCTACCTTTCTGGCCTGATCTCCTCTGATGATCCACACACATAACACACTCCAGCAAGGTTGGAGTATTTGATGTTCCCCAATGATTTTTCTCAATGACTTGTGATCTTATTTCCACAAGAAAGTTCTTTCCCCATCTCTCCTCCAGCCTTGTTCCTCTTCCATATCAGATTTTACTTCCTCCCTGAGCACAATCACCGTGTCCTCCCACTCTTGCAACAAGATCTAATCTCTCTCCACCTAACCTCTCCTAGCACCATGGGTGTACCTGTCCTTGGGCCCTTATTCCATTCTACTCTATGTTATAATCATTCACATATTGAATTGTTTCCTTTGCCACCATCAAGGCGTATTCACCTTGAGGGTAGAGACTGTATCGTTGTATCCCCTGCCAGGCCTAAAACACAGCTTGGCAGGCTGAAAGCACTGAGTAAATATTTTTCATGTTGAATTAAAGATTGCATTGTGGATAAATATCCTTTGATTTACTTTATACTTATTTAAATTTATTTTGTTTTATTTTGCAAATATTACTGACTGTATCAACTTAATATTGCTTTTCCCCTGTTTTGTTCCTGTTACTGGCAGTGAACGGTGTTCTCAATATGCTATGTAGATGCTGAAAGCCAAAAAAGTAGAAAGAGCAACAAAAAATGGAGAATCAGTCCTTGTATTTAATCTCCATGTTTTTTTAAATTTTCAGGGGAAAGTCCAAAAGCATCTCATGTTCTCAGATAACCTGCATACTGCATGAGGCTATGGCTCTGCAGGAATAAAATGAAATTTTAAAAGCTAGTTTATATTATTATCCTTTGAAACTGTACTTCTCAATTATCCTTTGGTTTATCTCTAGTTTTCCATCCCCATGAAAGTCAGCTTTTCTCACTTTTTTCATTGTAAACAATTCACTTCACGAATGTAGAATAATAAAATTAGGCTTCACAGGAAGAAGTTCTGGAAGCTGACAGAAAATAAATCTTATCTCTTTGTCTTCCCTGAGCCTGGCTTCTCGGTCTCTGTGGTTTCTTGTCTCTGAATCTGTGCCTCTTAAATACCTTAAGATCAAAAAGCAGGAAGGTGGATGGGCACCTAGCTCAGTGTTTTATTATCCAGTTCTTGATTTTGGCTCAGGTCATGATTTCAGGGCTATGTATGGAGCTAGGCATTCAGCTCAGTGAGGAGTCTGCTGGAGATCCCCTCTCCCTCTCCCTCTACCCTCCCCCTGCTTATGCATGTGTGCGCTCTCTCTCCTTCTCTCTCTCAAATAAATAAATCTTTAAAAAAATAAAAGAGGGGCAGCTGGGTGGCTCAGTGGGTTGAGCCTCTGCCTCCAGTTCAGGTCATGATCTCAGGGTCCTGGGATCGATCAAGCCCCTCATCAGGCTCTCTGCTCAGCGGGGAGCCTGCTTCTGCCTGCCTCTCTGCCTGCTTGTGATCTCTGTCCATCAAAGAAATAAATAAAATCTTAAAAATAAATAAATAAATAAATAAAAATAAAAGAAAGTAGGAAGGTGGAAAAGATGAGAAGAATGACTTTAACAAGGCCAGCTGGGTAGAGTGACTTTGTAATCGACACATTAATTACAAAGCAAAGGAATCTTCAACTGAACCATCTCAAAGGTGTCATCTTGTTTCTCAACAGGAGCACCTAGGAGGTTGTACTATTTTTGCTTAAATGAACTTTCATAAGGTTCCTCCGAGCCCAGCATATTACAATAAACAGATGATACTTAATACAGACAGTGTGATAAAGATAAAAACGATCAATATTTTTTATTTCCTGATTCTTCAAAAGACATTGAATCACTGAACTAGTTGAAAAGAAAGAAAGATAGGAAAAGAGGAAAGGTAGGAGGGAGGGATGGAGAAATGCTGACCTTGGGAGAATGAGCTCAAGCGCAAATTGAAAAAGCAAAGGGAAGACTTCCATCTAACTTACATAGCACCTGTCAAAGTCCAGGGTTGAGTCTATCTAAAGAAAGCAATATGGTCAGTTTCTATGTTAAAGAGCTCCAATAAAACCACTTGAAATGTCTAAATGGATGTTTATTATAACTCACTTATTTCCTGAACACATAGCCATGTACCCCTCTGTGCTACAGTCAGTGACATGTAAGGTATCCTTCCAGGTTCAATGACCAAAGAGCTAAGTGTCATAGAAACCTTTTATCCTCCACCTTATATAGCATTTGCAAGCTGGTGGGGGCGGGGGTGGGGGGTGGAGGAGGGGGCCGGGGAAGAACAAGGTTAGGTGAAGGGTGTTCAGAAACCAAAATGCACATTTTTAAAGAAAATCAGCAAGGAAAAGGAACTATTTTAGGCACCAGCCTCTATCACAATTCTCCATTCAGATAGTCCTACTCAAAGACTCAAATTTTCTTAAAAGCAAAATGCCTCCCTCTATTTCTTTTGCCATTACTTTAACTTAAAATCCTTCTATTTTTTATTCCTCATATTAGGAAAGCCAGATTTTGCAAATAAAAATACAGGGTATCCAGCTCAGTTTGAATTTCAGGAAATAACAAATTTTTTTTAGTAATAAGTATATTCCATGCATGCAATTTTTCAGAAATACGTTCTAAAAAAGATTCGTTGTTTATCTGAAATTCAAATTTAAACAATGAATCATTTTTTTAATATAAGTATGTCCCAAATATCACATGGGCCATACTTACACTGGAATGTTATTTGTGGTTTATCTGAAGTTCAAACTGAACGGGACCTGCTGTATTTTATCTGACAGCACCGCTCTTAGGTGAATTCTCCTATCATTCAAGCCCAGATTAAATCCCATTTCTTCCATGAATGCTTTCATATCCATCCTATTTTGAAAGGATTCATGCATTTATTCATTACTCCCCAATCAAATATGTATTGAACACCTATTTTCCTCCAGGAACTGTGTTAGGTACTGGGGATAAAAGCAAACAAACAAAGAAACAAACGAAGTCCATCATAGCTCACAGTCAGAGGATGGCCTTGAAGGCAGGCAATAATGACCCGAGGAACAAGTGTCATGAGAGAGAGATGCACAAGGTGCCACGGAAAATCCATACATAAGCCTCCTTGTAGGGCTGCAGGCTCTCTGTCCCTTTCATCGTCGATCTCGTACTACCTTATATTAACCCTTGGAACTTTATCTATTACTTCTCACCCTCTGCCTGGCGTCATACTTTGCTTATAGTAGGTACTTATGTTTGTTCTGTGCAATGAAGCCCTTTTTTTTCCCACTCATTTGCTCTTCTTTGGAATTTTTAGAAAGATAACCACAAGATTGAGTTTGGTTTGTTTCACTTCAACCACAGTGAGAAATCGTGCATTTTCCAACGTACTAAATGTGCCAGGTACCACTTCGTGTGCTTCACAGTCTCTGAATCCTCACACTGTCTCAATGAACGAGGTACTCTTTATATCCCACTTCATGGAAGAGGAAACAAAGACACAAAACGGTTCATTAACTTGCCCCCAAATCACACAAATAATAAAAGTGAAGCTGAGATTCAGACCCAGGCTACTGGCTTCAGAATGCCGTGTTGCCACCATGATGGAGGTGATTTTAAAAATTAAGAGCAGACAAGCTTCTGGAATTTTCCGTGTTGCCACCATGATGGAGGTGATTTTAAAAATTAAGAGCAAACAAGCTTCTGGAATTTTCCGTGTTGCCACCATGATGGAGGTGATTTTAAAAATTAAGAGCAAACAAGCTTCTGGAATTTTCCGTGTTGCCACCATGATGGAGGTGATTTTAAAAATTAAGAGCAGACAAGCTTCTGGAATTTTCTGTGGACACTTTATTTGTTCTTTTTTTAAAAAAATTATTTTTAGAAAGAATAATCCTTTTTCTGTTTCTAAAGATCCACAAATGAACCACTTAGGCTCCAATACCACTTAAGAGAAGAAATTTCAAAAAGGAAGCTAACACAGTGCCAACTCACATAATGAAAGCGTAAGGTAGTTCACGACCTTTCCCTTCATTGTTATCTACCCCAATCCTGGTCTGTGCTACAGTCTAGAGCCTGGATTCAAGAGCAAGCACTGTGCACGTCCCCAGTTACTACTGGACAACAGCAGATCTGATCCATCTAAGGAAGCAGAGTCATGAAAGCCTTTTCAAGGAACTGTTTAACTGAAGGTTAGTTATCATGTGGTTAGAAAAAGCAAAATCATTCTTCAACATGTGGCAGAAAATTTAGAGAAAATCAAACATGGTGCCAAGAGACATACTTAGGATGGAGTATTATAACCTTGTTACCTGACTTATAAAAATACAAACTTAAGTGTACTGAATGCTCTAAATCTTATGACTTCTAAAATGTGACATTGAGAAGCCTATTTAATGAATGTTAAAAATAACCATTTTTCCATTTGCATGAAATAAGATACTTAAAACTTGAGATTCATTTGGAAGCACGCAAACCCAAACTCTCTAAAAAGGAGACTGTCCCCTCCCTCTTCTTGATGACTGGGACTTCAAGCAAATATGTTCTTATTTAAATTTCAGCTACATGGGATGCAGAGGCTTTTGTCTTCAGGAAATCACCTCCCTCTACAAATAACAGAGGCTGTTGTGGCCTGGTCTCAGTGTTTATATCCCACTTAGTTTGGTGCAGTGTACTCAGTGTAATTATTACTAATAGATTATGATGTTAAAATAAGTAAAATTATTGAGAAGAGCTGTTTGTCCCTACCTGGCATTCTGATACCAAAGCTAAGACTTCAGTAATATTTTTTTTTTGTAAATCTGTGAACTACAATGTTGTCTATGGCCTCTTTTACTTTCTGAGTCAGTGGACAGTGCAGAAATGGGAAGTTATCATAGTAAATTATATTCAATACTTAATATAAATCCAAAAAATTCAAAATCTCAAAAATATACCAAATTCTCTTACTTTGGACAAATTTTCTGCCGTATAAATTAATGGGAGCTTCATATATAATTGATAATGCTGTGACATTTGGAAAAATATAAAATGTCAAACAGAGACATCGTGAGTAAACATGTCACAAAAGTCTATGTTTATAACAATAAAAGAAAAATCGGTTTGGGGGAATAATAGAATCTCAAAGGTTCAAAGAACTTTAAAGGTTATTGAGTTACCACCCCCAAGTTTTAATATACTCTCCAGCATCTTCTCCCCATCTAGGCAGCGCTGGCCCAAGTACAAGTGACTATATTGTATCACCAAGCAGTTCGTACCTATGTGTCCATCCAAAACCATCACTGAGATTGACCTACTGACAAGAGAACAGAGCCAAGATTGGGCAGGGACTTTGAAAGGGACCACCTGTCCCACAAAAAACTTTTCTTTTAACTTCCAGCAATTTTGTCTTCCAAGACTTGGAAAGAATTTGGGCCACTGAGGGAGACCAACGGGGTGAACTGAGAACCACAGGCAGGAACACTGGTGTGAAATGAGAGCAAGGCTGAGCACAGATGTGTGTGAGCGGGTCAGTGAGAAGAGTGCAGAGTTCTCAAGGAGAGAAGGAAGTGTCTTCACCACCCTCTGGAGCCGAGAAAAAGCCATGTGATCAGAGACTTCTTTTTTTCAGTCATGGTAAAGAACACATAACATAAAATTTACCATTTTGTCTAGTTTTTAAGTGAACAGTACCGTAGTGTTAACTACAGGTACGTTAGTGTCAACTAGAGCTCTCTAGAAGCTTCTCATTTTGCAAAACTGAAACCCTGCACTCACTGAACACCAACCCCCCTCTTCCTCGTTCCTCCGCCTCTAGCAACCTCCATTCTATTTTCCCTTGACAAGGGTTGACTAGTTCAGACCCTTCATGTAAGAACCGTACAGTATTTGTCTTTTTATGACTGGCTTATTTCACTTACCCTAATGTCCTCAAGTCTCCTCCATGTTGCAACATGTGAAGGAATTTCTTTCTCTTTTGAGGCTGAATAACATTACATTGTACATATAGGCCATCTTTTCTCTAGCTGCTCATTCACTGATGGACATTTAGTTTGATTTCACCTCTCAGCTGTTGTGAATAATGCTGCAATGTGTATGGATGTGCAAATACATTTTTGAGATCCCGTGTTCAGTTCTTTTGGATATACACTCAGAAGTGGGATTGCTGAATTATATGGTAGTTCTATTTTCAATTTTCTGGAAATCTCCAGGCTTCCCTTTTTTAACTATTTGCTATGTGTTCTTTTCAACTGCCAGTCCTTCCAATTCTGGCTCCTGGGAAGACACACCTAATACTAGGCAGGGACATCTGGCGACAACCTTCCTCTGACTCCTCCTACACAGATTAGTGCCAATACTGAGAGCAAGTCTCTTCTGCACTGCTCTACACGGTCCTCCAAAGATAAAACCCAGACCAGTTATTCTTTTCTTACTCTCTTAGGATGGTGTCTATACAGATTCCTCTAATAATTAAGGAGTTCCTGTTTATCTCAAGAAAACCTATCAGGAACACAAACACAGCTTCTATTTCAAATGAATGATCTCCTTCCCCTCTTCTTTGGAGAAAGTAACATAGATATTTTTAGTAAAAAAAAAAAAAAAAGAAGTATTCTTTGGGGTATTTGATATGAAATGTGTATAAATATGTTATTCATGCAGTATAATAATTTATGAATGTAACTTACAGAATTAGGTAGTGCCCACCTAAAATCTCAAATTCAGGTTTCTCCTGTGAATTACGTTACTGAATAAACACATCAGGAAAAAGGCAAGTTTTGATGTTTCTAGGTAGAACTCTGAAAAACCAGGGCCTAATGAAGCCTAATGAAGACTTGACTCATGTATTAGTCAGGATGTTCCAGAAAAACAGAACCAGGACAGAGAGAAGTTAAGATGAGTTCGCTCATGCGACTATAAAGACCAAGTCCCAAGATCTGCCATCCACAAGCAGGAGACCCAGAAAAGCCAGTGGTATAATTCAGTACCAAAGACCCGAGAACCAGGGAAGCCAATGGTGCGAATTCCAGTTCAAGAGGAGGAGTTGGTGTCAATAGTCCATCCATTCAAATATGAACCCTATCCAGAAACACCTTCACAGATACAACCAGAGACAATATTTAGTCTGGGTAACCAATCCCCACTCAAACAGACACATAAAATTAACCATCACAACTGGGTATCAAGAAAATTTTGCTTAATGGATGGAATTATTATTCTGCAGGAGCACTGTGAACATCAAGGAACCAAAGAAAGACAAGCGCAAAGTAGAGAAATTTTCCACGGTTTGCCGAGAATGATTCAGAAAAAAAGCAAAACTGAACCCAAGGTAGAGACATGCTGCTCTTTCTAAAGGTGGAGAATCTGAAAAGCAGGGAGGGCTCCCTGGATTTTTCAGAGCCTGGAAAAACAACCCTCAAGGTGATCTCCTTCTCTTCATTCAATATCAACAAGCAGAATTTTGAGTACCCCAAAGTAACCTGATAGTGCAAAGGAGGCATCAGATTGAGGCCACTGGAAATAAATTTTCTCCGTTGTCAATAATGGTTTGTCATTATGTTTATACATCACTCTCTTGTGAGTTGGTTTAAGGTATCAGTCTCTGGAACCTTGATAAATCCTAGCCACTCTGCATCAGCAAACTAGAAGACAAGACCACTCGCAGATGAGCTCTCCAAAATTCTCCACCAGAGGCATACTCCACGAGCAGCTGAGACCCAGCATGGGTTTATTTTCGATACCTAACTTCCATGTAGAAGCAAAGGATATCTATCTCTCTGTCTGTCTATCTATCTTCCAACCACTGTAAAGAATGAAGCTGGGTAGGAAGATCTACCACAGGCTATAAAGATACATCTTGTCTCAGCCCGAGATAAAGGACAGAAACCAGAATGGAACAGGATAAAAGCTTAAGTTGGGAAATGAGCACAATAATTAAACCCAGGATACCCAAGAAAAATGAAGAAATAATTTCAATAGTTCCAAGCCATGATGGGCAGGGCTGGGTGGGGGGACAGCACCAACCAGGACAGACATGGCTTTGACACCCTTCAGCCCTCCCCAGTGAGTGAAAGAATCCTGTTGGCCATCCCCACCCACTATCCTTGGATGAGAATCTCTCTTCCTCTCCCTTTTTAGGGGCAACTTTCAGGAATAAATACAAAAGCAGTCATTTATACCTTAATATGAATTTAATTCTGCTTAAGGGGTTCCTAGAGTGACTCAGATCTTAATCCTCAACTTCTTATAAGGCACCACAGTGAGTTGATCTCATGGGATAGCGGTAGAGGTGTTGGAGTGACCAACTACAGATGAGGTCATCAGTAGGGATGCTAGATGAAGGTAGGCTAGGTAAAGTTCCGGATCAAAAACCCAGGCATGCCAGAAACTCAGATTATAAATAGTTCTGACCTCTCTGGCTGAATTTTGTAACAGATATCTGTCACTGACTGCAGCTTTTATCTTATTTTCTGGGGTTTTGTTAGTTCGCAGATTTTTGTTTGTCCGGCATCTTGGTAGTCACTGATGGGGAGGGGTAGAGGAGGAGGTTGTGGTATTCATTCCTGAGATGAACACAGATAGGAATGACCAGGATTCTGAATTCTCGTTTTGACCAGGTATCAAGAATATCTACAAGCAACCCTGAAAAGGCCTGGGGAAGTCATACACACAAAAAAACACAAGGATACACAAAATCACATTATATTTCTTAAACATTTTGTCCCATAACCCTTAAACTACACAACTCAGTCCCATTCTGATATACAACTAATCTAATCTTTGCCCTCTGGTTCTTCAAAAAACCGGATGAGCCCAAAGGAAAAGCAAATCAAAAAAAGAAACTTTGTAGGCCAAATACCTGCTTTGAGAAAATAAGGTAAAAGGCAAGATCCATAGACAAAAATTAGCCCAAGCCATTTATTTTACCTTTCTTTTGCCATGGCTATCACCCCTGTTTGTTTGTTTGTTTGTTTGTTTTTAATATGTTCAGTTATCCAACATATACTACATCATTAGTTTTTGATGCAGTGTTCAATGATTCGTTAGTTATGTATAACACCCAGTGCTCATCACACTTGTTTTTGCTTACCAGGGCAAGTACTCTACCACTTCCTGACGATTAGAAACCCAAAAAGTGACCAGCAGCCTGGAATGAAGATCGAATTCTTACAGCAAAAACAGAATAAAGTAATATCTCAAAAATTATCCTGCCACACATGCAACAAAAATCCAAAATGTTCCCCTCAATAATTATCAAATGTTAAGAGAATCCTCAGTGAAACAGATGGAATAAATTATAGTCAAATATTTAAACATTTATTGATGCGGCAGCAACTTTCCAGACAGTCCGAAATTCCAAAGTAATATTCTTCAAGATGTAGCACAGATTTCTGGAGTTCTTACCACATCTGAGAAGCTCTGCTCTTTCTATTAAGTCCTCAGGAACAGGGAAGGGCATTCTGATGGACGGCTTCCAAATCAATGAGATTTTCTGCTTGTAGAAACAAGATATGCCACAGGAAAATCAAGCCCATGTGTGAGTATACCGGGGTGCCTCCACATCTCTTTATGGGAATTGACATCCATTGATTTTGGAAAGTATACATTTTACCAGAACTCAACAATGTTTTTTAACGAGGCCTTCTCACACCGTATCATCAGCTTCAGTCACTCTGTAATTAGGTTCAATTAACATGTCCCAAATGCCAGAAGGGTTAGCAATAGTGACAACACTGAGTACAGCTAATGCATAAAAATTAAAATGTTTGCTCTCCATAGCATTAAATTACATATCATATTCCTCTTTGCTTCTCTAATGTTTCCTTGTAGGAACCTTGAGAATTATGGTTTCTCACTGTGGGTCATTCATATCAACATATTTTATAGATGAGTTTACTGATGGGTTATATAATAAGAAGACAAAAACAGCCAACTCCTAACAAAAGTGAGAAGTTTCCAGTCCCAACCCCTCTTACCTGTCAATTGTGGGGCTGAAAATAGGCTTCCTGTATGAGCTCAGTTTTGAGGATGAGCGAAGGGTAGTTTGAAAAGATAAAATGTAATCTTCTCAAGGTATTCAATAGTCATATCCAATTCTGTCAAATAAGGAGGATAGGATAAAATAAAATCTAAATACAGTCACACCTATAATATTTAGCAACTACATGAGCATGAAGCAAAATACAGTTACAAGAGTGAAAGATAGCAGACAGCGATAATGATAAATCATAGTGTCAGGTCTGAGGTGGGACATACTGGTACAACAAGCTGCCACTTTATTTTATGTTTTTTTATTTTATTATCTTATGTGAGTCACCATACAGTACTTCATTAGTTTTTGATGTAGCATTCCATGATTCATTCTTTGTGTATAATACCCAGTGGTATTACCCATACCACAGTATTTTAAAAACAAAGTTTGTACATGAATTCCAATTCCAAATTGATGAATTCATCGACAGAAATGAATTCACATATAAATATCAACCAATAAAAGAGAAGAACAAAAAGGAAGACTAAAGAAATATTTGATAATTTGTCAACATAAAAGTACCACAAAATTACTACCACAAAATAAGCAACTTCAGCTAACACTCCAGTGAGATTAAAATAGGTGTAAACAGCTTTTTAAAAACTTGAAAATATAAAAGCTTGGAAATATATAAACTTGAAAATATAAAAGCCAATAAAAGAGGAAATATAGAGGTAAAAGGAGGTTAAGCAAGCGTGTTGGGAGCTTGCATACAATTCTGGAGGAGAGTCAAAGGGATTAGCTGCATGATCCACAGATTTTGAGGGAGGGAATACAGACTGGAGTCCAGCACGTCATAAAAAATAACTAAAATGCAGGACAACCTAAATGAAACCCAGTGGGGGTGGGGTGGAGAGCAGAAAAAAAGCAATAGAATCAAATCTATGGTGGTCCAGATACTAGTTTATATATTTTTTAAAAAAAAGTATTTCTACTGTTTTCAATAAGATGCAAACAAAATTGATAACTATCATCAGAAAACTAGACAATCTCAAAACAATGAAAATTCCAGAAATAAAAGGTATGATGCCTAAAATTAGAAAAATAGGAATAGTTTTGCAGAATTAAGACAACAAATGCGAAGAGTATTGGTGAACTGCTAGATAGTCCAGAAGAAAAGATTGAAAATAGAGGATAAAGAAAATACTATGGAAAATAACATGAGAGATCGAGCGAGTCAGAAGTCATAATGAGAACCCTACAGTACATGTAATTTGTGTCTGAGCAAAAATATGGGACAGAAGTAATAGTCACCAAAGCTGTAACTGATACTTTGTCAAAATTGAGGAAGACATTGAACATATTTAAAAGTACTATGACGTATTTCTAAATAAATCTGTTTTCAAAGAAAAAATTAAGACAAAAATTAGAAAAAATGTTTAATTCATTGATATTAGAAATCAACATATCAGGATTTGTGGAATGCAACTAAAGATGTAAAAATGTGTGTATTGGAAAAGAAGGGTTATATGTCTATCTCAAGAGACAAGGAAAGGGCACAGAAGTAAAATGGAGAATCAGAAGAAAATATACAAAATAGGAAAATTACAGCCGCTTTCATTCTTGCCTCATAAAATGTATTTGGAGAGTGTTTCTTTAAGTATTTAAAATATTTCATCAGTGAAACCATTTGGGCCTGGAGTTTTCTCTGTGAGAAGATTTTAATTACAAATGTAATTCCTTTAGTAGCTATGGAACTATCAGTATTTTCTAATTTTCCCTGCATTAGTTTTGGTGAACGGTACTATTTAAAGAATGTGTCCACTTCATCAAAGTTGTCTAATTTATTGGCATAAAATTTTCCATATTTGTTTATCATTATCCCTGTAATCTCCATGAGATTAGTAGTGATATTGTATCTTTCATTCCTGATGCTTATCATCAAGCTTTTTTTCTAACATGATCAGACATTCTAGCCATTTATCAATTTTACTGATCTTTTCAAAACACAAATTTAACTTTCTCTAATGTTTTATTCTCTTTCATAAATATCTTGTTAGTACTTAGAGTATTTTGCTTTTTTGTCTTCTTAAGATTAAAATTTGGATCATTAAACTTTTCCTCTTTGTTGCAAACATTTGAAGCTAGTAACGCCATTGTTTTGTGGAGTCTGATATTGCGTGTTTTCAATTGCATACATTTCAAAATGCTTTAAATATTTCCTGTGGTTTCTTCCTTGACCCATGGATAATTTAGAATTTTCTTTAACTTCTAAATTTTTGAAATGTTTCCAGTTCTTCTATTGGTACTTACTTATAATTGATATCCTGTGGTTATATCACATACTACACAGAAGGTTTGATCTTCTTACATTTATCAATGTATCTTTTGCCCTGTTATCTGATCTATCCTGTGACTGTTCCAGTACACTAGGAAATAAAAACATGTATTCTGTTGTTATGGGTACAGGGTTTTTAAAATGCCAATTAGGTGAATGTGGCTGATAGTATTACTTAAATCTTCCACAACCTTACTTAA
This sequence comes from Martes martes, assembly GCF_963455335.1. Classification (NCBI taxonomy): domain Eukaryota; kingdom Metazoa; phylum Chordata; class Mammalia; order Carnivora; family Mustelidae; genus Martes; species Martes martes. The sequence goes on from NC_137890.1 coordinate 8,269,111, forward strand.
TTTTTTATGTTCTATCAATTAATTACTGAAAGAGATCTTAAAAACACTAAGTATTTCTGGATTTCTTCCTTTAGTTCTATATTTATTTCATACATTTTGAAGTTCCGTTAGTAGGTATATACACATTCAGGACTGTTACATCTCCAAAATAAATAAAATCTTTATGATTATGAAATATTTTCTTTATTAATAATATTGCTCCTTTTCTTAAGCCCAGTGTAAATGATATTAATAGAGCCACACGAGCTTTCTTATACTTGGTAGTCTAATATATCTTCCACCTTTTACTTTCACCAATCTATGCCTTTGTATGATGATGGACTGAAAGGTTTGGTCCTTTCATATTCATATGTTGATGCACTAACCCCCAATGCAATTATGTTTGGTGAACATTCATAAACTACTGTTCAGGTTAAGAAATACAATATCACTAGCACCCAGGAGCCTGTTTATGGACCTTCCCAACCACTACTCCCTACCTCTCTGCAAAGTAGACCTTCACTTTCAAGGTAATCACATCTTTGTTTCTCTTTAATATTCTGCCACCCAAGTATGTCTCCCTAAAGACCATAGTATGGTTTGGATTTTTTTTTAAATAAACGGAATCTTGGTTTCACTTTTGGGGGGAACATAAGGAATAGCATGGAGGACATTAGGAGAAGGAAGGGAAAAATGAAGAGGGGCATAGTCAGAGGGGGAGACAAACCATGAGAGACTGGATTCTGGGAAACAAACTGAGGGTTTTAGAAGGGAAGAGGGTGGGGGGACGGATGAGCCTGGTGATGGGTATTAAGGAGGGCACGTATTGCATGGAGCAATGGGTGTTATACACAAACAGTGAATCATGAAACACTACATCAAAAACTAATGATGTACTGCATGGTGACTGGCATAACATAATAAAAATAAATAAATAGATAAATGGAATCACAGACTACTGTTTCTGGTAATGACACAGGGGTTTATGGTGAATTCATCCTCTTACAGATATCAATGATACATCCTCTTACAGATATCAATGACACAGAGGTTTATGGTGAATTCATCCTCTTACAGATATCAATTATAAATTCTGGGAAAAATATTAAAAAGAACTACTTGAAGGTAATGAACAAAAGGCAGAACAAAACTAGAAGGTATTTGATCCTTGATAAAAGAGAACCGCTCTGAGTGAGATCTATGATTACAAAGCTCGTCCCCTCAAGGCAGCCATCAGTCCATGCAGTGTGGTATGGTGGAATTAAAGTAGAAAGCCACACAAGCTTGAGATGACAGAGAAAAAAAGTCTGCAATTGCCAGAGAACCTAAAAATAAAGAGAGAAACCCCAGAAAGAAGGAAGAGATGGGGACAGTCCCCAGTTTTGCATATAATTTTCCCTAAATCCTTGACTGACCCCTGAGGAGCTCATGAACAAGAGAGACTCCAAAGAGTAAAGCAGAAAGAAAGAGCTGGAAGTCTGAAAGAGCTGATCATAGATTTCAACTCCTGCCCACCAGAGAAGACACAATATTGGATTTGAATTCTCACAAATTAGAGAGGTACTGTAAACACCTCAGGCTTTTCATGAAAGAAGAGCCATGCCACAAGAATAAAATACACAAACAATGAATCATGGAACACTACAGCAAAAATTAATGATGGACTATATGGTGACTAACATAACACAATTTGTGTGTGTATATATATATATACACTTAATGCTAAAAAAGTAAGAATAAAAATAAATAAATAAATAAAATCTAGGACTCAGGACTAAGAATCGAACCATAAAACTAGACTATGTGCAAAACCAAAAGGCTCATCCCTGCAGAGTGAAAAGCCAATACAAGTTCCATGTAATAAGCCATTGATTTCACTCCCCACTGAGTCAACCGCCATTTTGGTCAACCGTATGAGCTGCCGCTCTTCAGAAGATGATTCCTCAGTTAGGGTCTCTCAACATACAGTACACAATGTCCGGCATATGCTGAAGAAAACAAAGCCTAGATACATGAAGAAACAAGAAAATGTGACCCATACTCAAGAGGAAAAGTAATGATGCCTAGGAAGAGACCTCAAAATGTCTCCTTTTGCCTCAAAATATAGTAAGGTCCAACACTCCCCACCAAAAAAAAAAAAAAAAAACCAATCTGGAAACAAAGAAGTGGAGATACATAAGCCAAAGCTAAGATTTCAACGTGTAGGATCCAAGGTAAGGAAAAGAAGACCCTAGATCCTGTTGTAGCAGGGCTCCCAAACCTGTTCCCCGACAGCTATCCGTTCTCTGATAATGAGGAGGCAATATCCTCAAATCGGTCACTAATAGTCCAATACATGGAACCAAGCAAGCTGAAGGGATATCCTTATATTTTTTTACCTTCAGATTTTTTTTAAATCAAGAGGAAGAAGTGAATATGAGGATGTGAAACTCTCGGGGCCGTGTCAGTGGTCAGTGTGTGAATTTTAGTGTGTACACTCTCAATATGCTGGAGAATAATCCACAGTTCAAGGGTAGAACACACTTTCCTCAAAAGGTGGAACAAATTTTGGCAAAGGTATTTAGCAAAATCTAAAAAGTAGACAGAATTTATTACACATGAAAATGTTAGAGTGTTGATGAGAGGAAGAAAGAAGACAGGAAAACATAGGAGAAAAGGAAAAGAGAAGAAGAGAAAGGGAAAGAATAATGCATGTAAGACATAGATAAAGAACCCAGTCTGGAAGAAAATCTAACTCAAGGAATAGAAGAAAGTTCTGTGTGAACATTTCCCATTTTAGAATAGTTAAAAATAAATTCAATGAAATAAAATTCAACAGATTAAATGTTAAAAGTACAGACTTTGATAAATAAACAATTTAAGGACAAATATATCATTTCCATGGTAAAAAAATAATTTGGAAATGACAAGGAATCAAACAGGTCTATAAAAGACGAGAGATATCACGATAAATGAAAAGAAAGGAGAAAAAGATATTTTTAAAAACTAGAGATACATAACAGAAAGGAGGGATCAACATAGTTACTCCAAATTAAATAACTGATCTTTCCTTAAATATAAAAGCTAACATATGAAACAGAGAAAGTGTCCAGAGATAAAATATAAGAAAACTTCCTAATCAAGGAAGAGTATTTGAATCTAAACACACAGAGCATATAATGTTCTAAGTCATGTCAGTATAGTATGACCAAACCAGAGTCATGTTCTGATTGGATACCTGAACTTCAAAATCAAAGAATAAATTCTTGAAGTATTCAGGCAGGGGGAAAAAAAAAAAAAAAACACTGAAGAAAAAAATAATCTAGCCTGAAACTTCTCTATGGCAACATTCAATGCCAGAAGATAATATAGTAATGTCCATAAAGATCTAAGAAGTAATGTGAAATAAGAATATTTTACTTTCCAATAGGAAGGCAAAAAAAAAAAAAAACCACACATTTATAAACAGGAAAGAACAGGGAATGCAAAGTTCTAAAGTCCTTCTAGATAAAACTAGTCTGTGGAATACATACAATCAAAAATTAAAATTAAAATTAAGAAAAAAAAATAAGAGAACTCAAAAATAACAGAGAAGTCAACTCTGGTGAATGAAAATTGGCTATTTTTTTCATTTTTTAATGGTTTAAATTATATTTACTATGATGCAATAGTATGAGATATTATTCAATGATCTCATCTTCTATTTCTCCATAATTTAGTTTATATTGCAACAAATGACAAATCCAAAGAATTCTTGTACTGAGAACATTTTTATTATATGTGCTGCCGAAGCGAGCACAGTACTGAGAACATTTTTAAACACAAAGAAAAAAAATTTTTTTTTTCATTTTCTACAAAGAAAGATGGGAGTTTTCTTCCTTCTACCTGGACTCTTCGGCAGAAATGGCACTGTGCCAGTTTTAGGCTCAGCCTTTTAGGACTAGCAACCTTCGAGATGAAGTCCTCTCCAGGCAGCTAAGGCTTCTCACAGCTCCCTTCCAGATCATCCCAAAGGCTTGATATTCAGCATTAAATTCATTCTTAAAGACTAAACATCTGTGAAGATTATAGTTACAAAGCAGAATGTAAATACTATAATGACTGCAATGAGAAAAAGAACACTAATAATGGCTCCCATTCCACATTAGGTATTGGCCAACATCTTCGTAATGGTCTACAAGAGATCTATGTGATCTTCCATCCTGTACACTTTCTCTCCTCTTCCATTACTCTGCTCTTTGTCAACTCTCTTCCAGCCTGGCCAGCCTCCGCAGGGTTTCTGGACCTACCAGGCATTCCTTAGGGATTCACTCTAGCTTCCCTGTGCCTAGAAGGGTTACCTCAGACACCTGACAAACTCCACTCACCCTTTTCTCCCACCTTGCCTTTGTAACGAATGGTTGGACTCCAACTTTCTTCTGCCACTCCCACACAGGGCACACCTAGTCCTTCGAACCCTTGTTTTTCTATTTCTGCTTATTTTTTATTTACTAAATTATTATTATGTTTGCCTTCATTATTTATTTCCTGTCTCCCTCTGAATAGACTGTAAGTTCCACAAAGGCAAGAATCTATTTCATTCACAGATGTATCCCAAACACCTAAAAGAGTTTCTGGTTCAGAGTAGGTGCTCAACATATATGAATTCAAACAATTTGGAAGCTGGAAGGCAGACAGGGAAGAAATTTGAGAATGTCCATCTTCCTCCCTTGTATGCTAGAGAGTTAACACTGCATAAAATTCAGTATATGTTTTTAAATGCATTCAACGTCTTATGTTTTCCATAACACCCTCTCAATATTTATCTGAAGCTATATCATTCCTTTATTTGATATTTTTCAGTTAAATTCATATACCATAATTTTAATACATCTAATTTTTACCAGAGCATGCAGATGTGAAGGCCCTGTCGCAAGCTTGTCACCTTATGCTGACGGAAAGACCTTTTCATTCCCTTCATCTATCTGCAAAAGGACACATTTGGACCAGTGATCCCTTAGTATTAACAAAATGCCCAATAATTTGGGCATTTTTTTTACTTCCTTCTTCAAATCTTCTTGCATTAAGTAAAATTTTTGTAATAAATATTTATCAGTTGTAAAAATTACAAAGTGACATTTATACAATAAATTACTTACTTCCTTAATGAGTTATTTCTACCCCCAAATGTCCCAAAAGTAGCTCAAGGACCGACCTTAATCCTTCTTACCTCAACCTTGCTTTCTTGTGTGTCATCAAGGATGAGGCGTGCTTATCAAATTGCAACTTGATATTTAAATTTATCTTTGACTCCTGTCTTAACAAGGTACTAGTTATCAAGCATTCTCTGTTTTTATTTTTAATTTGCATCTCAAATCTAATTCTGCTCCTCAATTCCATGGCTACGCTCAAATACCCTACGCAGGAGGAAGTCCAAATTCCTCCACCCATCGCTCAGATGTCTTGAGAATCTGCCCTTGATCGCCTTTCCTGCCTCAGTCCCCATCTCTCCCCAGCCTCTGCACCAGGCTTGTGTTCTCAAAAGTCCAGACAACTTGCTCATGACAGGCTCTCCTGCCTCTTGTTAATTTTGTTTCCCGCTCTCTTCGTCTTTACTGAAGTTCCCTTTGAAAAGCCCCACCTGTCTCAGAAGTGCGGAGGAAAACAAGGAGGGGTTGTCTGCCCATTTGTTTGTTTGTTTTAGTGTTCCCTCGAGCTGGAAGTTTGAAAGGAGGTGCAGTCCACGGAGATGGGGAAGAGGCAGTGAAGGGATGGTCCTCCAAGGAGAAACAAAGGGATAAAATCTGAGAAAGGAAGCACGACCAAAGGGCATATCCCACTGTTGCTTCATCTGCTTAATCAGCTGTCCTGCCACTTGGAGAGATCTTTTACCGGAACCCCGTTGTTGCAGTTTGGGACGGCATAGGTTTTATTAAAGAGATTATTACCCTGAACTTTGTTTTACAAAGTGCCATTGAACACGAGCCTCCTGACATGATTGACGTACAACAGGTGCACCTGGCGGAGCCTTTGATCCCACTCAATGAATGGTTAGCTAGTCTGGTCCTGGTCTGTTCTCCCCAGGGTATTTTTGCCTCCAAGAGGGTCAGTGGAGACTCCACTGACTATAGGACTTGCAGGCTCCATAAAAGTTCAGTGTGTGGGAAGGAACGGGAGAGAGGAGTAAGGGAGTTCATCTCAGCCCAAGGGAGCTATTCAACAGAATCACTCAAATCCCAAATGACTGTTGATCTGAATAGAGCCACAATAGGAAACAGAAAGCTTGTCTTTCGCAAGTGATCTTCAGGGCAAAGACTTTGCTTGCAAAGCTGTTAAACCTTCACTACTCCAGTGTGATCCACAGACACCAAATGGAAGCCCAAGCCATCGAATAGACCCAAGACCTGCTGTGTCTCCCGCCAGCGGGCCAGAAGCAGGAATCTGCTGCTGGTTTCTTAAAGATGGTCTGTACCTGAGCTCAGTGCATGGAGAAAATGAGTAGAAAAGATTGAGGAGGATGACAGTGGAAATCAAGCCCCATTTTCCTGACAGTGCACTCAGGTGTGCATCTGTTCCCTGATTCTGTGTTGTAATTAAAAAGGATGATTTTTACATATTTAGATATTTTCCATTTATCCTGGTCTGATGCCTGAATTTGAATGCAGCTGAAGTTAAGGGTACTAATTAATTGTGAATCACTCCAATACTTGAATATGAGGCCTCTCGAGCCTAATGTGCAAATTTATGTAAAAACAATGTGAAAATTAGAAATGCATTGGCACATTTTTTTTAACCAGAACTGTAGCATTCTGTCTAGTCAAACAGACTGCTCATTTGCAAGTTGTCTATATGCAAAGCGTTCTGCCCCTGGGAGCCTCAAATCTCCTTAGCAAGTCGTCTGAAATTTGAGAACAGCTTTATTCTGAACCTGCTTTCTCCTCTCTTCACTTTCTCTCCTTGGCTTCCAGCAGTGTGGACAAAAGGCTAAGCGCGGATCTCACCTGGCAGCCAGCAGTAAGCAGGGCTCCGAAAAGGAAGCCCACCCAGGGACCAAGCCAAATCGCTGGCCAGTCCGAAAGCCTTGTGTCCCCTTGCAGGCCAGACCCAGGGAAGTGAAAGAGGCTGTTGGTGGGTAGGTCCTAAGCTAGCTCTCTGACATTCAGGTGATGGCTGAGGTTAAAGCCGGGCAGCTGCTCTGAAAGTCCATCACCATTGCCACACACACGGCCTCACGTGGGCCTCGTGGGAAGAGCCAGGACTGACAGGTGCCGGGGGGCAGCAGCAGAGGGAACGTTCACCAGAATGTGGGCCAGAGGTCAGTCCCAGAAGATGCTTGCCGGGGCCTGGGAGGCCAGGGCCAAGTCATTCCACGGGTGGGAGTGGCAGGAGAGTCCTTATGGGAATTATCTAGCTAATCATTCAGTTGTGGGAGCAGAAAGGGTGATGACAGAGACGGGAGGATTTCCCAGGAACTGGCATGAAGTCAGACAGAGCTAAGGGCAACCCACCCACGGCAGCAAAGGCAGCCGTGAAGCATGAGAGCTGAAGAGGGGCTCTCCTGGGACAGGAGCTGCACCAGCAATGAGGGTGGATCCCTGTCACCCCTTAGGGACATTGCACAGCGTTTTCCCAGTTGCACAATCCCAGATTAAAGGGACAGCATCACTAGGCCCCCAGCGCTGGGCGGGGCGGGGGCGGGGAGTGGGGAGGGGGCACCTCAGACACAGCTGACTCCTCTGCTTGGTGCTCACTGCCCATGTTTACTCACGGTATGAAAAAGGTAATTCCCCATATTGAGTTGCTCTGTAAATGCCATTCTCAGTTGTAACCAAGAAGCTCAATTTCCACCAGCTTCAATGCCATGGTTCGTCATTCTGACGTCAGTGTTCTGTGGCCTTGATACTCACAGTGTGGTCCCCTAGATCGGCATCATTACCATCAGCTCTGAGCATGCTGGAAACGCAGACATGCTGGGGCCCACCATAGGCTTCCAGAATCCGAATCTGCAGTGTAACAAGATCCCTGGACGATTCATGTGCTTTGAGAAGTTCTGTTCTGAGGTACTTCTCCTAATTTTCACCAAGCCAGACTGAGTTTCGCAGGGTCCAGCTGTCGGCTGGGTGACGTTGACTAAAGCACTTCATTTCCTGACCCTCAAGTCCTCATCTGTAAAATGGGCATGCTCACCCTACTTAATTTAACATGATCAATGTAAACAACAAATTAGAATTCGTCCTATAAACTGAGAATCCTGATTGAAATACTCGGTTTTATTCTTACGCTGCATCTTGGCTGAATGATTGGATTATAACTCCTGAGAACAAGAACAATCTCTCCTCCACCTTTTTTTTTTTTAATCTTCTTTACATACCGAGTACAGTTTTCTGCCTACAATGAGGTTGACTATTTGACATTTACAAAAATCAACCTCCCTTGGAACCTCCAACCACCGCCCCCACCACAAATAAAAAATCTGATTTCAATTCCTGACCCAAGCACAAAGAGCTCCTGTCACCCTGACCTAATCCTCTGAGGTTCATCCCTCTAAATAATTGTATTGTCTCTATTTCAAACAGCACTCTGTTACCATGACGACACACACACAATTGCTTGTGTAATTGAGGGTGGCTCCACTAGTCAGTACCCTCCCCGCCAGACAAGATAGAAAACATTCTACCCTCCTTCATGTTCCTCTCCCATAGGTTTGCATCAAGACCCTACGTGTTTCTCAAACTTACATATACTTTATAACACTATAGACCAGTAGGAGCAGACTGATTGATACGGCAGGAAGACGATTTGGGGGTGGAAACTGGAGGTCTGGGTCCCAATTCAGAGCCCGACACTATTTTGCAATTTAGCTTGGCATAGGACACTCGACTTTTCCGGACCCAGCACCACCCCCCATTCAAAGAGCGGTGAGTGAACAAGTTGCTGGCTTAACCCTCCAACGTTCTGTCATTTCCTGAGTTGTTTCTCAGTGTCACTTAACTGACATTATTTAACAAACCTTCCCGGCATTAAACATTAACACGGCTCTTTTTCTACAGCATGGTTCATTATCATGCCAATAAATGATTAATTATAATTCTCCAACCGGACCAATAATTTGGCAGGAACTGTATGATTCATAACTTGTGCTGTGTTGTAATGTTACCTCTGAAAACTGACATACTAGCATTTATTGTTTTTTATTGCCCCTCCCAGGTAGCTTCCGAGAGAGAAAACCAAGTGACACATGTTTAAGAAGGGTTTAAAAGTTTGACGTGGTTGGATTAGGCATTATTTATCTAGCGAGAAACAGAAGATTGGTACTTCTGCGGGCTTCTGCGGACTTCTGTGACCATCTGAGCAGCAAATCCAGCAATGAATAATTCAACGGGCTGTCCGGCCAGTGCAACTGTGTGCAATGGCACGTCCTGTGTGGTAACTAAGAAAAACTTCAATGACATTCTCAGTGTGGTGCTGAGTACTGTCTTGACCGTCCTCTTGGCCATGGTGATGTTCTCCATGGGATGTAATGTGGAAATCAAGAAGTTCCTAGGACACATAAAGCGGCCGTGGGGCATATGTGTCGGCTTCCTCTGTCAGTTTGGAATCATGCCCCTCACAGGATTCATCCTATCAGTGGCCTTCGACATCCTCCCCCTCCAAGCCGTGGTGGTACTCATCATGGGATGCTGTCCCGGAGGAACCGCCTCCAATATCTTGGCCTATTGGGTTGATGGCGACATGGACTTGAGGTAAGATATCTAAAGCTCTGCATACTGCGATCATATTATGAATTAATCTTTTCAGAAGCCTCTGTCACTGTGGTGTCCGTCTGACCTGCCACTGCTCTAGGGTACAACTGAGGAATTAAACAGAAGAGACTAAATGGATTCACTCGCCTTCCCATACGACTGCTTAGCTGTTGGAACTGGGGGGTTATACTTTGTCCTTGTGCTTTTTAATCTAACTCAGCTCACAGGCATTTGGATAACTGCCGTTTATCTTTGGGAAAAGATCCAAAGTTTTTCAAAAAAGAGATTCTTTCCGACCCACACGTGTACCTGAGAAAGTCTTCCTTGTTGGTCCCAGCAAAACAAAACACAGCAGCTTTTCTCTGTGGTGAGGAGAAGCTCCGAGTGCAATCATGAAATCAAATTGTTCATTAAACAGTAGAATCTGTGCTGAGACAATGGTCAACTCCACAAATCTCGCCAGATCTTTGAAGAAGTGTTTTCCTGGTATAAAGCCTAAGGAAGAATTTGTACATTTGCCTCACTTCTGCTGGCATTTAAAGAAAGAAAAGGGAAAAAAAACCTATAGCAGCTTTTTTTTTTTAAATTATGCTTACCTTACTATAAAATAAACAGAAAATGGTTTCTCTGCTTCCCGCAGAGTAATCTAAATTGCAATGTTTGCCCAATTCTTCCCGTGCCAGTCTGAACTAGCACTGAGGGGAAAAAAAAAAAAAAAAAAAAAAAACTAATGGAAGTAAGACGAAGCATTAATGTGATGAGACCAAGAAAGTTAGTGCTTTAAGTTGAATAGAAAAATGTCTTTTTCCTTTCCTGACAATTCCTCATTTCTTGGGAAAGGTATGCATTTCTGCAAAGCAGCCAGATGTTAATGTAACGAGTGCTTATTAAATACTGTACGGTAGGTAATCAGCTCTGTTAATCACCAGCTACTCTACTCAGAAGAGAGAAGCTTAAGGTATAGAAATGTAACTGCTGCAAAGTGTAAAACTGTATTCCATGTTAATCCGGTGCCTACCGAGCAACTGGGAACCTGCCATCTCATCTCAGCTGGGGCTGATCCTCCCAAAGATTTAGAAAAGCCACACAAACGATGTGTCTGCACTTCACATATTTGTCCCTTAAGGAAATAACCATATCCTCCTTGCAAGAGATTTTTTTTTCCCCCCCCTAAGGAAGTCCTGTAAAGAACAAAGGATGGCAACTCTTGTTCAGGTTTAGTTAATCTGTGAACCACCACATAGCAATAAGGTCCTTTTAGACTTCAACTTGGTTTCTTCTGGACATGAGCACACACAAGTGACAATTCCCAAAGCCAGCACCCACTACAGCAAGGGGAGTGACCTGAATTGAATATGGGACTTTGACACCCGCTGACCAGCTTTTACATAATATTTGTAACTCTTCAGCAAAATGGGAGAGTCTTCTGCCTCAAGATAATGCCACATGTGTAATCGTTTTTGTAAGATGGAAAGGTATGCACGATGCTGGGTTATTTGGCTGTTGAAACCGATTTCTTTCTGCAGGCTAAAACTGTAGGGACCTAATCTAAAAGCTCCAGCTTACACTTTTCCGTGGTCTTAATGAAATCTTAGTGGTCTTGAAACAGATGATTATGTAATCCTATCTACTTCATATAACAATTCCTCAAAAAAATAAAAATATTTTTTTAAAAAACCTAACCAAAGTAGAATTTGAAACCTCGGTAGAAAACATCCAGATGAATCAGTGTATATGAAAGGCACAACAAGTCAGAATTATCCCTGAATGGGACATACGACATTGAAATTTTTAATTTTCGTTCTTGAAAATGTGTACTCCACAGATCCCCCTTGTCTTGCAATAACAAAATAACACCCATGGCTCTCCAGGCCAGCGGTCACCTTGCCGGCAATGCCACCTATCCAGAACTCAAACGAGACCCAGTAAAAGACTCTACACAGCCAAAATAAATCCAGCTTAATCTAACAAATGTTCCTCACACAGGACCTTCTTCATCTCCCAGTCCTAGAGCTCTATCGTGCTATTTCCCAGCACTGAAGGTGAAAATAAGAGGTGGGGGTGGGGAACGAGGCACCAGAGGGGCAGGCCTATGTCCCGTAGCAGCAAGTGACCCAGAAAGCCTGACCTCAAGAGGGAAGACCAAAAAATGCCTGCAAAGCAATGAAGGCAACTCGCAAGACACAGCAGCCTCTGCGTCACTTCATCTAGAGCCCAACGGTTCTATAGACACAACCATCCAGAGGACATTGCTATATTTTAGCAGAGCGCATCATGACGCCTATCATGAAGGCACCTAATCATTGAAAGGCGTTAAGGGATGCCACTATGTAAAATGATGACATTATGCATCGTATATGTTAAAGGAAAAACTGTTCAAGTATTTCTTTAAAGCAAATTAAGAGATTATCACCTCAGCTATTGGGAAACAGTTTTCCAACACTTTCCATTCTTCTGGAGTCAATTCTGTCCTCTGAGAACTTCACCTTCTCCACTTAAACTGGGAACTCCGGCAACGGCAGCCAAGATAGGATTGTTTATACCAGCAGGTATCTGTACTGGCTACTAGTTGCTCGGACATACACCACACAATGTCGCAAAACTACTCCATCTATATCAACTTTCCTGGTTGGGGTTTCTGGGAGAAGAAACCAAATCATCTCCCCCCAGGGCCTCCTGCTCCCCCCTCTCACCCCCAATCCCATCCCCTATCACCCCATTGTCCCCCCTTCACACCCTTGTTTCCCCCTCTCCTCCTCATCCCCCCTCACCTGAACCTGGGAAGCCTTTGCATTTTGCAATCTGTAGTGGAGAAGAATAAACATCACCAACAACAACAATGGCAAAAGCAGACGGCCATCCCGAACGAAATTATGGACCGTGCTCGTTGAAATCGAGCAAGTGATATTTCAGCTCCTTCTCAGATCTCTCCAGCCTAGAAAATTGTTGCAGGAATCTGATTAGCGTATGGGTATTTTCACCAGTTCTAGCTGTGCTGTGGGTATCCTATGCACAAAATGTTTCTGGGAGAAATGAAGGTGACATTTTCAAGTGAATCTGCTGGGGGCAGGACCCAGAGTTCAGGGGACACAGAGACGTCTGCCTCCTTTGTGCCTGCTATATTCCTGGAGGTCCCCCATTTTCAAGCCTCCTTTCTCAGCAATGACCTCAGCCACACCATGCAAGGACTTTTTCCTCTTATTTTCCCTTTTTTCACTTCATCGTTGGGGAATCCCTGCTCATGCGTCCTTTCCTCCACTGCCTCCAATTCCTTCACTGCCATTGGTTAGCTACGTTCCCTTTAACTATTTTCTAATATTAATACTTTCTAGATTTTTCTTCCATATCCTTTGTTCTCTGGCTAAAGACTGTTGCATTTTTTTCATCTTCCAGATCAGTTTTCACGGTTAATTCAGTTGTTCAAGATCCCCACATTTCTGGCTTATCATAAATGTGAAGCAATCTCTCCCATTGAAACCACATCGATGTCCAGCTCCTCTCTAAGAGCTAACCTAACAGTATTCGACTTTTTCTGTTTTTCCTGCTAAGTAACCAAACTTTATTTCTCTACTGTAGCATTTATTTTTATTTTACGAGCTAGCATTGACCAGGCACTATTAGGAGTCATGCACAGTACCAGTATTCCATATACATGGGTGTATTCAACCCTCAAGATAATCCTCTTGAGATAATACTATGATTTTCTGCCTTTGACAGATGATAAAATTAAGGCTCATAACCTTCACCAAAGTCACAAAGGCAGTACATGTCAAAATTATAATTTGGATCCAGACTTATACAGTTATCCCTACCCAGACTCTTAACCTTTGTTCAACATTGTTTCTATCACTTATCACATCCCCAATTTCTAGCACTATCTGTATACACTTTGATCTTTCAAATTTGGTGTTTCACTTCTAATATGATAACAGTCTTGGCATTCCTCATCACTAACGTCACCAAATTCCTCAACATTTACTGAATTCTCATTTATGGTTTTTATTTCTAAAAAGAAAACCATTATCCCTGGTGGTTAATAGAGCTAAACCCAAAACTTAAAGACAAGAGATATTTTTGCTTTTCTTTGCTTTTCTTCTTTTTCCCCCGTCCAATAAAAATTCATGGTAGTATTTCTGTTGCTGACACCTATGCTTGACACCTATAAAATTTCAGATTTCATTCAAGTAAAATGATTTTTGTCTTTTGCTAATCTGTTCCCCTATATTGCTCCCTAAAACTATTACCTATGAATTGTTTTTCATCTCATTTTGAGTGGCTTGATATTGTTCTCATATTCGTTCAAATGGCATCAACTTCCGGGCCACCTAGTCTCCTGTCCCCCTGCAATGCCCCCCGGTCAAGGTGGCCCACTACAGCTAGACCATTCCCTTCTCCAACTTGTGCTTCCTCATGTTCTTCAAGAAACTATTCTTGCCAAACTCAACACCATGATACAACTTCATAAATTGTCTTAGCGATAATTCAAAACTGAAGCTTTCCCAAAGAAATTTGAAAGAAAAAAACAAAGAAAGAAACAGACTTCCTTTGAAATGCTCTTCTCATAGTTTAAAACAAAAAAATTCTTGGCCTTCTTTTTGCTCTATGATCCAGGTCGAAAACACCTTCCTTCGTGCACCCCTCTCCTGTCCTCTTCACTCTGGAAAGCACATCAGACATGCTGAAATACAAGTGATTTCATCATGGCCATAACCTTAACTCCATTCTAATTTGTTTTTTTTTTAAATAAAAGATAAAAAAGAGGGCTCCTGGGTGGCTCAGTCGTTAAGCATCTGCCTTTGACTCAGGTCATGATCCCAGGATCCTGGGATCGAGCCTGCTTCAGGCTCCCTGCGCCACGGGATGCCTGCTTCTCCCTCTCTCACTACCCCTGCTTGTGTTCTCTCACTTGCTGTGTCTCTCTCTGTCATAAACAAAATCTTTAAAATAAAAATAAAAAAGATAATGTCAAAGGAAAGGAGAGAGTTCACATCCAGTATTTTAACTAAGAGTAGGACTGTTTCTGAAAAGTATTATTCTGGTTTTGGATTCTGCCTTAGCATCCCTTTTTTGTATCTCAATTAAGTTAACCTGTCACCATAAATAGACGGAACTTCTTGGAAATGTTTTACGTACATCCTTGGCATTGGTTGGTGTTATATTATTTTAGTTGCACTAAGACAAATACTTTTTTTCCTAAAATCTTTAAACACATTTTAAGTGAGGTCATCTACAGCTTTTTTTTTTTAAATGGTTATTAAGGAAGTTAAGCCCCTGATAAACATTATTGCCACAGCCCTTATTTTCGTGCCAAAACTGCTTCATACGTTAAAATGAAATTCCTTACCTCCAGCTGTTTTCCTTAACACTTGTGTAGTGTGGTTGTTGGTGTTTGTGGGGGGCAGGGGAATGGGAGGGCACAGGTGATATAAATAATTTCACATTTTCCTTCAAGTCCACATATAATACCTTTAAGAAATTACTACTCTGATAGTCTCCAATGCTACAACTTTTGGAGAAAGACCTTTCAGAAAAACTTCTCCAGTTTCCTGGTTCTGTATTATGCCAGAACCCTACACATACACGCACACACACATGCATACACACAATGGCTGGATGGCTACACAGTAACTGAATTTTAATAAAAGCCTTGCATTACTCTAAGTACTGGACTCACTGGGTCATTAGTCCTCACAGCCTATGAGGTGGCGACAATTTTATCTTCATTTCACAGATAAGGAAGCTGGCAAACGGAAGTCAAGTAAATTACCCAAAGAATATAGTACTTGTGTAGTAAGTGACCACGCCTGCTTCCAACCCAGCCAATGTCTGGCTTTAATGTCTGGCCCAGACGTTTAACAGCTCAGCATCTCAGGAAGAAAATGTGCCTCTGGGCCCATGGCTCTTAGACGGCACCAGGAAGACCCTCTACCCAAAAACCTCTTTTCCGTCCACTGTCACATTGCTGAAAATAGCACCATTCCATACATTCTTCCATGTCAAAAGCCTAAGTCCACTGACCCAGCCAGGTCCACTCACTGAAACACAGATGCTCTCGGGAGGAACAGTACCAAACCCTGGTTCTTCTGGACACAAGTTTGGTAAATTTCTTAGTGGAAAATAGAATCCAGGCCTCCCCTACCTGCTCAGCTTCCTCTTTCTTTCTCAAACCACAGGCATTGGGAAAATAATCTGTCTGCTTTCAGAAAAGACACTGAGGCTCCCTCTCTTGGGTGTGTGTTCTCCTCCAAAGGTCCAGGGAGACCCAACTCATCTCAGTACAGACAGACACAGCAAAGCCCCTAAAGTCTTGGCTGGTATAGATATGTTTGCTCTTCTCTGACGGGAAGTCCAAACGGTGGAGTGTCCAAGCACCTTGTACCTTTCTAATAAATTAAAACAGCCATTAACTATCTTCTCTGATCCTTGAGAACCCATGGGGAGGGAACAATGACCCAAGACAAAGTAGAAAAACAAATCCGGATCTCAGCATTTTGCCCAAGGCTGGGACCTGCGCAGAGATGGGCGCATGTCTGTGTCCATCCATCGGCCTAGATGCTGCTGCTGTCGGAGCATCTTTTGTGGGACTTCCTAATCCCAAATTGCACCATGAAGCAAGCTCTCCCCCTAGAAAGCCCAGGTGGACGAATCAACCTGCCCATTTCCTTTCAGCATCAGCATGACCACATGCTCCACGCTGCTTGCCCTGGGAATGATGCCGCTGTGCCTCTATATCTATACCAAAATGTGGGTCGACTCTGGGACGATCGTCATTCCCTTTGATAACATAGGTAAGTACGTCATGAATATCCCCCTCCTATTCTGTTTATCTTCAGGCCAGGCTCGGACCCAGCTTGCACCAGCCCACTTGGGATTTCATTACAACTCACGCCGCATTTCAATGCAAGTTGGCAGAATCCAAATGCCAGACCTTGACCCCACGGGAAAACTTGCTTTTCCTCCATTGAAATCATCAGGTAGAGGGGCTGACTTGAGGCTTAGCCGTCTGGACCTCAGGAAGCCAAGATGGCTGGGACACAAGAGGCTCTGTCCTTTACGTAACCCATAGTACAATTAGCTCGTGGGAACATGAGTTTGCTCCCAGACATTCAGATCGAAGAAATATTTAAAAAAAAAAAAATCTACCAATGATTTGAAATTAGGGCACCTTGTAAGCAATCATGAGTGTGGCTCTTGGAAACTACCAGATGAAACATACTGTAGATAACACTTGACTGTGAGCCACTGTGAAGAGGGAAAGGTTACTGGTGTTTACCATAGCGCAGGAGTCAAGTCTGCTAGTCGTGACCCTGTCTCCACTCATGTTGCTCCCAGATGTTTACACCCACCCCAAAGGGGCTGTTTTTCTGTTTCTGGGACAACGGATGACAGTGGGAAATTAAGTTGTTTGTGTAACATGGGATTAAGGGTAAGATGAAGCACTTCCCAGCCTTCCAAACCAGGCATTTCCCACAGAGCTGTAGTCATAAAAGTTGAGATACAGGTGAGATAGTACATATCACCAGGTACATGGCACACTGCATAGTCATTATTCAGCTGACCGGCTGCCTTGGGAGGTGTGGGTGTCCACTGAAGAGAGCTTAGTGTACGCGAAGCTAAGTGATGACTCAGAAGGATATTTGTAAAGGAATTCCTGTTGGCATGGGAAGCTGGACAGCTGTGTCTAAAATCCTCTCTGTTTCTACAAAAGATTGTTGCCATGATAAAAATGGGATTGGGGCCTACACAACTGAATTTGAGCAAACTTTGAAAATACTAATCAGGGACGACCTGTATCGGCATATCTTCCTCAATATGGGATTTCTCTGCACAAGGTCCTTTTACTGATCTGGGCAACTCCATCATGCCAGATATAATCACCCACAAACAGGTTTTAGGGTGACCCTGCAGAATCAGTCACCTCCTATGCCTCATGCTCCTTAACTCTCAGTCCACTCCCCAGGAGGGCATCTTCCTTCAACTCAAACAATGTAGACTGTCTGCTGAGTAAGGAGTTTAATTCTGTATTACTTATTGTTTTAAAAAATACTTTAAGCTTGGGGTGACTGGGTGGCTCAGTAGTTAAGCGCCTGCCTTCGGCTGGGGTCATGATCCCAGGGTCTGCTCAGCGCGAAGCCTGCTTCTCCCTCTCCCACTCCCCCTGCTCACGTTCCCTCTCTCACTGTGTCTCCCTCTGCCAAATATATAAATATGTGTCTCTCTGTGTCAAATAAATAAATAAAATCTTTTAAAATATACTTTAAGCTTTAAAATATTCTCCTCTAGATATCCATTCCCATCTGGAAAACATTCCATGGTAAGATTGAATAATTTGAACTATAGTATGAATGACTTTTACCACACCCTTTAATATGAATAAATTTTGAAAGGAAGAGAACATAAGAAAGAGTAATTAGCACCCCAGTGGAGGTAAAAGTCATCAGAAAAGAGGTCAGGGCAAAACGAAAAGAAAATAGAAAAAAAAAGAGAGAAAAGAAGAGGAAAAGATTAAAATAATAATAATAATAATGAATTCAAAGAAACAAAGATACTAACTCTGCTTACTCACCATTTTGCCCAGGCTTGTTTTCCAACTTAACCTTCCTGCTATTGGTTTGTCTAGACCTTTAAGAAAACAAGCAACTTGATTACTTCACAAGTTGTTCTCAACTCTTTCCAGAGAAGGGAGCTAAGGCCCAGGGTAAAGGTTTCATTTGTCCCAGATGAGCAGGGAGCTGGAAGTGCCCCTGGGCCGCGTATGCTCTCGGTGGGCAGGACCCCAAACCCAGGTTCCACACGATGCCCACTCGCTCTGAAGGAAAAACACCCTCGCTGAGCCCTCCCATGGGCGCGTGGAGGTGCAGGAGGGCGGCCCCACATTTGGCGCCGCTGAAAAGAGCTGCCACGCGTTGCCATTCCTGCCCCTCCCCCCTCCCCGCGGTCTCTTGGACGGTGTTCAGCGCCGTGCACTGTGCACCTGCCTCATCACCTAACTCCCACAGCAGCAGCGGAAGCTAGACGTAACCCTACCCACTTCACAAACCGGGAAATCAGAGCGCAGAGGGGCTGGGCGGTTTGCACCCTCCCCACGGTCTGTAGGGTTCCAATCTGGGTTGACCTGGCTCCACGACCCCACGTTGACTGTCCGCCTCTCGCTTTTATCCACCTTCCCTTCCTCCTATATGTGCTCTGTGAACTCGATCAAGGCCGAGTTATGGTTCAGGTAGCGCAACCACAAGCGGTGCTTTCCAGTCGAACCGGACAGGTCTTTGACATGGGGCGGGGGTGGGGTGGGGGGTGCAGGCACTTAAAGAAGTGGGAAAACAGCCCTGAGAAGGAAGGAGAATCTTCACCCCACTGAGGAGTCAAGAGTCACACCAACCCGCCTCTTCTGGTGGGAGCCGCACACTCCGAGTGCAAGGAAGGGCAAAGAGTGTCTTTTCCGGTCAACTTCTAGTCCAGGAAAAACTATCCTTGGCCTCCTCCGGTGAGGAGAGGAAACACGATTTGGGCAGGTGGTCCTGCTTGCAGGCTTATCCTATAGCCTTAGGCTGGAGATCCTATAGCCTTAGGGAGGAGATAAAGACTCAGCATGAGGGCCCCGACCATGGTGAGGCAGGGGGAGAGGGTCGTTCCCCTCACAGAGCCAACACGTTTAAAGTACACAGTACCCAAACCTAACCACACTGACATTCCAAGCACAGCATTTGCACCAATTTAAGTTACCACACTACAATCAATGCATATCAAGATGGTTTTGATTTAAGGCCTACAAACTCAGACAATTTAGAGAATGGTCTGGACACCCCAGGGAGGAAGTCTCCTTCCTCCCAAAGGGGATTTTTCTGGGAGCTCTCACCAGCCTGTCCACCAACAGCTCTTTTCCATATCCTGTGTTCCACCATTTTCCCCCCATCCTGTCCTCCCATCTTTCTTTTTTCCTGCTGCAGGTACTCCTGGCCATGACTTAATCCCTTTGAGTAATTTCTGGGAAAAAGTAACTGCTGACCTTTATATTGCCAGGAGGACCAGAAGGCTACAAAGAAATTATGTTTTCATCACTGTTGTGTTCATTTTAAATTCATATTTACAGCCCTGAAATCTAGAATCCATTTTCCAGTCCTCATTGAATCTACTCCAATGCTAAGTAAAAACCACTCTCAAAATTTCATTATTCAATTCCACTTTCCCCTACTGCTTTAAAAGGATATTTGAAAAAGAAACAGCCCATCAGAAGTTCGAAGTTGTTGGTACTATATTATATAAAAGCAGTGATTGGACCAATGAGTGTTAAGTAACATGGAGGAACAAACCACATGTCATGGGAACAGCAGTAAATTTAACACAGGGAAATTGAAGTACGACTCTTTTATCTGGCTGGGTGAGCACGTTCCTGCAAAGAATTATAATTACTTGAGAGGTCGCCAAATATATTATCTCACAGAAAATTTAAAGCACGCTTTTTCAACCTCTTCTCTCACCTCTCTGCCGTAGATTTGAATAACCGGGCTCAGTCTGAGCCAGAAGTCATTAGCCCATGGAATGCCTGGAGAATTTTGAACTTTTTGTTTTATCTCTACTGTGGGGAATTAACAAGGAGATGTATAATATCTGTGTGTACCCCACAAACATCAACATATACACAAAGTTTAAAGAGGTATTTCTCCTAGGATATAAAGATCCGAAGAGCAAAGAAGCCAAGATTCCAACAAATTGAAACTAAAAAAGTGTCAGTATAAAGGGCACCAAAACGGATTTATATCATCCCTATTATCAAGGCTGTATCAACAGAATGGAATTATTTACTGAAGTGGGTAAAGACGGAGAGTTTATTGTTGTTTTGCTTGAGTCTGTTTTGGGTGTTCAAGAAGGGAGACCGACCAAGCTTTCTTCAAGCTGCTACTCTTTTCTTTTCCTCTGTCCTGTGCTCTGTGTTCTGCTGATGAAATGTCTCTTCTGTCATATTTAGGTACATCTTTGGTCGCTCTTGTTGTTCCTGTTTCCATTGGAATGTTTGTTAATCACAAATGGCCCCATAAAGCCAAGATCATACTTAAGGTAAGTGTCCCATGCCATAGGTTGGAAAATCAAATGCTCCATAGTGTGCATTCCAAATTGGTTCTGGTGAATTCTAAATCGGCTTTCTCATTATATTATAATCCTCCATCTAGGGGGACTTGCTGTTGTTAGATATGCCATCCACTCTTCTAGAACGCTCTTCCTGAGCCCACTACAGGGCAGAATTCTATGCCCACTTTGAGATACTCAACTCAAACACTGCCTCCTGCTTTTACTCTATCTTGTACTCCTATGACACTTGGCTCTGATCTCTGCTCTGTGGGTCTGTATTATAAAGTAGACCAAGAGGGCTGTTTTTGAAAATAGATCAACTGTTTCTTATCTCTGAATCCATATGGCCACTTCAGCACCTGGCAACTGGTAGATGTTAGTACCCATTAGTAATCAGTAATCATTCATTCCCCTTCACCAGCTGTATTCTACCTAGGTGAGATGGATATGGATAAGATAAAGACACAGAGGATATAAATATCCAGATGTTAATACAGATAAAGGTAAAGATAGATATAGATGCAGGCATACATATATCCCATTGATCAGGAGACAAAATAAGCTAGCCAGTGTTCTTTGTTCCTCTGGACCAAAAAAAAAAAAAAATTATAATCTCAAAAATTTTTTTTAATGTGAAAAGGAGAAAACAGTAACAACAGTAGTTTGTTTGCACATGCTTTTTTAAGTTTTGTAGAGTTTTATATCCCTTTTCTCACTAACATCATCATGAAAAGTATCTAGGGCAACATTCTATCTTCAGTTATAGATGAAGAAAGCAGGACTAGTAGAAGTTGTATGACTTACCAAAGGAAGGAGAGCAGGAGGAGTTGAATCTGGAGGCCAGGCCTTCCAGTTCTTGCTGACTTGGCTTTCTTCCTCTGCAGCAAGGGTAATTTCCAAGCTAGAACATCTTCTTCAGGCTAATGGAGCATGGACATTAGAGGTCTTGCTATTTTCTAAAAAATGAGAACATAGGACAAACACCGCAGTTTCTGGTGAGCTGACCACAGTCATCAGGAGAGGAATTCCCAGCACAGTGACTTCACTGTCTCAGCTGTTGGGTCTGCTTGTGTCTTGCCTCCAGATCGGGTCCATCACAGGCGCAATCCTTATCGTGCTCATAGCTGTCGTTGGAGGAATCCTCTACCAGAGTGCCTGGATCATCGCTCCCAAACTGTGGATCATAGGAACGCTATTTCCTTTGGCCGGATACTCTCTAGGGTTTTTACTGGCTAGAATATCTGGTCAACCCTGGCACAGGTATGGTGTTTTGCTAAATCAGACTGGAAATTTTCTTCTGTAATAGTTGTAGTATGCATTGGTTAGGGCTGCTGTAAGGAAGTACCCCAGACAGGGTGGTTTAAACAACAGAAGTCTATTTTCACTTAGTATTGGAGGTCAGAAGTCCAAAGATCAGCAAGCCAGAAGGATGGTTCCTTCTGAGGGCTGTGAGGGGGAATCTGTCCCAGGCCTGTCTCCTTGGCTTACAGATGGCTGTTTTCACATTGTCTTTCTTCTATGAATGTTTCTGTATTCAAATATCCCCTTATGATAAGGACACCAGTAGTACTGGATTAGGGCCCACCCTAATTACTTTACCTTAACTAAGCATATTTGTGATAAATATATTTCCAAATAAGTCCACATTCTGAGGTCCTGGGCATTAGGACTTCAGCATATCCATTTGGGAGGACACAATTCAACCCATAACATCTGTAAATACTGATAAAATTCAAAATTTTTCACCCTTAATAACATTTACCCCATTTCCGAATATGTCATGATATAGACACATTCAGTTCTAAATTATACAAGCCCCCCAGAAAGAAAATACTGACAGCCTCTCTGTTGCTCAAATGCTTGGGGACCACTCCCCACACAATGCAGATTGATCCCTTCAATGCCTCACATTCTTACTTTCCAAACAGAGTAACTTCAGCAAAAGCACTCAGGCTGGCCTTGTCATTCACAAGGGCTCCTCTAGCCAACAGCAGGATGGACTCTTCAGCCCAAGGCACTGATGTTAGAACTGGGGTTAGCATGTATGAGTCTGGTCCCAAGTAGAAACTTCTCCTCTCCTACCAGGCCATCTGAATCCATGGGCAGAAAAAAAAAAAAAAAAAAACAGGTGTCAGCATCGGAGCATGTATGAGGTTGGGAGATGAGCAGCACTGGGTAGTGGAGAGCGTTACATATATGTCGTCAAGCTGACCTGGGCCTACCACTTACTGACCTTGGGACCTCAGGACAGGCACTCACTCTTCCTCGGACTTTTCTCATCTGCAGAATGGGGCAATAACATCTACCTGGCAGACTTTTTTTTTTTTTTAATCAAGATTTAGTCAGAAAAACAATACCAACTAAAACTGAAAGAACTCTAACGAATACTCTATCTTGAGTGTTTTCTCAGGTCCTGCTCTGTGCTCTGCACAGTTACCAAGGGCATAATTGAAAAGAGTGAAATGAGCCCACTTTGAATTTCTGGAACACAGATATAAATGATCCTGCTCTTTTCATATCTGTATTTTTTATTTATAAATGGCTGCTTTAAATGTATATGTATTATTCAAAATGTAATTTTATTTATATTGAATATATTACCTACTAATAAAGATTATGACATAATATAAATAGTCTTTATGTATAAGGATATATACATACATATACACACATATATACAGATACAAAGATATACACAAATATATAGTATATAGACACAAATATAGATCTGTTCCATAGTCTCAGGGGACTAAATAAGCGAGTTGGTGTTCTTTGTTTGTCTGGACAAAAAAAAAAATTATCTTTAAATTTTTTTTAATGAGAAAACAGTAACAACAATGGTTTTATTTGCATATGCTTTTTTAACTTTTGTAGAGTTTTATATCCATTTTCTCATTATCATAACAATCATAAAAGGTGACTAGGGTGGGCACAGTTGGGTGACTCCGTTGGTTAAGCATTCCACTCTTGATTTCGGTTCAGGTCATGATCTCAGGGTCCTGGGATCAAGCCCACATGGGAATTCCTGCTCTGCAGGAAGTCTGCTTGTCTCCCTCTCCTTCTGCCTCCCTCCCACCCGCTCTCACGCGCACTCTCTCTCTCTCTGTCAGAAGGAAGGGTAAATCTTTAAAAAGAAGAAATGGTAACTAGGGCCAGATATTATCTAGGTATATAGAGAGAATATTTATATAGTATATAATAATATATATTAAGAAGTTATATATCTACGTAGTTTAAGTAAAAGTACATGTTGAATAAATATATGCATTTAAAGCAGATATGAATATATACACATATATGTACTTGTTCTCATTATGTCTGCTTTTTTTTTGAGAGAGAGCACACATGCATGTGTGCAAAGTGGAAAGAGGGGCAGGAACAGAGAAAGAGGGAGAGAATCTCCAGCAGTCTCCACAACCAGCACGGAGCCCTACGGGGCTCAATGTCCGACCCTGAGATCGTGACCTGAACTGAAATCAAGAGCTGGGGGCTTAACCAACGGAGCCACCCAGGCGCTCCCACATTATATCTGTTTCCAGTGTTATTCAATACCAAAGTAAAAAATACTGACAACAAAAGGGTAACTCCTCTTAATGTGTCTCATAGGTGCCGGACAGTTGCTTTGGAAACAGGGATGCAGAACACTCAGCTGTGCTCCACCATCGTGCAGCTCTCCTTCACCCAGGAGGAACTCAACCTCGTGTTTACCTTCCCGCTCATCTACAGCATCTTCCAGCTTGCCTTTGCAGCAATGTTCCTAGGAAGTAAGGAGTAATGCTAATCACATGTTGCTGATGATGTTCCTCTTTGAGAAAGCCTCAGGGGGCTAAGATGGCATTTTTTAGAATAATATTTTGTGGCAGTGAATGACATAAGTTGAACTCCCTTCTTCTGGTAGTAAAAAAAATAAATAAATAAATAAAAATGGGTGCGAAAAGCCACCTATAATGTTATCATGACTTCCCAAGAAGATTGCAATTTTATCAGAAGGTTCTAGTAAAGAGTATTTATTTATTTTTATATATTTTATATATTTATGTATTTTTATATTTATATACTTTATATAGTTATTACTTTTAAATGATAAGTAATAGAGGCCAATTCTCTCCATCAGCTTTCCTTTTCTCAATAATTAGGGAGACATAGTAACCTGTTAGGAGAATTTTATTATGTGTCTTTCTACATGCTTCCAGAAACCCCAAGCTGGGCATTTTTTCCAGATCATCATCTTGATATGCTTTGTAAATATAGGTTCTTTATCCAAAACAGTGGTATACAAGGTATATTTATCAGGCTAAGTTATACTGGAAAACAGATATGTGTGCATGTTCACGTGTGCCTACACTGTGTAATGCCCATATAATTGAAACAGTCAAAGCAAACACATCCTTATTTCAAGTCCTAGGAATAACTAACCTGGTTTTTCATTTTCCTCTACTGTAACTTCCAGCTCTAGTCCTCAATACCTGCCACCTGCTGGCCTTCACCTGGTTAAAGCTTCCCTTGCATTTTGCTCTCCAGGGACTGATATGTTTAACCTCTATTTTTAAACTCTATTTTTTTTTTCTAAATAAAGAGACTGATACCTTAAGCTCATTGATTTTTAAGGATGGTTATATAGTGAAGGTGAAAGACACAAATAATGGGAGTGTTAAGTTGTAGAATGCCCAGTGGTCCAGTGTTGTTTGTGTCTGGTTTGGCTTTGTTCACTCCAATAGGTATTACACTCGTCCGCGGGCACTAACTCTTCTCTGTGCTACTGTCCAGAATACTATTCTCAAAGCAGAGTTTTCCTTCTCATATAAGACTCTCTGGATCCATTCAAAACTTTCCACTGATCTATCACTCACACAGGAGACAGGAGTCCATGGTCTAATTACCTTGTTGTCATGTATGATAGACATACACCCAATTTGGTACACCTTGAGATTTTTCCGAATAATTAGCTAGTGATGTCTACTAGAAAGCCAGAGAAAGCAGACTGGTTGATAGAACAACTCAGTGAATTTGCTAGTTGAATAACTGACTCAAAAGAGACTCATAGATAAGCCAAAGGGATGATGGGAAGGCAGGTACCGGTATTGGTCTTATACTTTCCCACATTTTTATCAGTAAAAATAAAGATGAGGAAGTCATCATTATTAATTACATGCAGTGCCTGGAAACATATTTTGGTAAAAGGATTAGAAGATTTAATTTTTCTGGAACAAGGAAAAGAGGAATGGAAGGGACAGAGGGAGGAAGAGAGGAAGGACAGAAGGAAGGAGAGAACGAAGGGAAGCAAGGAAAGGAGGGAGGGACAGAGGGAGGGAGGAAGGAAAGAAGGAAGCAAAGAAGGAAGGAAGGGGAAGGGGAGGGAAGGAGGGAGGGAGAGAGGAGAAGAAAAGGAAGAAGGAAAGAAGAGAATAAACAATTTGGTTAAATAAAATGAGTGGTGTGTGTTGAAGAAGTCCCAGCTGAAAACAATTTATAATAAAACTGCTGGACTATTTTAATTAACCACAAGCTCAGTTCAATAGACTCAATAGCTCAGTGGCTTCAAAATTAATATATTGCTAAAGGGACCAATAAGGAGACATGGATCGTGGCATATTAAGATCTTTGAAGCAGATCCTTGTCTCTCTCAGCTGTGTATCATGAGAGGTAACATTTCCTGAGCAGTAACTACTCTCCCAGGGCCATACTAGGCATCTTACTATTTTATTTTTTTGAAGGTTCACAATTACCCTCTGAGATAGACAATATTATTATACCTATTTTAAGTGTGAAGTTCCAATAAATAATACTTTCTCTCCCTCTGTTGACTTTGGAACCAATTGAGAAGTAGAAGAAAAATCAGCTGTATAGATTAAAAAATAGTACTCTTATTACAGATAAAACTTATATAGAAAATATGACTCAAAATTGTGACCACATGGGCTGATTCACCCCTTTCCACCGCCCCATTCATGTGCACGTTGCACGTGTATACACACATACACTGCTCATCTCCCCTTGCGTGGAAATACAACCATCCCTCCCACCATGGCTGGCTGTGGAACTAAAGAATGTCTTCACTTCTCTAAGAAACATGCAGCCTACAGAAAGTGCAAGCTGATTTTGAGCCATAGATTGTAATCACTGCCCAAAAAAATGCTTGCAGCTAATTGTTATGAAACTCTACTAACTTCCTGTGTATTACTTTCTAGCGTATGTGGCATACAAGAAATGTTATGGAAAAAATAATGTGGAATTTTCAGAGAGCAAAGACAACGAAATGGTCTCCGGGTCATCGCTCCATAAAGTGAATGAAGGATTTCAACCAGATGGAAGGTAGACACCGAGTGGACAAAAGAGAAGAATTCAAAAGTACATGCTTCTGTTAACCAGATTTGTTTGTTTTGATGGGATATTTGGCAGGAAAAAGTTAAAGTGAAAATTTAAATTTCAGTTGAATCCATACATTGGTTTTGGTACCGAGTGACTGCTGGTCCAAATCCTTAATGTGACAAATATTTATATATATATACATATATATATACTGTCTTTGAAATATGCCCAAGAAATATCCTCGGACCTCCGACTAAAACTGACATTGGTAACACTGAGAACGTCCTAACTCTTGAACAGATTCTTAACCAGAATCTCATAACCTGACTTTTCGTATCTTAATATAGATGCAATGAATTGTTGTTATTATTATAAAATGATCAAGATTTTCTTCAGTATTTATGATTGTAAAAAGATTGAAATGAACATCTTCCACTGACATATTAATTATTACTTTGAAAATGTTTTAACCTATTTATTTATATAACTTTGTAGTGTAACATGGACAAATACCTGACTTCCTGTATTTAAAAAAAAAAAAAAAAAAAAAGTCAGTCTTCTCCAGGGACAGTCCAAAAGCAAAAATAAGAGAAAAGAGTTACCAAATAGAATTCAATCACCAAATTAGAATCAGGCCCATACTCATCAGTGACCTTATACATTGGTTGCTCTGCCTCAGGAGTCCAATGACACCACTAGTTTTTTTTAGGAAAAGCAGAATTCTTTCCTATGTCTTAAATTTGCCAAAGAGCTCTTCAAGCCCTGGAAAGGGGCTTCTTCAAGGTTTGCCTGTAGGAGGCAGATCTATTCAGCTCACGGGGAAGGCCCCACAGTAACTGCATGATAAGGGTTAGTTAGATGTTACCAATAAAAAGAATGAAATCAGGGAGCCACGAGGGAAGTGGGTATTAAACAGTATTTGAAGAAGAGGACATGTCCAGG
Organism: Martes martes; assembly: GCF_963455335.1. NCBI lineage: Eukaryota > Metazoa > Chordata > Mammalia > Carnivora > Mustelidae > Martes > Martes martes. The sequence continues at coordinate 8,297,109 of NC_137890.1, forward strand.
GCTCAGAAGTAGGGTGGGCACTGCCAAGTGGGTTGTCTGCGCGCTGTGAGTAGGTGTCACAAGAGGAAGCAGGGAGGATGTGATCAATGCAGCTGGGTTCAGTGTCAAGGGGGAAACAACTGGCCACGTGTTGGATCTAATTGAATTTCTTTTCCTTCATTCTGCCGCAAAAGCGGGCACATCCTTAACTCAGATCACAGTGGTTTAGTTCCGTTTTCCATTTGGACATTTTCCCTGCCTCGTAGATTTCCTTTCAAATGTTTGGGTTCCAAAGGGCCTTTTGCATGTGGGTGATGTGAGTTCAGATCCCGCTGGTGGTCCTCAGCACTAAAAGAACACGGAGATCAACACTGAGCTTTCAATGGAGGGTGAGGGAATATGCTTTTAAAATTTTAACACTTATGCCTTTTTATAGGAGGGTCACATTTACAATTGAATAAAGCTCCTGTATTTTTTTTCATCATTAGACAAATATATTAAAAGGGACGAAAGATTTTTATTAAAGGCCAGTAGGGGAGAGATGGTACAGATTTTCCATTAGGGAGTTTCAAAGAATACGCTTTCAAGAGTGCATAAGGAAGACTCTGGGTCTGTCTGTTAAGTACCTCCTGTGCTTTCCTCATCAAACAGAAAACAGGCAGGTGTACTGAAGCCACACAGTTAATTCAGATGATCATTTCAACATACCCAGAGTCGAGGGTCTGGATGCCAGCAGCTGAAGCAAGCAGGCTTTTCCTCCCTATAGGATCCAGATATGTGAGGCAAAACTTGGCTTTCTTACATGGAATGGTATCTTGTGAGTTGTGGTTTTTTTCCTGATATGCTCGAGGGAAGAAAAATAGCTGAGCTTTGTAAAATGACAGCTCTGTATTGTTAAATGAGTTTGAAAAGCCGACTAAATTATGTATTTTATTGCCTCTGCGAGTATCATATTAAATGAATATTTTATTTTAAAGGCTTAAATAAATGAAAATAATTTTTGTAATGTTTGGTCTATGCGAGTCTTTGTGACAACTGTCAAGATTTCTTCATTGTTCAATTGTAGAGATATAAATAAGGTGGGGTTTCTCTAATATTAGATTGTTCTCTGAGAAGTGCCTGAAAGAAACTCTTAGTTAAAAATTCTAATAATTGGGTCTCCCACAGATACAGATTGAGGTTGTCCCCAAGCAAATCATACTGGGGGAACATTAATCAAAGACTTAAAAACAGTGTGACAATGACAACTGATTTAAAATAATAATAAAAGTATTACATGTACTGATAAATAAGACTACTATCACCTTTCATGAAAATTTTACATATATATACATAGTGTAATGTATAAATATAAATATGAATATATATGGACATGTATATAGTGAGAGAGAGAACATATATATTTAGAGAGACACAGAGAAAGAGACTTCAATTATGGTAGCAGTGCATTAAAACCTCTCACCAACTGGATTGAAGAAATTCTGGATATGAGCCCCATCTGACTCCTCAAAGACATCACTCTGTTGTCCCTCTAGGAAACTTGACTCCCTTCCAGCAGGAAACAATTTATCTTTCTTGGAATATCTGACAACCCATTGCCTCTCATGCATTTGCCTCTTCAAAAACCACATTAGTTTAGCATGAGAGTCTTTATACTATGTTATGGATACTCCTGAGAATTCTTGAAATTGTCCAAGGGGTATGCAGGCGTGGATAGGGAATCAGTTTCCATTTCTTCAATTTCCATATGTGTGCTTTCCCCAAACTCCCCTGCTTGAGATGCCCCAGGGTTGCACTTGCCCTAGGTTCCCCCTCCCCACCTCCCCTTTCTTGGCAGGGCTCTCCCCTTGAAAGGAAACGCCTACTCTAGCCACCCCTCATCTACCTATGGTGGGGAGGCCCAGGGGAAAAGACTCGAGCACCAGCTAAAGGAATAATTCAAAATAATAGTGTCTGTGAAAGGCTTCTTATCTTTTTAATTGATTACATACATATCTATTTAAGACTTTAGGAACAGGGTATCTTTTTTCGTATTTTTTGTTTGTATTTTTTTTAATTTTTTAATTTTTTAAATTACTTTTCAGTGTACTAGAATTCATTGTTTATGCGCCACACCCAGTGCTCCATGCAATACGTGCCCTCCACAATACCCACCACCAGGCTGGCCCAACCTCCCACCCCCCGCCCCTTCAAAACCCTCAGATTGTTTTTCAGAGTCCACAGTCTCTCATGGTTCATCTCCCCCTCCAATTTCCCCCAACTCCCTTCTCCTCTCCAATTCCCCATGTCCTCTGTGTTATTCCTTATGCTCCACAAGTAAGTGAAACCATATGATAATTGACTCTCTCTGCTTGACTTATTTCATTCAGCATAATCTCTTCCAGTCCCATCCACGTTGATACAAAAGTTGGGTTTTCATCCTTTCTGATGGAGGCATCATACTCCATAGTGTATATGGACCACATCTTCCTTATCCATTCGTCCGTTGAAGGGCATCTTGGTTCTTTCCACAGTTTGGCAACCGTGGCCATTGCTGCTATAAACATTGGGGTACAGATGGCCCTTCTTTTCACTACATCTGTATCTTTGGGATAAATACCCAGTAGTGCAATTGCAGGGTCATAGGGAAGCTCTATTTTTAATAGGAACAGGGTATTTTTTACTTGTGTTGGAATATTTTAATATAGAAATACTCTAGAATGGAAGTGAAGAAAAATTTCCACGAACATGCTAGCATTTCCATCCCCAACGTTTTACTCCCCCAAAAAAACCTCTCTCCTGAGGATAATCCAAACCCATATTGATATATTTGTTAGAATTAAAAAATGAAGTCAGGGCCCCTGTTTTGCCAGTTAGGACATATGAAGGACACTTTTCATAAATTAGATGAGCTAAATCTGCAGCTCCAAGGTTTAAAAAAATATATTAAAAACATGTGATAATACAAAAACCATATTTTAAAAATAATTGACCTAGAATATATAAAGTCTCTTAACAACCCGAAAATAAGAAGGTAAGTCAATTTTTTAAATGAGCAAAAAAAATTTGAACAAACAAGCAAAGAATGACTGTAAAGCAAATAAGCATGTGGCCATGGCAAATGAATACAGGAAAAGATGCTCAACATCATTAATAGTTAGATAAATGCAATACCTCAATAAGGTACTACTTAAATACCCATAAAATAGCTAAAATGAAAAATTAGTAATGATAGCAAGTACTGATGGGAATATAAACAATAACTCCCATAGTTTGCAGGTGGCATGGTCACTTTCCAAACCAGTTTGCAGTTTCTTATAAAGTTAAGCATCCACTAACCACATAACAGCAATCTCACTCTTAGGTATTTATGCAGTTCCTAGAAGTAGAAGGGGCCAGGAACTTGCAGAGGGCCTTGACTCTAAGAGGCACAAGGGAACATTTGGGGTGATGGAGATGCTCTAAATCACGACTTTGGTGGTGGTTCCACAATTTCAAGCACTTGTCAAAATGCATAGAACGGTACACTTTAAATTGGTGCATTTTAAATAAATAAATAAATAAATAAATAAATAAATAAATAAATAAATAAATTGGTGCATTTTGTTCCATGTAAATTATACCATTAATAAAGCTGGCTAAAAATGTTATCGTCCAAGATGTAGCAGGGGAATTTACTACATTTTTCCTGACCCTCTAAGAACACCAAGTAAAATTTGGAGCCTCTAAGTGAAAGAGTTACAGGCTCTAAGAGCTGTCAGACAAGTCTACTAAAGCCTTTGTTCATATACTTCTTAGAAATTAAAAGCTCAAGTTCCAGAAACATTTTGAAAAACAGGTATTTTCAATTCTTTTCTTGCAGCAAAACTGGAAAAGATTCTCACTGAGTTGTCAACTCTTGCATTTAAAAAAAAAAAAGTGTTTTGAGGATAGACCACTGTGACTTTTTGGCATTTAACTTGGAGGAAGTTCAAATTTGAGGGGCTGCAGATACCAAAATTCCTTCCATTGTCATCTACCTCTTTACGTGAAACAAGGTTGATCAGCACTTAAACCTAGAGAAACAAAAAAGGGGAAAAAAATACATGATAAAACTTAGGCACAGAGAGTTAAGGAACTTTCTCCATATCACACAGGTGGCAAGTGTACAACTTGGTTTGAACTTGAGAAATTTGACTCTATTTCCTATACTATTGACCACAGTACTACACTAGGTAATATTTGTCCACATACGTGAAATTTTTAATATTTCATAAATGTGTTACTTAGAATAAAACTCTACAGTGGAGATGGAATTGTAATATAAATTCAAGTAGGAAGAAAAATAATGTGAAATTACCAAATATGAAAGCAGAACTTGTCCATGTTTTTTTTTAATTGGACAATGAGTATCATACCTATGAGGTATGAAGCTTAGATTAGATATGTTAGATATATTTAAAAGTGATGTGACAATTTAATTAAAATTTTCAGTATTTTCAAAATTGTATTTGTAACTATTGTCAGAAATTGAATTTGCATCTATTTAATCTTATTATGAGAAATGTCAAATGTCACCTAAAAATGTTCAAAGTATACAGAGATTTTAAAAATTGTTTAGAGGTTATGCAATCTAATTTCCTTTTAAAAAAAAAAAAATTCTAGTGTTCTAACCTCCTCTTAACTTCCTAAGGATTGCATTTAAAAATCTGGTCAGGGGGTGCCTGAGTGGCTCAGTGGGTTAAGCCTCTGCCTTCGGCTCAGGTCATGATCTCAGGGTCCTGGGTTCAAGTCCCACATCGGGTTCTCTTCTCAGCAGGAAACCTGCTTCCTCCTCTCTCTCTGCCTGCCTCTCTGCCTACTTGTGATCTCTGTCTCTGCCAAATTAAATAAATAAAATCTTTTATAAATAAATAAATAAATAAAAATCTGGTCACAGTTATAAAGATGGTAGGGGAAGCTAAGGAATGATTGTCCTTTCTGGAAATAAAATACACAGACAAGCAAACACAACCATATGTCTCAACTATAAGCCTTCCTAACTTATAGACCTGGTGATTACTCTAACTGGAGATACCTTGGGTAAAAAGTCCCCCATACAAGCATCTGAGGAAGGAGTGATGGTGGACAAGAGGAGGCTAATAGTTGTAGGGAACCATCAAGACCGTTTCTTGATGTAAGTTTTGCTTGGGACGCAAGGTGGCAAGTTCCATAAAAGCAATGACTATAACATTCAATTTGCCATATCTCTTCTCACAAAAGCAGCTCAATACATACTTGTGAAATTGAATACATTGGCCCTGAGTCAGATTATGAAAAATATTGTTCATTTTCAAGCCAAAAGAATCTTCCCTATAAACTTAAATCTGAAAGTAATAAATAGAAGTTGTAGATATAGGGAATAGGAAATATTTTTAAATTATTTCCAAGTAGTTATTCCCAAGTTATGTGTTATAATATTTCACTTTGTACCTGGCATGATCATAATTTTTGTTAATTCTCCCTAGATTATTAAAATTTTTAAAGGACAATTACACTATTTACTATTTGCTATAACAAAAATGAAATCCTGCCATATAGCAATCAGGTGGAATTGGAAGGATAGAAAACAAAGATTAAAGTTATATAATTCTAACATACAGTAGTCATTTTAAAGCTTTTTGATACATATTTATTATGTTGGGTTTCCAACTGCACATGGAGTCATCATTCAGACTATTCTTTGACTATTGAGTAAATACACATTAGGTGTGATTTTAAGCATTCATTATTAATTCAGCCAACCAGAACAGCCTATTAAGAGTAAGTCTACCTGGTTTATCAAGTAGATTCTTAGGAATGTGCTTAAATGTTATATTTATTCATCAGACCTCACTAGAATCCCAAAGTCATGTATGTATTCCTTATGTCAAAGACTTTTTTTTTAAGATTTTATTTATTTATTTGACAGAGATCACAAGTAGGCAGAGAGGCAGGCAGAGAGAGGGAGAAGCAGGCTCCCCGCTGAGCAGAGAGCCCGATGTGGGGCTCGATCTCAGGACCCTGGGATCATGACCTGAGCCGAAGCCAGAGGCTTTAACCCACTGAGCCACCCAGGCACCCAATGTCAGAGACTTTAAATGTTCTATGTCAAACGATGTTCTACAAAATGTTGAAGCGATAAAATAGGATTAAGTTTATAACCCAGGTGCTAATTCTCATGATATAAAAGGGGCCATGAATGACTCACCAACATTATAAAGAGCTTTGCTACCTTCTGGTGTCTAAATGCCACATACATTGTCTTCCCACACTTCCAGCCCCCACCTCTCCAGTCACACTAGAAATGGTCTTTTTCTTCTTTGCCTGGGCGTTCTCCTGTTAAACCTGAGAAGTTTTCTTCAAACCAGCCATGCCTCCTGCAGGCCACTAGGCAAGGTCCACTGTTTGAAGCTGCTCTTAAATCCAGCTCCCCTTTGGGAGAATTCTCTATCTACTTAGAGCCTGAGGAGGTGAGAATAAAAGCACTTGTCCACCATGAACTGACATCTTACATAACATCACATCAATTAAGATGGTGAAAATCATTTAATTTTCAGACTTGATTATTTCCTTATTACTCTACCCTCTCACAGTTCTTGTGATCTGCACTATCATTTGGCACTTCCCAAAGGCTTGTTTGGTTAGTTTTCTTTCTCCTCCTCCAAGCCTCATCAAGAGTTAGGGTTTAATGAATATTCATTGAATAATGTTATTTTAAAGTATTATAGATCTTTAAAAGATTCAAAGTGCTTTCATTCCTTTTCCATACCACCTGGCGAAAGACTTCTTACTTCTGTGTTTCAAAACCGTTAGTCCCACAACATATTGTTTCATGACTAACAAAATATACCCTGGCTCCACACGTAGGTATCACCAGCCCACTTAACAGTTATACCTTCTTGTTTAACCCAGTGTTTCCTGGATAAACAAACAAGCATTTATCTACAGCGGATATCTCACACTTAACTGAATTACAAAATCCTTGGAAAGACCTACAAGAAATTACCGTAGCTACCAAAGGGCAAGCTGTGTGATTATGCATTTCATGTGTCTAACTAGTACAAACAGGATCCTGATATTCATGGGGAAGATGTCTTCCATGAGAAACAATACTATCTTTGTAAAGGCAAGATACATATTTGCAAAGGAGAGAGCTTTTGATCATAACTTTAGTATGTGTTGTTGTCTTCTGACAGTTCCTTCCTGTTGTTTATTACATTCTGCTCTGACAATTCAGAAAAGGCCTGTCTTGTAGTTAAAATCTAGTCAGCAGCTTCCTTCTCAAAGTAATATCCCTTCAGTACCTAGTCCCTGCCCCACCTCTTCTGCAACTCCCTTTTTCAAGGACTTGAGTATTTTATAGACTTGTAAAGAAATTGTACTATATCTGACAATGATGATGTACATCCGTCATAATCCTAAAGTTCTTCTTGTTCCACACTCCATCTTATCTCTTTTTTATGACTCTATTTTATTGTCATTGGAATTACTGAATTGTAAACCTAAAGGGGGAAAATGTTCTGTTTAAAAATATCTTTTATACTATTTGGAAGTTGCACCCATATTTTGAATCTTCATAACATATTACATATCAGTTCTTTAAAATGTCTATGATTATACTTCATGGCATTAGCATGTTCAACCTCTCTTACACTTCCCCATCAATACACACCCTCCATGAGGTCAGGGATGTTAAAACTCAAAACTACAGAGCCTTAGCAGCTAAAATAGCACTTAGCTCTTAATAGGTGCTCAACGATGTTTGTTAAATAAAAGTCTATGAAAATCTATTGCTGAAAATATTGACATGTGAAGCTCTTTCTTTCCCCATTTCTTCCAATCACTCTGTTCCTTATGAGTCTTCTCTTCGTCTTTCTATGGTCCCCTATACCAGCTGTGGCCATCTCCAAAATGTATTTCTTGGCTCTATGATCTTCAACTACACTAAATAAGTACTATGTCTCATTAAGTTAAATGTAATGGCTCTAACTTTACAGAGGTGATGATTCTAATACCTATATTTCAAACCTTGAGCTCCATTCCTGTGTCTCTAATAGCATGAAGGGCACAACCTCTTTAAAGTGAGGTCTGTGCTCTTCCTACTAAAGTTGATCCATTCACCTAATCCCATTCTTTCTGTCAGTAGCATTCTCCAAGTCAGCCCCACTTGAAAATCTAGCTTTCCCTTTCCTTTCTCCCTATAGCCAATTAGTTATAATGACAGGTTTAGTATTGACGCAATAAACCTCCTAAATCTAGTTCCTCCTCTTCGGTTCCACCACCATATTTGAACACTGTCCTTAATTTTCTCGTATCTGGACAATTGCCTTAGCGTCTTGGTTTCCCTTCTTCCAGCTTCTTTTCCCTCCAAAACCCTGACCATGCAACACTTGACAGCATGTCCAACAAACAGGAGTCAAGCACTCCTTGTTCTGTGAAAGGGTGAATGGATGGATAATGGGTAAACGGTCTATCAGAAAATGTGCCTTAGGTATTTAGGTCATAATGGTCACCCCTGTCCTGATATGTCTCAACTCAGACTTCAAAGCTATCTACAGCCTGACTCCAACTTTTGTCCACTGTGTCCAAACTACTGCACTTCCTCAAGTAGCTTTCTTTCCAGAATCGAGTTTCTGCAGCTCTGCAAGCACCCCTCCCTCTCTTCACACATGCAAGGTTTGCCCTATTACCTCCTGAATAGGTGTCTAGAATGACTTGTGTCCCCCATTAGCCATCCATCTTCTCTGAATTCCCATAACATTCCATATACAACAGTAATAAATTTCGGCATTCTAATCTGCATTGACACTTCACTATTTCTTACACATCTGTCTTTTTCCCTCAGCTAGATTTACATAATCCTGGAAGATGGACAGTATGTCTTAAGGTCTTTGCTTGCCTGACTATGATGATTTAAAGGATGAGGCATTTCTTTAACTCTCTACACACTTCATTTTACTTTTGTATAGTTCCTGTGAAGAATAAAAAAGAAACAAAATGTAAAGCAGAACAAAATCTACACATAAAAGGCTCCTGAAAGGAGAGAAAACAGCACCTTCTACACCGATTGATTAACATGAAGCGTATAACCCAAGAGAACCTTTATAAGTAGAGCTTTCTAAATGCTTATATTTATAGCCAGGAAGAAGAGTGGACAAGTGAAAAATCAAAATGAGAAGCATAATATTTTACTTTTTCATTATTACTTCCTAAAAAGCCAAAATTGACTTACTGTTTATCAGTGGTCAGGTTAAAATGGAAAAAATACATATATAAATCAATTTCTGTTCTTGTATAATACATGTGTAGAGATGTTTATTTAATTTGATGGCTTTCTACGTACTTCAGAACAACAAATCTGTGCAACCTGTTTTTTAAAAGCATTCAGTAATAGTAATGTCAGAAGAAAGACAATAAACAGAGATAGAAATCAGATATCAAAGAAAGCACCATAAAATTTTATTAAGGATGCTTGTTCCTGCAACTCAAAAGTTGAAAATGCTCTTATCAGATAAGTTTCAAAGATAAGAAGAATGACTGAAGAATCAAGTTTATTTTTTGACCCTCCAAAGTCTAGCGGGCATTTAGTAGAGTATTAAAAATAATAAAGGAAATAACTCACATGTTTTGGCCTCAGGAAATACCCTGTTGTTTATGGAACTAATTCCCCAATCTTTATCCCCTGTTTTTTCAGATAATTATTTCAGCATTCATTTGGCTTTGGTGCTTAATAATAAAATAAGAGTTTTTGAGGAAGGATCCCAACAAAAACATTAATACGTGAACAGAGCCACCCCCAGGCCATCCTGTGAGGTGAACTGTGTATATCTTCTCCTTCCTCTGCATTCTGCTGCCTCTTCCTGCCAGGTGCTCCCTGTGGGTCATTGCAAATTTCTAATCTTATCTTCTATCATTTTCCCAGCAGAAAACTTATTCTCCAGAAAGGTCAGTCCATTCAACATTTCACAATCCCTCCTCATAGCTACTTAATTCCACACCTCCATGTGAACCATTTCTGTCACCTCCAATATCTTCCTCTGGCCTCACTACCTATGCAGGCTTCACCCATCCTTCAAGCCCCACTTCTGTGGAGTCTCCACCCCCATCATATTGGAGTCCTCAGTAATGCCGCAGAGCTGTGGCATTCATGCAAATGCTATGTCTTCTCTCCACAAGTAGGTGTGTTTGTCCTGGTGGAATGATACCATGTTTTATATTGCAAAGGACAAGTGATCTGGGCCAAAAACATGGGCCTACCTGTTAAAATGCCTACCTATCCCTTTACATCTCGCCTCCACTTTCTTGTATGGGGTCCTCGTGTTAAGTCTTCACATCTTGCTTACAGCCTTTCATTTTAGTTAGTGCGTGTATAGACATTTCTTGTGTCCCTGACAATGGAACCAGCTTCTTAAGAGCTGGGCTATGTCCTATACTATATGACTTAACCACCAAGACAAGCAATATCATACATATGCCAAGAAATAGGAGGGCGCTCAGATATCTGTTTCATAAAGGCAATATAGTGGTCTAGAGTTCAAAGAACTGGAATCAGATTATCACTGTGTTACTTACTAGCAGCAGCAGTGGGACATTGGCTTCGTTGTTTACCCTCCACCAACCTCAGCTGGTTCATCTGTGACATCTAGTATCATCAGCTGTTTTCAGTATTGTTTTCGGTATTGTCAAGGTTGTGGTGTTGCCAGCAGTCTCCTCTCAACCATAACCCAAAGAATGGCCACGTCTGTGGTGAGAGACAACTCTTCATGTAAGAAATCTTGACTGTCCCATTAACATCTCTGCAGAAATTCACTGACTCTTATCACTATATTTTACTGAAGTTTTTCTTCCAGACTCATAGAAGGAAAGTATGAGAAGGCAATACAAATGAAAGGAAGGAAACATTTATAATATATATGTTCACTCCTAAAACCCCAAACAAATGATACTGCAAAAGTCTTTACTGTCAAATATCACTTTGTAATCATTGATGAGCATCCAACCTCAGTTATGAACAATATGCTGGGTTCTGGAGATGATTTTATGGTTCAGTGCTGTCTTGGTCAAAGTCTTTAACCCATGACACTTGCTTCAGTGAAGAGGTTCAAAACCACAATCAGTCATTTCAAACCTAACAACATTTGCTTGTTTTGCACTATTGGAGTGTTTCTGCAGCATAAAGGTACACTCAAAATGGATGTGGGCAGCCAAGTGGCAGTCCTCTGGGATGCTAATATTTGCATGCCTGAGTGACTCTCTGATTCTCACATGCCAAAACAATTAAAGAAGCAGGAGTGGGCTAAAAATTGTCAGAAATTTTTTTTCTTTCTAAGTCATTGCCCACAGTTCCTATGCATAATTTGTTTTCCATTATACAGACTTTAACATCTTGTTTATCACCACTCAGATGGAGTGTTTCTATTTAGAAAAGTTTCTGAGTTTCTATGAATTGATTAAGAGTGGGATTACAGAATATAGAGTAGTAATTATTCAGTGTCTGTGACAAACGCTCATGCCCAGGAGGTGAACTTACTCCTGAGCTCTCATTCATCTAAACATTACTTAGTTATTGAGCAAATGTGATATCCCAGGCAGTGTGCTAGGCATTGGGAGTAGTTCAATTGCTTTGCTTCAGGATCCTCTATATCGTCTTTTATATTTGCAATTCTTAATTAAGATGACCTGATTAACAAATCAAACAGTAACACATTGCCACTTAAGAAAGTCAATCTGAACTGAAGGGAGAGTTTAAAATCAACCTTGCAACAGCACAATATGGTCAGCTGAGCTTCCTGCCCATGGTCATTGAAGGTGTTCCATAAGAGCCCCTCTCTGTCATTCTCTAACCCTCCCCAACTTCCAAGACATCAACTATATTACCTTCATTGAAGTCAGTTAGTCATAGCTTCTGTACCACAAAGGCATACTTGATTTAGCCCTTTAAAATTTTTATTTCACTATTTTTTGCCATCATCCCCCTCCTAGGAAAACGTTCTTTCTACTCTATCGCTGCCAAATTGAGACCGCTTTTCTCAAATTCAAGCAACAGATTCATTTCTCCTATGAAATCCTATTATACATAGTTTCAGTCACAATGTTCACTTGAATAAAGTACATTCCAATCAATGTCATGCAATAGTCAGACTATTCGAAAATATAAATGTAAATATGCATTTACTATGCACCTTACACAAAGCAGCTGTATAATTAATACCTGATGAACGCATAAAATTTCCTTTAATTTTTCATCTCTCTACATGAAGATCTTTCCAATACACTATCATTCTCTATTTGTGTACATTTTGGCACACCAACAGTTTTGCTATGAAGAGAAACCAATTATACAAAGTTATAAAACCATTAAACAGTACTAGAAAAATTGTGTGGGCTTTGTGGAAAGAGAAAATAAAGGGTTAGTCATGTAGCAGGACTTCAGAGGGGTCTTCAATTTTTAGAAGTTAGTCCTGGAGAATATAGACTAAGACTAATTTAACAGATGCTTAACAAAACTAGTCCTGTTTCCTAGGGAAAACACACACACGTGCGCGTGCGCGCGCACACACACACACACACACACAACAATGACTGGTCAAGTCATAAATTGGTGTCATTTGTCTAGGAATTTCAGTAGTAGACAGATCCAGGAAATTCGCACAGGGAGAAATAAGTTTCCAAGTGAGTCATCCAACAGATGTGGATCAGCAGAGCAGTTACCATTCTACACAGGCCTCCCAGAGGTCTCCTTGGCCAGAAATGGTGGAGACTAGCAGAAACTTCTCAAATTATGCCAGAATCCTGGGAATGACCTGGAACAGAACCATAGGGAAGCTGGAACAGAAGCTGTTTGTTCATTTGCCAACATTTACCTCAGCATGAAACGGCCAAATAAAAAGTGCCAACAAATTTTTAAGAGAATTACCCTTAGTTACACAATGGTCGGAAGGCTGAGCAGAGAGTCAAATGCACATATTTATAGCGCCCTCTCCTGAGCATTGAATCTCGCCTAATGTCTGACAGTAAAAAATACCATTTCACCAGTTTTGTGTCATAATCAACCCCAGGATAAAATCTTAAATCAGACCATGAAAAGCAGCTCAGACTTTTTCTCACGTAGGCCCAATAATGATGAGAAACATAGATGTTACTAGGGAAAGGAGCAATTTGCAGGACCTAACTCCAGAAAACAAATGAGGTCAATATATACCTTAACTTAGTAAGCTTTGTGTTCCTTTCAACAGAATGTCTTGCTAAAATAAGGGTAAAGTATAATGACTTGGTTATTGGCTCAAAAATACCATTTCCTATAAAAATGTATCTCAGTATGAGGTCACTTGGGATAACGGCTCACAACTGGGTGCTTAAGGGATTTCAGTAAAGATGCCTTCTTTATTGCATTGCAATAAAAATTTACAAGTTAATCAAATGCCATGAAAATTTTCCTTGATAATCTATGCAGCTAACAGCGCGTTGTCGAGTAGCTATTTAAATTTACAACTTCAAAGTGGAGGAAGATTGCTGACAGGTATGACATAGAACATCTTGGTAGGAAAACACCCTTGAAAGCATTTGTTTCATCATGTTCTCAACATCCTCATTGCCACCTATGTGTGCAGCCCCAGGAACTGCCAGCTTTTCAGCCACGACACACAGTCTGTTAGCTTCAAACACCGAGGAAGCTGAACGGGAGCCATCTTTGAACTCTACTGCGTTCTCTCTCTACTGCACGACTCTCAAACGTGCGTTCTTCTGTCTCCTTACTCCGCTGTCCCCTTTTAAGCACACTTGCTTCACTATCTATCGGCAGTGAATGAGTGAGGCTGGGGTCAGGAATTCTCACAAGTAGCTTCTTTATTGACCTTACCCAATACTATGCTACTTGTCTCTTAACTATAAAGGAGACCAGGGGGAAAAAAAAAAAAAAAAAAACAGTATGTCCTTGGTAGTCTAATTACATTGTTATTTCAGCACATTCTGTTCTTTTCCATATTTGGCTTTTATCTTTCATTTTTATTAAACTTAAAAATCTAACACCATATCTGATTTTTAAAATTCTATATATACACACCAAAAAAAGGAGTTGGGGGGGAGGTCAGACACATAAAAGTGTGATATCTCCAGCCAGAGCCAAATTCCTAAAGGGTTAGCCCACTCAGTGGCCAAGCAAAATAAGACACAATCAGCACTAACTTCATTTTCAAAAGTTCCCACATGCAGGTTTATAAGTGCCCAGAGGGATGAGTTACCCTCAATTGTGTCTTGTTTAATTTGGCCATTGAAAGGACTAACCCTTTTCAAACTTGGCTCTGGTTGCAGATATCACACCTTTGCATGTCTGAACTTGATTCTTAACTTGGCTTTTTCAGTGCACGTTAAATGTTTCTGATTTGGTATCACTCTAAAGGAATTTGTAAGTGGTTTCTTTGCACTAGTGTCTGGATGGATTGGGGTCAGGTGTGATTGGTGGGCTTCCACCGTTAAATTATTTCACACCCCCTCACCCCCATCTAATGGCTATAACCTCAGAGTTCATCTTCTGTGTGGGAGGCCAAAATATTCTGAGATCACGCACTGGAGAAGTTAGACCTACATGTTGCAATTACAGCAAAACAAAAATGATATATTGCCTTGTTGAATGTATGTGTTGTCTTAGCCAAGAGCTTCTCATTAACACTTTTTACTTGGAAAAAATAATGAGGAATTGCCTAATCCAGTAGATAGTATGCAGAGATTAAGTCTTCTTTCTGTCTATTTCTTCTTTATTAAATGGAGAGACTACTATTTATCAGAGAAATACCTAATTTATGATTTAGAATTTTTTAGAAAGAATTTTAATTGAAATTAACTCTGATATCTTTCATGAAAATTAATTTTCCCCCAGAAAAAGAGTAAAATTCAGCTTGTAGATTCATAAACACAAGAGAACCTAAGTTTGAATGGGTAAGAAAGAAGAAAACTCAAGTAAAGAATCATAAAATGGAGTAAGGAATGAGTAGAGAGACCGTGAATCTTAAAAGTCACAAAAGAGCATTGCATTCCTGACTTACTGGCTTTTTAACCAGTGGTAAGCCATTTAACCTCACTGAGCCTCAATCTTCTTGCATGTAAAATAGAAATTACAATAATTTCTATCTCCCTGGGTTTTTGAATGAATCACATAAAACTATAGATATATAAGTACCCTGCACAGTATTAATCCCAACAAGATATTTCACTACTATTATAAAAGAATTAGAGAATGACTAAGTGCTAAATTATGCTGTGACTATAAGAGTTCAGAGAAAAAGGATACTGTATGAGTTGTAGAAGATTGAAAAGTGTTCTTGGGGCAGGTGCAACTTGAGGTAGGCTTTGAAGGATGTGTACAATTTGAGAAAGTACAAGGGAAGAAGAAAGTCTTCTGAATGAGAAGAATAGGAAGGGGGTAGAGAAGGAAGAGGGCTGGGGGGGCAACAGACGCAGGCGCATACAGATAAGAGCTCTAGGTGCTAGAAGTGAGGGAACTGGAGGTGAGGGTACACCTCAGGAGAAGCAGAAGTGAGGCTGAAGAGACCAAAGGAGCCCTACCAAGGACTGAATGTTGGCATCCTCCCAAAAGGTATATGTTGAAGTCCAAATCCCAGTGTAATGATATTTGGAGATGGAGTCTTTGGGAGGTAGTTAAGGTCAAATGAGGTCAAGATGATGGGACTCTGGTCTGACTGGATTAGTACCTTTATGAGAAGAGACACAGAGAATTCGTTCTCGGCCACATGAACACAAAGAGTTCATGTGAGCGCTCAGAGAAAGAGTACCACAGAAGACAGACACCTCAGTTTAAAAGACAACAGAAGAGACCTCAGAATAAAACCTCTCTTGCTGGAACCTTCACCTGGACTTCCAGCCTCCAGAACTCTGAGCAGAAGCTCTGTTATTCAAGCTACCCAGCTTACAATGTTTTCCTGTGGCAACCCATGCTGAATAAAACAAGCTTCAAATATGGAAAGCCTCAAAAATTAGACAGAGAGATTTAGCCGTAGTTTCCTGATAGGAGCGGCAAAATTAAAGGGGTGTCTTTGGAATATTATCTTGGTAATGGTGTGCAGGGTGGACAGAAAGGAATGAGGCTGAAAGCAGAGAAGAAAGCCAGGAAACTGTTTCTAAAATCCATATATAGTCTGCTAAAAACTGACTGGAAAATAGCACTGAGAGGAAGAGAGTGAATCCAATGGGCAATTTCTAAGACACGCACAAAAGTATCCAATGATAGGGGCGCCTGGATGGCTCAGTGGGTTAAAGCCTCTGCCTTCGGTTCAGGTCATGATCCCAGGGTCCTGGGATCAAGCCCTGCATCGAGCCCTGCATCGAGCTCCGCATCGAGCTCCGCATCGGGCTCTCTGCTCAGCAGGGAGCCTGCTTCTGCCTGCCTCTCTGCCTACTTGTGATTTCTGTCTGTCAAATAAATAAATAAAATCTTAAAAAAAAAAAAAGTATCCAATGGTAAGAAACAAAGGGAGGGAAGAATCAGCTTGAATCTTAAATTTAGCTCTTGTCTTCGTATTTTTTTTTAAGTGCAAAAGGGGTTTGAAGTGAGCAGGTTGAATTGCTCAAAATAAGAAACTCAAGCATTATTATGATAATAATATTCCTCTTCATTATTTCGTAGAGCACTAAGTCTTTATTCATGGTCTGGTCAAATATTAGGAGGCTAGACCTATGCTCAATTTGGCTTAATTCCAAGCCCTATGTCTAACTTCAGGGTTACATGCTACATGCCCCTGCTTCCACATCTAGTAAAATAAGAATAGCTAAACACTCCCTTCTTCATCTCAAAAGTTTATTTGTACATGAGTATGTGAATACTTGGAACCCTGCAAAAGTATTATCAAGCAAACATAACAATTAGTATGCTGAGACACACAACCATTATGAATAAGTATTCACGGTCAGCAGAGCAACTAACCTTTAAAAATTAAGCACTTTTTTATGAGAAACCTTAAGAATCATAACTCAGAATTTCATTATTGAGCTATACATCAGTTATTCAAAGAATGAACTTAAAAGTAAAACATTTCAGTTCTAAAAGATTTGTGCTTTCTTTCTGAGAGTCTGTGTTTTTGTTACATTCAAAATATATCTGAGATGGAAGCAGAAGAAAATGTTATATTCTGCAGAGAAAAGGAATTACATTATCATTTCTTCATTACTAAAAAATTGGTTAACTATTTACTCTTACGTATGTATATATACATATGCATACATAAACACATATGTACATACACACATACTTATAGTAGACATAGACACATGAAATCTATCTCAAGACATTAGAACTAGAAATCATTTTACAGGTCGTCTAGTGTGGTGTTTTTATCTGACAGATGAAACTATTGAGACCTAAGCTTACATAGTCATATTTCACCAAAGGAAAGAACTGAGGTAAGAGAGTGCAAGGAATTTCGCAAGGCCATCTCTTGGGTAAGTGGAGGAGTTCAGACTAAAGCACGAGTCCAGATTTCAGAATCTGTCCTTTCTAAACCCTGAACAAATTATCTTCTCATCATGTCACGCTGCCTGCTGTTTTCTTCCCAACCTATCATTCTGGAGGTGACATTAGGAACCCAAAGCCACCCCAGAAGAACTGGATGAGGCCACCCTGGGCTTAAAAATTCCTGAGAAGCTCCCAGCCAATCACCCGTCCAAGAGGACCAGTTGATTTGGAGTCCCAAATTCATGCAGAACCAAGTCATCTCAGATGAGATTTCTCACACAGTTACTGAGTTGGCATCAAAAGCAGATCTGAAACTGAAGTCCAGAAACAATAGTGCCTCCTGTTTCCTCCAACCTGCCCCTCCTCTGGCCTTCCTCAGAAGGTAAAATTAGAAGCAAAGCAAAGCTTGCCTTCTTAGTCCTCAAAACCCTCCTCTGTGCCCCTACCAAGTGCCAGGGCCTCCTTGCTGCAGACACACTCAGGCCTACCCTTTGCAGCTGCCATGCATCCAGCACCCCCACCCCGCCCTGACCTCCTTCACTTGACATCAGAGCCTTCATTTACCACATCTCCTCTCTCAGGTTCCAAGTGTGACAACCTAATTGTTACAAAGACAGAATTTCCCAAGCTGTGTTTCTCTGAACAAACAAATAAAAAGCTTATCGAGTTCAAGTAATTTTTGGAAATTGTGTTGACTATATTCCTTTCTTGGAGATTCACT
>NC_137890.1:11315451-11672937 GCF_963455335.1 Martes martes
GAAAAAAGGCAATCAGGCACACACACGTCGCCCGGTAGATGCGTAAACTTCCCGCAAGGCTCTGCACCACGCAGAGAGCCCTCGGGGCCTCCCCAGCCTCCTCCTGCGCCTTCCGAATCTCCAGCTCCGCGGGCGCACGGCCTGCGCAGTACGCAGACTGCAGTTTGGGAACATTTTCAAATTCCGAGCGTCGATGTTAACTTCCTTGATTCGTGTACACACGCGGCCAGGAGCCGTGCGGCAGGCACGTCAGCGTGGCGGGAAGTCGCAGTGCTGTCCCCGCATCTCGGAGCGGGGCAGGTGCCCCTGGGAAAGCCTCCTCGGACTCGCCCCGCGCGGCTCTCAACAGCGCGGCCCCCGGGTGCTACGCCCCCAGCGGTCTCCTCGGTGTGTCTCTCTCCGTCTCTGTCTCTCTCTGTCCCTCGCGCCTTCCTAGGTCCCTTCCCTGGGAGGCCAGGCAATGCCGGGGCGCTGGTGCACAGGGCTGTCCCAGCCCCATCCCGTGACGCCACAGTAAGGACTTTGGGTCCGGGTAGGGGCCGAGGGGCCCGACATGCGTGGGCTCTGGGCTGATCTGCCTTTCGGAGAGAAGGCCCGCTGGTGGACAGAGAAGGCCGGAGACCCGGGTGCCTCCTGCAGTCCTCCCCGAGCTGTTGCTGGTGAGTGGAAAGCAAACATGGGTAGAAAAACGTGCCCGAGGCATTCTCGCAGGTTCTCTTAATTACGCATCCCCGGACACGTGGTAGCTGCCTCCCGCCCGCGGGGGCCACAGCACCTGGAAGACATTGACCCACCCGCGAGCCGAAATACAACCGCGGGACTCCTAGGGACCGCAGGGCCGAGACGGCGCCTCCCGCCTCCAGGCCTGCTCGGGCAGCCGAGGAAGGCGGCGCGGTCCGCTGGGTTCTCCCCCACGCCCCCCGGCCACCCGGAGCTCGTGGGCGCCAGCCGGCCTTCTCGGGCTTGGCGGGTCTTGGCAGGTCTCACCTGCAGCAAGAGATTCTTGTCTCCTGCTTGGATCCGGGGATGGCGGGTACACGCTCCCCCCCCCCCAACAGATAAACCCACGTCCCGGCCCCCGGAACCTGTAAACGCCACCCTATTGGGGAAGATATTTCTTGCAGATGTTATTAAGGATCTTGAGCTCAGAAGATCATCCCAGATTACCCAGGCGGGCCCTAAATGACTGCCCAAGTGTCCTTATAAGAAGGAGGCAGAGGGGGAACTTGGGATGCACGGAGCAGCGAGGAGAAAGCAACGTGAAGGGGGGTGGGGGGATGCGGCTCTGAGCCCAGAAAATGCCCCAGAAACTGGAGAGCGCAGGGTGTGGATTCTCCCCTGGGGGCCTCAGAAGGAGCGAGGCACTTGGATTTCGGCCCAGTGAGACGGATTCTGGACTTCCGGTGTCTCGAAGGGCGAGAGAATTAACGTCTGTGGTGTTAAGGTGCCCAGTCTGCGCTAATTCGTTATGACAGCCCATCAGGCCCCGGGGTCACTGCCCCCTTCCACCAGTGCGGGGCGAGCACCAGAGGACAGCTGTCCCCCAGCTCCCTCGGGCAAGGGACAACCTGACATCGAGTCTACACGCTCTGCAGAGGGTTCTAGTGGGCAACTGGGCAGCGAGGCTGGTGTGGCTCTCCTCTGTGTCCCTTCCCTGTCACTCACTCCTGCCTCCTGGGATCACTTCCCAGTCAACCAGATTAATCGTGGCCCCAGCTTTGTCTCAACTCTGCCTTGAGGGGTCTCTACCCAAGGCAGGTCAAGACTCAGATTCAAATCAAATCCAGGGAAAGACTTCACAAATTTAAAAACAAAAACAAAAACAAAAGCAACAATTAAAGAACCAGCTACTTAGGAACTGTTTGTTGTTTTTTTTTTAAGATTTTATTTATTGGGGTGCCTGGGTGGCTCAGTCGGTGAGGTGTCTGCCTTCGGCTCATGTTGTGATCCCAGAGTCCTGGGATCGAGCCCTGAGTCGCAGAGGGAGAGAGCGCGGAGCCCCACACAGGGTTTGAACTCACGACCCTGAGATCATGGCCTGGGACGGAACCAAGAGTTGGACACTTAACCAACTGGGCCACCCAGGCGTCCCTACTCAGGAACTGTTAAAGGGACCCCATGGCACCAACTATTTTATTCTTTACCCATATTCTCAACCAATATTTCCTAGCCTGGGGTGTCTTAAAATTGGCAGAGTGGAGGGAGGAAGGTGGTGCTTTGCCCACATACCCCTTGAGAATTAAACTTCACTATGTTTTCATTTCGGGGGTCATTTGGAAAAATGGATCGGTTTATCCCAGACCAACTAAGATGACAGCAGCCAGGGAAGCCCTCCCCTCCTTGTATCATACAGGTGGCTGTGACAGCCCCCGGGACCACCTCTGGTTACAGGGGTCTACTTTCAATGAGGTGTCTCAAGAATCTCGATTTTCTTCAGTTCGTAAGAAAGTATTTTCTTGTAAAGGGTCTGCACGTGACTCACTCCTGTTGGAGAAGCACTGTGGTGGCAACGGTGTGTGGTGGGGCTTGGTGCGGTGGGACACGGTCGAGGGCCCGGGTTGTGCCTGGGGATAGGGCTCATTTCCTAAGAGGTGTGTGGCGCTGGGCAAGTTACCCAACCTCTCTGAGCTTAGCTTCCTGCTCTAGAAATGGCAGTGCTAACAGTCGTCCTCCGCAGTGTGTGGAGCGCTGACTTAGCACCGTGCCCGGATATGGGGCGAAGACGGTCCTCCTGAATAACAGCCATCAGCCAGTCGGCGTAACAACAACAGTGATCGTAATAATAGTGATAAACCCGGGTCACTGACGTGGACTCAAAGGGAACATTTTCAGGGCCCACCAGGCCCCCTGCGTTCTCCGTTTCCACCACAAGGGGGCGGGGCAGCGCTCCAGCTACCTTAGGAGCGAGCCGCTCCGCCGGGCCGCGGGGAGCAGCCTGGTTTACAGAGACAGAGCCGGTCCCGGGTGTCTTAGGTCCCTACTCCCAGGGCCTCCATCTTTGTTCCCATCTCCCTCGAAAGGCCAGACTCTCACCCGAAACAACAATTATAATCATAATAGCTGTCACTGCGTACCTGCGTGGCACTGCGTGAAACTGTGTGTACGTGTGTCTATGCACACACATTTTTTTTTGTAAAGATTTTATTTATTTATTTGACAGACAGAGATCACAAGTAGGCAGAGAGGCAGGCAGAGAGGGAGAGAGGAGGAAGCAGGCTCCCCGCCAAGCAGGGAGCCCGATGCGGGGCTCGATCCCAGGACCCTGAGATCATGACCTGAGCCGAAGGCAGAGGCTTTAACCCACTGAGCCACCCAGGTGCCCCCCCCCCCATTTAGATACATTCTAGGGATTGAGCATATTTCAGCGTGAAGGGTCGAGTTTAAATACTATGAAGGAAAGTTGTAGAGAGAAGCAGATATTCTCACAATCCCGATATTTTTTTTAAAAAGTTACCGCTGACCAAGAAGAGATTGTGTGAGGCTGGATTTGCAGCGTTTTCTTCTTTGAGTCCTTTACGCACAGACACAGATACAGACACAGACGCACACACACACACACACACAGGTACAAACACACATGTCTCCTTTATGTATCTGAAGGGTAGTTGGGCTCCCTAGCACAGAGGTGGAAGGGGCACAGTTATTAAGGGGGGATGTCAGGACTTGAAAGGCTCCCAGGTTGGGAAGCAAAGCCGTGATCACTGCGTGTGTAACCCACCCACCGAAGCCAGGCGAAGGTTCTGCTTACGCTTCTGGTACAAAATTGCGGACTCTGCTCTAAATCGGGAGAGGTGTAGGACAGTCCTGCCGGATTCCACAGATCTCTCACACCCGAGCGAAAGATTCCCTGTGTTATTATTTCCTAAAAATGCTTTGGATCTGATTAAGTTGCCCAGACTTGCAAAAACCCACCTGACCTCCTGGCTGAGTCCCAGGTCGACTTTGGCCAAGCAAGGAATTGGTGGCCATTAATCGGGATCACAGACCACCTCTGTGAACCTTTGATCCGGGGAAGGGGTCTGGCGTGGGGGACTGGCTGCCAGGTTCTCCTCAACCAGAATAAAACCAAGATGTTTGCATTTCTTCACCTAAATACCAGAGCACAGAACAAGATGTCAGGCAGCCTGGAGAAATCCTTTCTTTCCTTTCCTTCCCTTTCCCTTTCTTTTCTTAGAAGCTGGGCAGTTTTTATGCTAAGAGCCCTGGGGCAAAGCCGCTGGAAGGCTCCAGCCCCTGAGTAAAACCAATGTGAGTTCGCAAAGAAGGCTTGGAAAGAAAGATCATAACCTATTAACCAACAATGACCTCTGGGGGTTGGAGTTGGCTAGGATATTTCTTTTTCTTTTTTAATCTTGTAAACATAGTCCAACTGAATCCAAGGAACATGAATTACTTTTTTCAGAAAAAATTGTTTTAAAGTTCACATTCCTTTTTTTTTTCTTCAGATTTTATTTATTTTTTGAGAGAGGAAAAAACATGAGTAGGGGACAGAGGCAGAGGGAGAAGCAAACTCCTCACTGAGCAGGGAGCCCGATGCGGGGCTCGATTCCAGGACCCTGGGATCATGACCTGAGCCAAAGGCAGAGGCTTAACCCACTGAGCCACCCAGGCGCCCCCAAGTCAGGCACATTTCTAATAAACCTGGCAAAAGACGAAGGGATGGCATGAGATTTGTTTGTTTGTTTGTTTATTTGACAGAAGTCACAAGTAGACAGAGAGGCAGGCAGAGAGAGAGAGGAGGAAGCAGGCTCCCTGCTGAGCAGAAAGCCCGACATGGGGCTCGATCCCAGGATCCTGGGACCATGACCTCAGCCAAAGGCAGGGGCTTTAACCCACTGAGCCACCCAGGCGCTCCGAGATTTTTTTTTTTTTTTTAAAGATTTTATTTATTTATTTGACAGACAGAGATCACAAGTAGGCAGAGAGAGAGGAGAAAGCAGGCTCTCCATGGAGAAGAGAGCCCGATGTGGGGCTCGATCCCAGGACCCTGGGATCATGACTCGAGCCAAAGGCAGAGGCTTTAACCCACTGAGCCACCCAGGCGCTCCGAGATTTTTTTTTTTTAACATCAAAACCCACTAACCTCCATACACATATGAGCCACTTAACCTGACTCAGGGGCATGTGGTTCTCCTCCATGTGCAAAGCTGACATTAGCAAATATCAGTGTCTTTCATGCGTGGGTCCTCTGACATCAGGGAGGAGGAGCTCGTGCTTCGGGGAAATTTGAGCTCTGAAACCCTGTTTTTCTTACTGAGTAGGCCTGAAGGTCACCAAATAACCAAATAACCATTCCTTGAGTCAAAAGGCCTTTCTGACCTATGAGTCTCCGAAGGGCATTTCTGTTTATTTCTCCTTTGTGGTGACGGAAAGTGTGGGTGTGACCTCTGGGAGCCCATTGAATAAATTCATGCAGTGAAATGACTTGTATTCATTTGTTAGGGTTGGGGTAACAAAGCACCACAGGCTGGGGGCCTCAAGCAAGAGAAATGTGTTTCCTCACAGTTCTGGAGGCTGAAAGTCTGAGCCCGGGAGGGTTGGCGTCCCCAGGTCTCTGTCCTGGGCTTGTCCCTAGGCTGTCTTCTTTCTGTGACTTTGCGTAGTCTTCTGGGTGTGTGTTTGTTAAAAGAACACCAGTCTTCTTCTTCTTCTTCTTCTTTTTTTTTTTTTTGTTGTTTTTTAAGATTTTATTTATTTATTTGGCAGAGAGAGAGCACAAGCAGAGGGAGCAGCAGGCAGAGGGGAAGGGAGAAGCAGGCTTCCCACTGAGCAGGGAGCCCCATGCGGGTTTGATCCCAGGACCCTGGGATTATGACCAGAGCCGAAGGCAGACGCTTCGCGACTGAGCCCCCCAGGCGCCCCACGGGTCTTCTTCTTAAACAGACACCAGTCCTCTTGGATTAGGGCCTCCCGAAATACCTCATTTTAACGTAATTACCCCTTTAAAGCCCCATCTTCAAACACAGTCATCTTCTCAGCTGTTGAGGGCTAGTGCTTCAACAGTTGAGTTTGGGGCTTCAAAGTCAGCCCCTAACATGACCAGAGGGAGCCTGGAGGGGGTAGAAACGCTCAGGGACGGGTCCAAGTCAGGCCCCGCGGAAAGGCAACCTTCCTCCCCCACCGCAAACTCAAGGGTGAAGGCTCCGGAGGCGGATGCTCCCAGCCCGCTGCCCGCACTAACCGGGGACCTCATCCTTCCAGCGGGGACCCCGTCCCAAGGAAAGGGATCCTGTGACAGCACCCTGCGGTCCCAGAAGAGGGCAGCGACGCTTTGCACCTGAGCAATCCAGGTGTTGGCGGCTCCACCTGCTCGATGAAGCGGGGCGGTACCCGCAGGAGTTTCGGTGGGGGTCGACCTGGGTCCCCAGGCGTGCAGGGCAGCGTGGTGATCCGGAGACACGAAAGTTAGACAGACGGGCTGCGTCATGGGCTGCGCCCCGGCAGCTGTGAAAGGATGTGGCTTTATCTGTTCACCTGCACTCCACAGGTGTGTGCGGGGGCCAGGTCCGCGCTGGGCACAGGTGCCCGGGATGCGGGAGCCCACACAGCCGCCGAGGGCTCGGGAGCTCCCCGAGCTTCCATTCCGGCCAGGAAGCGGGGCCAGCGGCAGCCCCAGCTCAGAGGGGCTTCCTGTGAAAATGTCTGCTCCATCCCGGGACCCCGGGAATTCCCGTCCTCCTCCTGCTGAGGGTTTCTGGGTGGTTTCCTGTTTCACCCCCACAGCCAGGGGAAATTTCTGCTTTTTACTCCTCTGAACTATAAAACGAGATTCACACATGCTCGAGAAGGGATTTTTCTGGCTAAAGGAAAATCTTATGTCCCTGGGCACACTTCTTAATATATCCTGAAAAATTCAGTTTAAATGTCACTTCCCGTGAGAAACCTTGCCTGACTGCCCCCCCCACCCCACCCCCCGCCCCAGGCCCTCTTCTGAGCTCTCAGAGCATGAATCACTGTTTGCAGCCCTGCGCCTGGCTCAGCTGCGCGTCTCCCCAGCGCCTGATTGCCTCCAGGCAGGTCGACCTTGTCACCCTGTACTTGCCCGGCCACCAGGGTCCAGCACAGAGAATATGCGGGGGCGGGGGGGGGGTGACTCGAAGCTGCATAAAGAACACTTCCCCTGCCTTCGGGCTGGTCCTCGGGGTCCAGCACTACCCCACTCTGATGCTCCTGGGTCTACGACCAGTGATTTCGAGTAGCAACAAGTGGAGACAATAGTACCAGCAACTACTCAAGCGGGGTATGACAATCTCTGCAATTTTTCCAGGTGAGGCTAAAATGAAGCAGTTGTTGCCCATCTCCTAATAGAAGGAAATGCTCAATTTCAGTTAGAGATTAGGAAAAATAAAGAGGGAACCTCTTCCTATTTAAATTCACGGACCTGGGGCGCTTGGCTGGCCCAGTCAGTAGAGCATGTGACCCTTGAGCTCAGGGTCATGAGTTCAAGTCCCACATGGGGCATAGAGATTACTTAAAAAAAACAAAAAATTATTAAAAACACTTCTTTAAAAAACAAATTTATGGACCTCTTAAGTTCTATTCACAGACCCCTTGAAGGACCCACCTATACTTGATTAAGAGCCTCTGGACTAAAGCTTTCTTTTTGCAAGTTGTACTGAGTTCTGGTACCATGAAACCCAAAGTCAGCTCGAGGAACTTGCAGCTTGGGGTGGCCTAAAATCAGGTGCATCCAGGGGCATTCAGCTCTTGCCTTCTACGTGGACAGTGTCTTCCAGCCAGAGAGAACTTGGCCCCCCAGTGCACTAGTAGCATCAGCAGCAGGGAATTCCAGCAAATATCCCCTGTGCCCAGTAGACTAGCCCTTCTCCCATTGGCCCTTCTTGGCTGCCCAATGCCAGGGTTTGCTTCCTTTTCTTTTTCTCCTCTCTCCCAGACACTTCTCCGTTTCGCCGGCTTCCCCTTCTTCCTCTACTTCTTCTTCTTTTCATTCCATAGAGAAGCCAGCTCTGCCACAGTCCTGCCCATTCCAGCAGTTCGGGCTCTTGGATGGACACAGGGTTCTCATTACGTAGGCAGCTCAACAGTCGCAAGCTATTCACCCAAGTGTTTCTTCCAAACAGATCCAGAACTCTCCTCAAGATTAACTCTGATGCCCAAAATCTTCTTCATCCTGTTAGAGCAAGTCAGGTCTTTGAAAAAACCTTGCTCCTTTGGGGCACCCAGGTGGCTCAGTCGGTTAAGGACCCGACTTTTGATCTCAGCTCAGGTCTTGACCTCAGGGTCATGAGTTCAAGTCCTGCATCGGACTTGACACTGGGCATGGAGACTACTTTGGAAAAAAAAAGAAAAAGAAATGAAAAAACCTCGACCCTTTGGGATTTTCCCCCACTGATGTGCCGTCCTTGGGGCAAGGACACGACCCATATCCATCGCTACCATTTCTCTTTCCTTAACCTTTGGACTTGTTAATTTGGGTTCATAATCTAATGTAGTCCAGGGACCCTACATCAAGCACAAATACTGTATGACAGGAGGTTTATCTAACTAATAAACAAATAACGATAACAGGAATGGGTTATCCTTGGGGGATCTATCAGTGTGGTTCACTACATTGAGCCATACAGTTATCTCCATAGACTTCCAAAAAAAACTTTTGACAAAGCTGAATATTGTCCATAAAACTCTTAGAAATCCAGGCATGGAAAGCCTCCTTCCTAACCCTAACCAGGACATCCACCGGAAACTTGCACAAATCATGATGACAGATAATAGTGCGACGCTAGAAAGAAGGGATACCTGTGATCACCCCTTCTCTTCACCCTTGTCCTGTGGGTCCTTGACAGTAAAATAAGAAAATGGGGCCAGAGTCTAATGTAGGAAAAAAATATATTGTTGCTATTTTAGGTGTTGTGATGAACTACCTGGAAAATCCAAGACACCAAAAGAGAAGTTACTAGAATTGGGTAAGGCGGTGGAATACAAGATCAGCATATGCAAATCAGTGGCTTTCACGTTCATTAGGACGGCTATTAAAAATATATGTGTAAGTGTTGGTGAAGATGTGGAGAAATTGGAACCCTGGTGCATTGCCGGTGGGAATGTAAAATGGTGCAGCCGCTGTGGAAAACAGCACAGCAAGTCCTCAAAAAAAAAATTACACATAGAATTGCTGCATGATCCAGAAATTCCATTTCGGGAAATACATCTAAAGAAGTAAAAGCAAGGACTCGAAAAGATATTCGTGGGCGGGATTTTCATCATCTTCCCAGTAGCATTACAACCAATAGCCAGAAAGTTGAAGCAACCCAAGTGTCCATCGACCGACGAATGGATGAACACAAGGTGACGTATATGGACAATGGGATATTGAATCATATGAAGAAATGAAGTACAGATCCACGCTACAACACAGATGAACCTTGAAGACATCACTCCATGTGAAAGAAGCCAATCACAAAGGACCAATATTCCATGGGATTCCCAGAGTGGTCAAACTCATGAAGACCCCAAGTAGAATGGTGGTTGCCAGAGGCTGAGGGTAGGGCGGGATGGGGGGTTACTGTCTAATGGGTACGGAGTCTACTTGGGAAGATGAAGAAGTTCTGAAGATGGTTGGTGAGGATGGTTGCACAAAGATGGGAATGTACTTTGTGCCACAGAACCAGCCACATAAACATGGTTAAAATGGTAAATTTTGTGTGTATTATCGTAATATAAAAATCAGTGGTTTTCTTAATCACTAACTGTAACCAACTAGAAAATGTAGCGGGGAATGGAACCGACTCAGGAGAGCAACAGAATCTATAACGTAACCAAGGATGAAACTACCGATGATGGTATCATCGACACCATAACACTCCGGGCCCGGGAACAGGCAAAATAAATAAACAGAACTGAATGGAGACTCCAGAATTCCCATTTATTCCACGGCTAAGCATTTGCCATATAAACAGAAAAGTGGGCACTCCTGAGTGGCTCAGTCTGTTAAGCCTCTGCCTTCGGCTCAGGTCATGATCTCAGGGTCCTGGGATCAAGTCCTGCATTGGGCTCCCTGCCCTGGAGGGAGCTTTTTTCTCCCTCTCCCTCTGCCTGCTGTTCCCCCTGATTGTGCTCTCTCTGACAAATAAATAAAATCTTTTTAAAAACCCCGAAAATGTGGATATGTGCACAAAGGTATAGATGCAAGGAGGCTCACAGAAATGACATTTGTCAGAGTGAACAAAGCCAACAATGTGTTTCTGCGAATGAGGGACGGTTGAATGAGGAATGTCACCTCACCTTTTGGGGCCGGTGCAGAACAGGAGCACAGATATGAGTTCTGACAGGAAAGCATCTTGGTGATCTGTTGAGAAACTCATTTTCACAGAATTTCTCAAGCACTGGGCATAATCTCATTTGTTTATGAACTAAATAAAAACTATAGATTGGTATCTTTATCTATGGAATTAAATGCATTTAAAAATGTCTAGAAGTACACATATCAAACTGCGGTGGTGACTGGTTGTGGGGGGCATTTTCTTTACGCATTTTTCCATGAGAAAGTATTCATGTTGTGCTGGCGTAGTTTTTTCTCTTTACTTGAACAAGAAGAATGGGTCTTCTCGGTCCTGGGACAATCTGGCAGTGCCTGTCCCCGAGGCAGGGGAGGTGTGGGCGGTGGCTCGAGTCCTCTGCGGGATCAGGATTAGGACACCTGTACAGCAGGGGAGGCTCCCTCCTCCCAGGAGAGGAGGTCAGTGTGGGGTTGTTGGGGAGAGACTGGGATTCTACCCCTTGGAAAGGAGGGCCAGGGCCCTACCTCCTCATATAGTCGAGTCGGTTGTTTTGGGTGCCTAATAATCTTTTAGCACAGTTGTCCTTAACTTTGACCTTGGCTGTGCACTAGAATCACACAACTCCTGATGTCTAATCTGAGCCAGGGGATTCTCATTGTTTTGGCCCAGGGATGACCCTGGCATTGGGCTGGGCTGATGAGTGCCCCTGAGGCCATGCCTCTGAATTCAGGGCCCTTCCGTTCTCCCGCCCCCACAAGTGCACTCTGGCACTTACACACTTGGTATTTGAAGAGGTTTTTTTTGGCATTTGCCCTACCTGGTTTCCGCTTGTCACTCTCTCCCCTTGAAATCTTTTTGCCTCTTTTCCATCCCGTGTATGCTTTCCATGTCTCTGTGGTCATGACGGGACGCTCTCTGTCTCCCAGGCATCGAAGACTTGCTCTGGCCAATCTCCCCGGAGTTGGGTTCTCGAAGGAAGGAATGGTTTCTGTGTTACTGAAATGATCTTTCTCTTTTGTTGGTAAGAAACGGAGACCGAGGAATACTATTCAGCAACAAAAAGAAACAAACCGCTGATATGTGCATTCTATAATGTGAACCTCAAAAACTTTATGCTCCGTGAAAGGAAACCAGATGCCAAAGACCACATACCATGTGATTCTATCCGTAAGAAACATCCAGAAAAGGCACATCTACTTCTCGAGAGAGGAGATTAGAAGTTGGCCGGGTGTGGGGTGGCATGAGGAGTCATTCCAATGGACACAAGGGATCTTTTGGGGCTGATGGGGATATCCTAGACTTGGATTGGGTGATGGCTGTACAACTCTTTTTCTTTTTCTTTTTAAAGATTTTATTTATTTTTTTCGACAGAGAGAGAGCGAGCAAACACAAGCAGGGGAAGCGGCCGGCAGAGGGAGAGGGAGAAGCCAGCTCCCTGCTGAGCGAGGCTCCATCCCAGGCCCCTGGGATCATGACCTGAGCCGAAGGCAGACGCTTAACCGACTGAGCCCCCCAGGCGCCCCGTAGGATTGTGGAATTGACTCCTCCCACCCGCAGGGTATCGGTCACCATCTCTAGCAGACACTGTGCCTGAAGGTGCGCCTACAGCTCTGAGCAAAGCAACTTAGGCCTGTCTTCAGGGTTCACAGTTCACCGGGGGAGAGAGAGAATAACCTAATCATACCACAGACCGCAACCCGACTTGCAACACGTAAGATGTTTGAAGGAAGGGCCCGGGTCGCAACAGGGGTTCTAACTTGGAGGGGTCCTCGAAGCCCACCTGACCAACCAAAGTCGTACTGAGGGGGAGGCTTCAAACGCAAGAGAGGCTCCATGTGAGAAGTGGGCAGGGTCGGGGTTGGGGGAGGCCCAGGTGGTGGATTTGTCCCCGGAGAGGACCAGCAGGTGGTCAGTGAGTGGGTGGGGGACTAGAAGGAGGAGTCTGGCCCCTCCCCCAACAATGCCCTTGGCCTCCTCCTCCCGTCAAAGCCAGCCCCCAAGGGAGGGAACACTGTCATTAGAAAGCAGGGAAGACATTTCTGAGTTTTAACTAGGGTGAGACACAACCTAATTTTTGTGACATGGCTGTAGCTGGTGAGGGGCTAATGCCCTGGGAGGCCTCTGGAGTGGAGTGACCCTGGGGAACTCAGGCGAAGGTGGGATGGGTCCCCTTCCTCCCCAGGGCTGTCTTGGGTGGACTCGGGGTGGGTTCTGGCTGGAGCTGGGCCGTGGAGATCAGGCCAGAGCACCTGATGCCAGCTCTGGGTTTCATGGGCTAAAGAGGGGGCAGGGATGGTGTGTGGGGAAGGGCCCCCCACTCTGAAAAGCCCCACCAGGGGCTAGATGTGCAGACAGGCAGGTGTTCTGAGCACACTTCCTCCTCCCCCACCTCCTCCCCTCAGGGCCCCTTCTATTTATAGCGCTTCCTCTCCAGAGCTCCTCACTTGAAAAGTGCCCTTAACACAAACACACAAGAAAAAAATTCTGAAAAATGTCAAACCACAGGTCCTTTCCCCCGTCTTCTTTTAAGTTTCTAGGTTTGTAGTGTTCCTGGTTGACCCTACAGCAGACAGGGTCAAACGGGTGCCCTGGGTTTGAACAGGCTCAGGAGGTGCTGGGGTTGGGTCCCGGCTCCTCCTGCAACTTGTTGGGAAGCAACTCCAAGGTCAGAGAATGGGAGGTCCTTTCTCACCAGTAATATAGGAGGCCATCAAGATGTGGCCCCTCGTAACCGTATGTCTGCTGAGAACAGCAACGACCATCTCTGGAGGTAAGAGGAGAGCCGGAAAACGCACGGGATTGGAAGCCAAGACGCCATGGTCAGGTTCAAGTTGTTTAGAAACATTGCCCCTGTCTCTGATGATGCCACTCTGCAAATTAAGAGTTAAGCGAGGGGCGCCTGGGTGGCTCAGTGGGTTAAAGCCTCTCCCTTCGGCTCAGGTCATGATCCCAGGGTCCTGGGATTGAGCCCCACATCGGGCTCTCTGCTCAGCAGGGAGCCTGCTTCCCTTCCTCTCTCTCTGGCTGCCTCTCTGCCTACCTGTGATCTGTCTGTCAAATAAATAAATAAAATCTTAAAAAAAAAAAAAAGAGTTAAGTGAAAGCCGTGTTTTATAGTTTTGACCCAGAGCGCACACAACTGTAACAGAAGTTCCACAAAATACTATTTACAGTCACTGTGATGCGTTTTCTTATCTACGTGCTTTTGTATTCCTTCTCATATTAAAAAAATTCTCATCATGAGCCACTAAAATAATTTCAAAGCCCAACATAAATAGTTAAAATGGTAAATTTGTTAGGCGTGTTTCCTCACAATAAAAAAAGATCATTTTTAAACCCCTTTGTGAATTTCAACTGAACAGTTGAAAAATACCGCACTACACAAGTATCTACCTTCTCCTCTGAACACTATTTTAAAAATCCCATTGTGCAATCACCAATGAAAAGTTTCTCTTTGACACAACGTTGAGTTTAAATTTTATTCGGAAAATTAAAATTTTGCCTCCCTTGCTCTCTTTTTCTCTTTTAATATCAAAAAGGCGTGGTACGGACTAAAGCGAAATACACACGAACCCCGTGGCCCAAAGAGCCTCCGTGCCGGGTGTTTACGCCTGGGAACGAGCGCATGTGTTCCCCAAAAGATGTGCTCAAGAATGTTCGCAGCACCACTCGTTGTCATAGGCTCCAGATACAGCTCAGATGCTCATCAACAGGAAAATGAATAAAGCAGCTCGTGGTATACCCAGCGAAGGAATGGATACAGCAATGGGCGTGAGTGAGCTACCACTGCGAACAATAGGGAAGAAACGCACCACAATAATGTTGAGCAAAAGGAGTTGAGAGCACACAGCACACGATTCTACACCAGGCAAAACGAATCGAGGGCACAGTGCTGACCTTGGGAGGTAGTGACCGGAAGGAGCTTCTGGGCTGCATAGAATGTTCGGGTTTTTTAATCTTGGTACTAGCACATGGGTGTGTTTGCTGTACGAAAAACTTGTTGATTTGTGCCCTTTTCTGTAAGTATGTTATATTTCATTTTTCAAAGAGATTATAGTTCTTTATTTGACAGAGAGAGACACAGGGAGAGAGGGAACACAAGCAGGAGGAGTAGGAGAGGGAGAAGCAGGTTCCCCACAGAGCAGGGAGCCCGACGCGGGGCTCGATCCCAGGATGCTGGGATCGTGACCGGAGCCAAAGGCAGACGCTTAACCGACTGAGCCCCTTCAGGCGTCCAGTATGTCATATTTCAATAGAAAAGCTTTAGTAAAAGAACAATGAAAGGCTTAGGAGATACTCCTTTCAGGTTCAAGTTCTGCAGTAGAAAAACTAGAGAGGAGAACACGTGCGTTCATCTGCATGGATTCTCGGTGTTGAACTTGGGTGCCGGCAAGTCCCGGGAAGGACAGCATCCCCATCCTCCTTGGGAGAGTGTGGGTCTGGGAGAAAGCCCAATACCGCAATTCGTTTTTAACCTCATTTAGTTGTTTCTGTGCTTTTTCAGGTAATAGGTTCATTCCCCGAGTCAGACAGCACAGTATGGCCATGAGCAGGGGAGGATCGGGGCTGGGAATTGAGTGGGGCCCAGGGATCTCCCTGGAGTTGCTTCTCTGACTCAATATCTCCTTGGGGCATTTTCCTGTGAAGTTTTTGCAAACTATCTTCCTTGCCTGAACCACCCCGTTGGCATTTCCCTTGTGTCCCTTGTTACTGAGCGTGCACATGTGCCCCGTCCCTCCCGCTTGGAAAGCAGGTGGGTTTTTCTCTAGAATCTTCCAACTATGCGTGCCTTGAACATAAAGGGGCTTAAATCACCATTATTGACTGAAAGGAGGAAAAAAGAGAGAACTCCATGACACTGCGACCTCTTGAAGAAAGAGTACGGGCAGGAGAAAGCACGGTGCTTTCGAATGAGCGGAGGGTTGGCTTGCATTCTCGGGGCGTGTCGTGTGCAGTGGGAGGTGCCCATACTCTTTTTCTTAAAGAGCCTCTGTTGGGAAAGCCACAGACTGGTCTAGGCTTCGGTGTGGCTGGCAGCAGCTCCCCGTGTGACTGCGGACGACCCGCGACACAGCCTGGGTCTCTCTTCCACATCCGGCACGTAGGGAAGACGGGACAGGAACTTCTGTCGAGGTCCTCTTTCGGGTGAGGCAAAGGAAGGCAGAAGGGGTGTGTCCTCATCCCAAGCTGTCACCCCCATGTCCAACACCGCACGGTTCCCAGGGACCTGCCACCAACTCCACTTGCCACTCAAACCGAGAGCTCCCTGGGGGTGGCTGGGTCTCGGACTGTGCGCCCCCGGGGCCGGCTCAGGGTGAGCTCACGGAATCCTTGCAGGAAGAAGGTTCTGGAGGAGGTGGGAAGACAAGCCAGTGGGAGCTGCGGCAGACTTGGAATATCCATACCCACCCCCACCACCCGCCTATTCCAACAGCCTATTGCAATCACCTACCAAGCAGCGTTTCCGTGCCCCACCCTGTGTCAGACCCTGGAGGGACCAAGATGCAGGAGAGCTCGCTCGCCTCAGTGACTCACAGTCTGCCAGAGGGTAGACATTTACCGTGTACACTAACATAGGGATGTGTCGGGTGCCAGGGGGCGTCACAAGAGGAGCATCTATGTTAGGTGGGGGCGTGAGGGCAGTCACAGTAGACAGCCTGGAGGAGATGGCGCCAGAGCTCGCCAGGAGGAGTTAGTTAGGCAGAGTTACCAGGACGAGTGGGAGAGGGAAAATGTATTCCAGCAGAGAGACTCGCAAACGCCAGGTTATGGAATTAGGATTGTGTCCTGTAGAAAAGCAGGGTGGGAGCGCCTGGCTGGCTCAGTTGGTAGAGTGTGACTCTTGATCTCAGGGTCGTGAGTTCAAGCCCCGTGCTGGACGTAGAGCTTATTTAAAAGAAACGAATAAATAAGTAAGAAAAGTAGGGCCGCTGTGCATCTCAGTCAACTCAGTCTGACAGTGGGATTGAGACTCTGGAGTGTCAGGATCGAGAGCCAAGACAAGGAAATGAGAGGCTGTGGCTGTGGCTGCCTTCCTGGAGAGGCGTGGCAAGGCTAGACTCCAGTGACTGCCTTGGGCTGTCCTGGAGGAAACTTGGGGTGGATGGCGTGGAGGGAGGGGGAGGGAGGTTTGCAAGGTGGCCTTGGGCGTGTGCCTCATGGAGACGGGCCAATCCGGGAGGCGCAGTGGGTCTGAGGGGTTCAACAGGAGCTAGTTCTGGAAGTTCCGCATCACGTAGACATTTACTGTGGGTGAGCTGTCGGGAAGCAAGAATGCCTGTTCCTGCAAAGGTCCTTCTAGCTGGACCAAGAAAGGAATTGACGTGAGACAGAGTGATAAGAGCAAATAGAACTGAAAAGTGTACGCACGAGGAGTCCGCACAGCTATGGAAACCCAAAGACAGAAAAGATGGGGTCCGTATGTCATTCTCAACGAAGGAGACGGGGGTCGGGGTCTGGGATGTCAAAGGAAAGGAATGCATTTTACAGAGTGAAAAGAAGAGCAGATGTTTGGTAATTAGATGTTTGCCTGCTGTACCGATGGGTCACTCAAATGAAATTTATCTCTGCTAATAACCCTTATTCTGGGAAAGACCCCCAATTTAGATTGCTCTGTGTGGTGAAGGGACGGCAAAACTTTCTCTTGGACTGGCAGGATCTCAAGTGCCTTCAGCTCAAAATAATCCACATGCCAAAGTGGGTGTCCTGTCCTGAACCCCTATAAGTGGATGAATATGTTATTTAAGTGTCCAGAAGTGAGATCAATAACTAAATGGATAAAAGGAAGAGGAAACAAATACATCTGTACCAATCCGTTTCCTCCGCACTGTTAAAAAAAAAAAAGGAAAAAAGGCATTGGTATTACAGACGACACCCCCCCACACCCCAGACAGCAGGTCAACCGTCCCCCTCCCATGGTGGCTGTACCTGAAACTAACCCACACCGTGCCTCTCTGCTTGTGCCCAGGGTTAAAGATGCTCCCGGAGCTCAGATGTGCAAACCACGGAGATGAGATAGGGGTGCCCTCTCCGCTTTGCTTGGGCAGCACAGACCGTGTCAGAAATCAGTGCCTGGAGAAACTGCTTTAAAAGGAACCATATCCAGGCTGGTCCCCAGGTTCAGACATCACCAGCCCCAGGAATAGCCATACCAACTCTTCACATCCCTCAGATCTGGGTGACCCTATCACTTGGCCACCTCCCTACCTCCAGCCCCAGCCGCAACCTCCTTGTAACGGAACCTACCAGAAACACCAGCATCTTCGATGTGAGTGGTCAGGGGGCCTTGACAAATCACTTAATTTCTTTGACCCTCCCTCTCCTCAACTGTAAAATGGGAATAATAATGCCTCTTTGTGGACAAAGGGAGGCATCATATATGGCTAAGGGTGGCCGACAGCGAGTAGGGCTTCAGTGAAGGATGCCATTATTGTTACCGTTACTGTTATTGTGTGGGTTTCCTGGGCCTGAGTGAGCAGAGAAGTCATGTGCTCTATTAGGGGCCACATGCGGCATGACAAATGGATTATAAGGAAAGAGGCCCGTCGGGGCACCCGGAAAAGGACTCGGGACAGTCAGAAGGTCAGGGAGGCACACCTTAGGTCCAGATCCCAGCCTTTGGGGAACAATATTTCTTGAGTCATCCTGTGTCTGGTGCTGAGAGGAAGCAGGGTGTAGGCAATAAAGGGTTCTGTGTTGTAAGGGGAGACCCAAAGAGGAACCAGGGGTCAAGGGTTCAGGTCCTTTCTCGATGCATAAGCTGGGAGGCTTGGGGTGGGGGGGGCGAATCTGGTTCCTCAGTTTCCCCATTTGGAAGACAAAAATGTTATCCTAGATCGAGGATTCTCCACCTTTCCTTGTGCCATGTGCCCCTCACGTGAAGTCTAAAGACCCTTTTCCAAGTAAAGATTTTAAATGCATAAAATAAAATATACAAGATGACAAAAACCCAAATCATATTAAAATAGTTAACAAAGTGCAAAAAGATAGATTTTGGGCAAAATGTTACCTATGATTCTTTCTCTCTCTTTTTTTAAGTAATCTCTACATCCAGCACAGGACTCGCACTCTCAACCCTGAGATCCAGAGTTACATGCTCTCTCCCGGAGCTGGTCAGGAACCCACATATAATTCTCTTTAACTGATATATATATTTTTAAGATTATTTATTTATTTATTTGACAGAGAGAGCTCACAAGTAGGCAGAGGCAGGTAGAGAGAGAGGGGGAAGCAGGCTCCCTGCTGAGCAGAGAGCCCGATGCGGGGCTTGATCCCAGGACGCTGGGATCATGACCTGAGCCGAAAGCAGACGCCTTAACCCACTGAGCCACCCAGGTGCCCCTCTTTTTAACTGATATTGACGCTAATTTTCAAGTAGGGGTGAGCACACAGCATATTCTGAGGTACGTGAATCATCAGCAATGGGCTGTGGAAAGATCCACGATTTTGGTCAGTGACGCAGTCATGGGTGTGCCTTGCACCACTGTGGCCGGCTGCCCACAGAGGTCAAGGCCATGCCGTGTTACAGTCAGAACCTGGGGAAAGTAGAGCGGTCGCTGTTTTTCCATCTGTGTTCACAGACCCCTGAGCGGTTCCCCCATGGACTGGATAATGTCTCCAGAACCTTCCACCGTGGCAGCCCATTTGGATGAATGAGCCCATGAGGCTCTGGCAGACTTGGAACCCGTCTTCACAAGAAACCCCCGGAGAACAGCCCAAAGACAACGGGAAATCCAGCGCACCGAGCCGGCCATGAGCCAGGATGGGGCTCAGAAAGCGGTGGCCCGTGGCAGCTGCCGGTCACCCCCACCCCCCGCAGACAAGCAGGAGAAGGGCTTACTTGTCAGGGACCAGCCAGATTCCAGGCCAAGGGCGTGCAGGGCAATCGGTCCACGCGTTTGCCGCGTCCCCGTGAGGACCCCTCCCCCCACGCCTGCCGGCCTCACGTGCCCACGCAGGGGCCCAGGACGGGCCACCCGGGTATGCCACCGCAGCCAAAGGATTGCTTCGAGTTGAAGGCAATTAAGGAATAAAAGGAACAGATGAAAAATGCTGTCTGTCCTCCTCCACTCTGTCTTCCAGCAGGACATACATTTCCACTTATGAAGGGGTTTCTCTCTCCGGACCAGGGAGAGGACTGCTCCTCGCCTGCAGCCCGCTAGAGGCTCCGAACTCCCGGAACCGGCCCTGTCTTCCACTGCTGCTCTACACATCCCCCCTTCCCTCTGGCTTGTCACGCTCCACAATGCATCGCTCTGTGAAAACACCACGCAAACTCAGGTCTAACCCCCTCTTTGGGTCCTCGTTACTTTTCCATGACGACCTCCATGCTGTGTCCAATTACCGACACCAGGTGAAACCTACATGCCTTTTCTGTGGGTCTTTTTTTTTTTTTTAAGATTTTATTTATTTATTTGGCAGACAGAGATCACAAGTGGGCAGAGAGGCAGGCAGAGAGAGAGGAGGAAGCAGGCTCCCTGTGGAGCAGAGAACCCGATGTGGGGCTCGATCTCAGGATCCTGGGATCATGACCTGAGCTGAAAGCAGAGGCTTTAACCCACTGAGCTACCCAGGCGCCCCGTGTGGGTCTGTCTTTTGTCAGGTTGATCGGCAGGGCCCAGCCGCTCAGCCCGGGAGGGTGGAGGCTGTGGCTTCTGTCCCCAAGCGGGCCCTCAGCACAGGCTTAGGGAACAAATCCTGACTGAACACAGAGTGGGGGGATTCTGTACTGTCTTGCCCTTCTTAGGCTTTCTAGGTCCTTCCATTAGGAGGATCCTAAATGTCTTGAGGACACGGAGGAAGGTTCTCCTAGGGTTCGTGATCTGTGCGTAAGCCAGGGACTCTGGAAACTGTCCTGGCGCTTGCTTCTGGGGGTGGTGGGAGGAAGTTTCCGGTAGAAGCTTCTGGTAAGATAGGGCTCCTTTATGTAAGTTCTCTTCGATAGATCAGGAGACTGGGGGACGTGTTTGGGGGTCCAGTCTCCACATGGGAAAAATTGGGTGTCGCAGCATTTGTCAGGAGAGGTCAGGTTGGGGGGTGTGTTGACCCACACTTTAGACTGTGCCGGAGGCTCAGGGGTCTGGGAGCGAACGTCTCAGGCTGGACGGGAGAGGCGGCTACTGATGGAGGCGGGCTTCACAGGGCGTTCAGGGAAAGCCTCAGCCCGGGGCACGCGACATCCCCACAGGGACACCTCAGGAGTGAGGCACAGTGGTAATCACACCGCAGGTCTGATTCTCCAGGCTGGAAGGAATGAAGGCCGGCGTCACCTTCGTGTCGCTGATAGGACTGCGCTGCCTCCGCTGCGTGAGACCTGGGGGTGAGCCTCTGGAGGCCCTTTTGGTAACTCTTCCCTACGTGGCTGCGCTAATCCATAACCCCTCAACAGGGGCACACCTTGCACTTGACAATCACCGCTTGGTGAGTCTCAAAAGGCAAATACACTTGTGAGAGGAAAATGCGTTAGTAACTTCACATTAAGGTACAAACGACCAGCGTTAGGTATTTCCTAAGTGCAGATGGACTGGGGTGGGGGGTGAGGGGGCTGTGCTTTGTGCCTGGGCGGGGGGTATGAGGTGGGGATGAGAGGCACAGAGAGGGGCCAAGCAGCACACCTTTAGGCAGGCGTGGGGCACAGTCCGTGGGACACAGAGTCTGTACGAGTCTGGCGATGCTCAGCGAGTACCCACTTGTGGGCCCAGGAGTTCATGCTGAGGTTTGCATCAACATCAGCAAGCGAGGGGACAGGACTGAGCAGCAGGAAGGGTGGGCAAGCAGGTCCCAAGGGTTTAGGGCCCAACAGCGTGCCCCTCTTTCGTGGGCTCCAATTTTAGGTCTGATCTCCCTAGACTGACAGCCCTGACAGCACCCACCCTCCCCTCCTGGGGGCATAGATGTGACTTCCCTGTTGGTGTCCCCGGGAAGGGAGACCACAGGGCCCCCAGCAGGACCCAGGGTTCAGAGCGCTTGTTCTGTGCCGAATACCAAAATAAGACTAGCAGAGGTCCACAGGGGCCTGCGGGTCCTGGAGTGGCAGAGGCACAACTGAGGAGTGTCAGTTGCTGTGGGAAGGGTCCCCTCGAATGCTATGAAAGCACTGAGGGAGGAGGGGCTTGTGAATTCTGCAGAGGCTGGGAGGTTTCCAGGAGGAGGTGGCACCTAAAGGGCTCCAAGGGGAGGGAAATGGGTACCTTCACCGGAGGAAGCCCGCAGCTGCAGGGAGAGCCCCTGGGCCTGTGTTGTGCTCTGGGGAAGAGGCCCAGGAATCTCAGGACAAGGGGACAGCTGCCACGGGAGGGGTCTCTGCAGGAGCCACTCTCTTCCCTGGGCCCTCTAAGTCCTAAACCAACTGGGAAAGGACACACACGTTCCAGATGCATCTGAGAACAGCTCTGTGGCTAGAAACGGTGCTTTTAGATGGTGACTGGACCCGTGGCTGGGACCGTCCTGAGCTAAACTGGCGCCTTGAGATGGCCCCCCCTTGCCCTGCTCGGACCCTTCCACCGGCTCCGCGCACACAGCGGCCTCCCCCCGCCCAAAGCCCCCGCGTTGTTCAGCCTGGTCTGATGACGGGATTGTTCAGGGAAGGAATGGAAAGAAGAAAGAAGAGGCCGCTCTGTTGAGAGGGTGCGGGCAAGACTCCTGGAGAGTGTGGCGCTCCGTTTCCTCCTTGGACGGGCTTCCTGCAAAGGGCAGCAATTCCTGGGCCCACATTGTCTGCCTGCCCACTCCCGGGGTTGCCCGGGGCATGCCTCCCCACGGTGTGCGCGAGTGTGTGTTAGTGTGAGTGTGTGCATGAGCACGAGAGAGAGGGAGAGAGGTAAGTGCATGACTTTGTTCGTGAGTGAATATGGGTGCGTGTGCGAGAGAGTTAGCGTGAGTGTGTGCGCGCGCACGAGTGTGAGAGAGCAAGAGACAGCGAGAGCTCCGGGGCGATGGGGCAAGAGGGGAGAGCACCCTCCCTCCTCGCCGGCGCGGGCTCGAGAGGAGACCGCAGGTGCGGAGACTCGAGAAGTGGGGGGGCGGGGGGCAGGCTCAAGTGCGCAGGCGCGGGTGCAGGCGCAGTAGCAGGCCAGGAAGGAGGACATCTTGGGGGCTGTTTCTCCAAAGCCTGTGGGCAGATTTAAATCTCTGGGCTCAGAGAATCCCGGGCAAGGGCTTCCGATGGACTGTGGTCAGAGCCCCAAGAGGAGCGGAAGGCATGAAGGGACCCCAGCTGGCTGTGCATCCTTAACCTTTCACCTGGGCCACGTGCTACAGAGACCCTTCCTGCCCATTCCTCAAACTTGTTGTCCCCGCATGTTCCCCTCTCTTCCCTGGAAGCAGCTCGGGGACTAGAGGTGTGAACGGGTGAGGGTCTGTCCCCAAACCCAGACCTTGGCAAAGGCGGCTTCTTCAGTGCAGTCCAAGAGACTCATCTGTTTTCATGCATGTGAGGCTTGGGGAGCTGGAAAAACAGCTCTCTTCCCTGAGTCCAATTTGTGAAAAGAACAACACAGAACAAAATATGAGAGGGGGAATTGCATGGGTTTTGACATTTGTGATTGTACTGGTGATTTATTCAAACACTAAAAAGAATAGTCTAAAGTCCAAGCTAGTAATGGCTTCTTTTTTTTTTTTTTTTTTTTAAAGATTTTTTATTTATTTAACAGACAGATCACAAGTAGGCAGAGAGGCAGGCAGAGAGAGAAGGGAGGAAGCAGGCTCCCCGCCGAGCAGAGAGCCCGACACGGGGCTCGATCCCAGGACCCCGGGATCACGACCCGAGCCGAAGGCAGCGGCTTTAACCCACTGAGCCACCCAGGCGCCCTGGCTTCTTTTTTTTTTTAAGCAGTTTTTGAACTGCATGCCTTATCTTTTCGACCAGAGCATAAATGTTCAAGTAGCAAAAAACTTGATTCTTTTGCATCTTCTGAATATAACCAGTAGCTGGCATAGCACTTGGGAATTTCTTGATAATCAGAAGTTTATTTTAATTCTTTTTTTTTTTTTTAGGGAGCCTAAATCATCCATTTCTCTCTCTGATCCTCTATCATCTTGTCATCCAGCAAGCCAGCCTTCCGAGGTTCAGAGGGCTTCTTCCATGTTCCTCTGTCTGCCTTTCAGCCTGACTTCTCTTACTTTCCGTTGGGATGGAGGTTCCTTCTCCATCCACCTGCAGGGACTAGACAGAGCTTTCCATTGCCGGGTTAAAATGAGGCACAATCTACAGCAGGCTCCCTGCCAGCCAGCCCCAAATTGGTAAAGGAGGGGACAGCTGTGTCCTGACTCAAGTGAGATTTGGGGGTTCACGGGACTGGTGCCCTTCAAGACTGCATCTGACCACAGATGCTGAGCATTCTCCACCCGGGTCTCTGGTTCTGGTTCCACGAGCTGCTGTGGTCCTCGGGCAAACTACACGCCCTCTGCAAGCTTCGTGCTTCCTTGTGCACCATGGGCACGAGCCCTCGGGCCCCACTCGCTGTGCGGGGAGCTTTGGGTAGACCTGCCCCAGCTCTTCTCCTTACAGTCACAGTGTGGAAATTAGAAGTTAAAGGATGACCAGGATGAAGATGGGAATGGATGTGCGCACAAGAAAGGCAAGGCTCAGTTAGCAGATTGGGGAAAGTGAATTGGAAATAGGGAATGATTAACACTTTCAACAATCTGTTAGAAAAAGGGACAAAATTTTCATAAAGGCACCTCATAAAGAAGACATAAACATGGCCAATAAACAGTTCAGAAGGTGCTCCGCATTAGCCGTCATTAGGGGAATGCTAAATAAAACCACAAGAAGATACCCCTACGTACCCAACAAAGTGGCTCGCCTCATAAAGAGTGCCAAGGTCAAGGGTTGGAGAGGATGAGGGGCCACAGGAACTCCCGTACACTTCTGGGAGTGTGAAGACCGGCTACTTCGACAAACTATTTGCCAAGCTCTGCTAAAACTAACTGCACAGAACCTGTGACTCACTAGCCCCATAATCCTAACTACGTACTCAGCGAAATGTATGTATGTGTTTGCTGAAGACATTTGAAAGAACAGGCAGAGGGAAATTTTATATAATGTCCCCAAACTGGAGACAGTGGGTGGATAAACAGACGGTAGTGCATTAATACAAGGGAATAAATGTCTTACAGCAATGAGAGCCAACAGGCAGCAACCACACCCAACAATATGGGTGAATACCACCAGCTGATATTGACCCCAAAACACTATACGTGTAAGAATACACATACACCTAGTGTGTGATTTCATTGGTTTAAAGTCCAGAAGCATGGGGCACCCGGGTGGCTCTGTTGGTTAAGCTTCTGCCTTCGGCTC
This sequence comes from Martes martes, assembly GCF_963455335.1. Lineage (NCBI taxonomy): Eukaryota > Metazoa > Chordata > Mammalia > Carnivora > Mustelidae > Martes > Martes martes. Next base: position 11,339,989 of record NC_137890.1, read on the forward strand.
AGGTCATGATCCCAGAGTCCTGGGATCCAGCCCTGCATCGGGCTTCCTGCTCAGCAGAGAGCCTGCTTCTCCCTCTACTCCTCCCCGCTGCTTGTGCGTGCTTTCTTTCTCTGTCTGTCTCCATCTCTCTCTCTCTCTCTCTGTGTCCAAAAAAAAAAAAAAAAAAAAGGTTCAGAAGCAGACACAACTGAATCGTGATTTTAGAAATTAGGACAGTGGTTACCCTGGAGTGTTGATAGAGGTGGGAGGGCACGTAGGTGAGCTTCTGGTGAGCTGTGTTTCCCAATCTGGGTGGTGATGCCACCTATGTGTTCACTTCGTGCAAATCGTCAAGCTGTGCTTTTACGATTTGTGCACACTTTTGCGTGTAACGTTGGGATTTTTAAACGGTACAAGTTCTTTAAGAGTCCTCCTATCGAGAGGTCGGAGCTATGTCTCCCTCTCTTGATTCTGGGTGAGCTTTTGACTCACTTGTCACCGATGGGAGGTGGTGGAGGGGATGAGGCCAGGTCAGAAAAAGTGCTTTGAAGTACGGCGGATTGATAGAAGAACGGAGGTGCGGTGAGGCCAACAGATGGGGAGACGATTGCCACTGATAAACAAAGCTCGTTCCTCATAGATCCGGAGCGAAGGGGGCAGACCACGTCACTGGGGGTGTGGAAGGGGTAAGTAACAGGGTCATATGGGAGACGGAGAGACGCAGGAAGGTGAGCAAGAACTGTTACTGTGGTTTCTATAGGGAAAAAGAACACGTGAGACAGGGGAGGGCAGACTTAGAATGGGCTGGTTTGAATCATTTCAGGTGGCTCTGGGACATGGGGGCTTCTCCGTGTTGCTTGGCCCGTGTTTGCACCCGGCTCTGTGGGTGACGAGGGCAGGCGGGCAGGTGCACAGCGGCCCTGAGCCTGAGAGCCCCATAAAGGAGGCATTTGGGGTAGGATCCTCGGATTGGTTGGTTTGCATTTGTGCACTCAAGGGCCCAGGTGTCCCAGGAAGGAGCAGTCCAGTAGGGTCAGCAAGACCCCACCGTGTGAAAGCGTCAGAATATAGAGCATAACAGAGCTTCTATCTAGCGTCTGGTAGGTAACACTTGCAAGCCTGGAGCTGCTGGGTAAGAAGCCAAGTTACCAAGGCTGTGAGGAAGACTCACGAAGGGCCCAAGTGCGGGTACTTTCGTTGACACCCCTAGCTGAGGTTCCTGCCAAAAGCCAGCACCAACGGCCACTAGTCAGAGTGAGGTCCCCCGAGATGGTCCTACACCTGCCATCAAGTAACCCCCAGCCTTTGACCCTTCCCAGCGGAGGCTCCCCACACTGAGGAGCAGAGAAAAGCCATTCCTAGGGTGTTCTGTTCCAAAGCTGGCTGTGAACAGAATCAAGTGTGTTTTCAGCTGCTGGATTTTGGGGGGTCATTTGTTACACAGCAGTAGTGACTCGAATAGCGTGTTATACGTCAACAAAATGTTTGCTTAAGAAGAGAGACGTTTTCTGTGTGTCTGTCACTATAGCACATTATTACTAGTACAGAGGCAATATAATGTTTTCTTTTCTTCTTTCTTTCTTTCTTTCTTTCTTTCTTTCTTTCTTTCTTTCTTTTTTTTTTTTTTTTTTTTTGTCTTCCCAAGGACCTCAGTGTCATGGCTTCCAGCATGGCTAATTCAAGCAGCCCCCTCTCCCATACCAACTCCTGCTTCCTCCCCCTCCCCCCCGCCCAGGGCAGCCAGCCTGGCCCTCTCTCTGTTCCATACAGCCCTTTTGGTCTTCAGTGCACAGGGAAACATCGTCGCCCTAGGCCTTGGCTGGCACAAGGGCAAAAAGATCAACTCAATGGGTGTCTATCTGGTCTACCTGGTGGGTCCGACCTCCTGTTTACCCTTGTCCTGCCCGGAAGGATCACCTATTCCTTGCTGGACTCCAGCTGGCCTTTTGGTGGGGACTCTGCAGGCTGATGGCATTCGCTCTCTATGTGAACACCTACGGGGCGGGGGGTGGTTTAGCTCATGACATGTGTGGGGGCAGGTGGCTGCCTGGCCGTGGTCCGTCCCCACTAGGGCCCACAGCTCCGAAAGGCCAGCCGGGCATGGCTCATCTGTGTGGCTCTCTGGGCGTTGGCCTTGGGGCAGACGGTTCCCCTGTTCCTCCTCCCCATGACCAAGCCCGTGGCGGGCAAGCCGAACTGCATGGAGTATGACAGCATCGAGGGAAATGTCAGGCTGCCCCTCGTGGAGTCCTGTGCACTCAAGATGCATTCAAGATGTGGTCCCCCTCTGCACTAGGCGTCAGCCCCACTGAAGAAATCCCCGATGCCCACGGTTTGTGTCCGCACCTGGCTGGCATGCAGAGCCTACCCTCCCCCACTGTTTGCACGAACCCAGCGTTTACCAAAGGGCGTGGGGTGGCGGGAGGGGACTGGCCAGCCAGCAGGGGGCTAAGGAGCCACCAGAGCACCCTGGTAACCAGAAGGTGTCCTCCTCGGAGAAGGCACACAGGGCTGCCCAGACCTGTCAGTCACCGGACACTACAAGTCCTTCTTCCCCTTCTCTCTAGTGTTCCTCGTAACCTGTCCGCCCTGCACGCCAGGCTTCTCAGCGCCAAAGCCGCTCGGTCGGTTTGTTAGAGCACAGGGAAGCGGGAAGAAGTCACATCCAGAGGGCGTTTGGGAATAGAACGGGATCAGGAACAAGGACCAGGGCTGTGAGATCCGGCGGAAGTGACCACCGTGGGTGGGGAGAGGGAGCCGAGCGGAGACGCACATTTGGTTGGCAACAGCAGCCACAGCTGGACAGCGGTGCCTTGCCTTTCAGGCGTGGTGCTGACAGGTGGGGTGTACAAGAGGGACGCCTGAGTTCCGAGGGCTGAACTCGCCAGGGAGGCTCCGAGGCTGGACTCCGGGTGTGGAATCGTGAGCTCGGGGAGCCAGGAGGGAAAAGCGTGCGGCTGAGGACTCGCCCACACCTGTGCCTCATTTTCCCGTCTGTAACCATTGGGACCGTAATGCCTGTCACAGGGGGTTCCTGTTGGGTGCGGGGAGGTCCATGAATCAATACATAAGTAAGCCCCTTAAAACTAAAGAAATGATTTAAAATGAAAACGGGGAGGGGGGGGGCTGGGTGGCTCAGTGGGTTAAAGCCTCTGCCTTTGGCTCAGGTCATGATCCCAGGGTCTGGGATCGAGTCCTGCATCGGGCTCTCTGCTCAGCGGGGAGCCTGCTTCCTCCTCTCTCTCTGCCTGCCTCTCTGCCTAGTTGTGATCTCTGTCCAAAAAAAAAAAAAAAAAATAGGGGCGCCTGGGTGGCTCAGTGGGTTAAAGCCTCTGCCTTCAGCTCAGGTCAAGATCCCAGCGTCCTGGGATGGAGCCACGCTTCGGGCTCTCTGCTCGGCGGGGAGCCTGCTTCCCCCTCTCTCTGCTTGCCTCTGCCTGCTTGTGATCTCTGTCTGTCAAATAAATAAAAATCTTAAAAAAAATAAATAAATAGAAAATAAAATCTTTAAAATGAAAATGGACAGTGGTCAGTGAAGTTTTCTAAGGGGGCCAGCACAACCCATCTCAGTGGGGATAGCCATCTCATTATGACTGGAACTAGAAGGTTCCAGGGCCCAGGACACGTCCTAGCCCTTAGGGCAGTGGTTCTCCACGCGTGGTCTCTGGACAAGCAGCACCTGGAGACTTGTTAGAAATGCACGTACTTGGGGTGCCTGATGACTCAGTCGGTTCAGTGTCTGACTCGATTTTGGCTCTGGTCATGATCCCGGGGTCCTGGGATGGAGCCCCGCGTCAGGCTCTGCGCTCAGTGGGGGGTCTGCCTCTCCCTCTGCCTCCACGCCCTCAACCAGCTCATGCACACACACATACACACTCTCAAATAAATACATAAATCTAGAGAAAAAAAAAAGAAAGAAATGCATATTCTCAGGCCCCACCCCAGGCCTGCCGCACCAGCCCGTCTGCGGCCGGGGCCCAGCACTCCGAGTTTGAACGAGCCCTCTGGGCAATCCTGCTGCTTGCTCGAGTGTGAGAACCACGCCCTCCGCCCATCAGTGAACTGTGGGCAGCATCTCTCTTACCCACGGTGCTGATTTGCTAAAGCTATTGTTACAAATGACTGTGAACTGGGTGAATTAAAACAGACACTTCACTCTTGCATGTTTCTGGAGGCTAAGTCCAAAATTAAGGGGTTGATAGGGCTGGTTCCTTCTGGGGCCGTGCGGGAGACTCTGTTTCAGCTGCTGGGGACTTGCTGGCGATCTTTGGGGTTCCTTGGCCTGTAAGGTGTTACCCAATCTCTGTCTCCATGTTCATGTGGCCTTCCTGGTGTGTCTCTGTCTTCACATGGCATCTTTCTTTTTCATAAGGACACCAGCCACCTTGAATTAAGCCCACCCTAATGACCCCTCTTAATTCAATCACATCTGCAAAGAACTTACTTCCAGTTAAGGTCATGTTCACAGGCGCTGGGATTTGGGGCTTCATCCTATCTTGAGGGGGGACAAAATTCAACCCATGTCACCCACCCATTTCTGGACACCACTGTTTCCAGACTCTTCTGGGTCCCACCCCAGCCCTAAACTCCCCCAGATCTAAACCCCATGCTGCCTCAGAGCCCTACTGTGAAGGCGAGACTTGGAGGTAGGGGGATGGGGGGGGTCGGGGGATGGGGGTCGGTCTATTTTAAACCCTAGTTGGTTGAAGGAAAGTTTAACTGTGACGGTTTATTTTCTGAGCCCTATCAAAGTAGCCCCATGTCAAAACGGAAGCCTCAGGACGACCCGCACCCTTCCCGTGGGAGATCAGTCCGAAGGCCGCCATGAGGCCCGGACAGCCCTGCAGGTCGGTCGGTGCCCTGTGATGAGGCCCCGAGTCCCACTCCCCGGGGGTGTGCAGAGGGTCCCCCACCAGCGAGGTGTGCAGGGGATTCTGCCACCGTGTCAAGGGGTTCATGACGACTTCTAGGAATCCTAATCCCTTGACATTTTAAGGGGGAAGAGCCGAGAGTTTCAGAAATCTAGCCGGTAGATACCCAAATGTTCCTACGGGCTCTTGGCCTTCTCCAGAAAGCGCGTTTTCACTGAGAATCCCAATTCCTTGGCATTGCCACACACCACAAGGCAACCACCGTCTGGCTTTCACTACAGTTTTCTTTCTCACTTCACCAAGTGACTGCGTAGGGACAGGCCCAGGGACTGAGAAGTTCCTCAGGCGCGTGAGGCTTGTGGGCAGCCGGGCTCAGGGCCAGGCCGTGTCACCCCAGAGACCACGGCCCTGCGGTACACGGGTCAGATCACACCTCGGGCCACACGAACCCCTCATGACGTGGAGGTCCCGGTTCCTCTGCCTTTGTGGAAATCTTGACGGTCTTGGGGCACCTGGTGGTTACGTCAGTGAAGCCTCTGACTCTTGCTATTGGCTCGGGCCTTAATCTTGGGGTTGTTTCTCTCCTTCTCCTTCTGCCTCTCCCCCTCCTGTGCACGCTCTCTCTTTCTCTCCCCAATCAATCAATCAATCAATCAGTCCTTTAAAAAAATCTTGAAAGTCTTGTTTTCTAGTACCGAAGGTCTACACCACATTCCTGTGCCCACATTCTTTGATTCCGAGAAGCCCTGGCGAGTGTTCAGTGGCCCTGCGATGGGATGGGCAGTGGGAGGCGGTCTGTCCTGGGGAGGCGAGGAACCCTCTGTGGGACTGGTAATGCCTGACGTTAATCCCTTTGGTAGGTTGCACAGAAGGGGGAGCAAAGTGCTAGAAACGGCCAGAAATTCAGTCCCAGTAAACATCCACTGGCGGAATCCATGAGTGACGGTGGCCCCAACTGTGGGAGGTGGCTCAGAGAGGTGATGGAGAGCCCGTGCAGAAGGGCAGGCTGGGGACACCCCACTTCTGCAGGAACTTTCAGTTTTGTCTCTGGGCCACTCCTTCTCCTCACCAATCATATCCTTATCCAGCATTATCTAGGTAGGCTCTGGGGACACAGTGGGAATCATGGTGACACAGCCCTTAAAACCCATGGACGGTGTGGACCAGCTGGTGACACACAAGTACAGTCAGACAATGACAGGAGAGTGTTTAATGTCGCAGGGGGACCACTGTAGACTGGGAGAAGAGCCTGGGGAGGCGGGCAGGGAGTGATGAGGGAACAGTAGGCTAGCTGAGGACAAAGCAGAAGCCGGCACCCTATACCTCCCCCACCTTGTGACATGTGTGACATCCCTCGGGCATTCCTGGCTGTCCTAAAGGAAGAACAAATAGTTGACTTGTAGAGACCATGACCCTGCAAGACCTGAGCCTGCCTCCGCTCACAAATGTCCTAGTGATTCACGAGGAAGAGGCTTTCTTACCAACAGCCCAACTTCCAGAGACCCATAACGCAGTCTCTGAAGCCCTAGCATCATCCTCCCCTCCATAAAATTGATGGAGACTGAGGCACAGGGAAATGTAAATAAGGTTAAATTTCTTCTAAACCTAAAGCTCATCGATAAGGACATGTGATGGCAGGAGTGTGACATTCCTCCAGGAAGCTCCCAACTATCTTACTGTTAACACCTTACTGAAAGGAGAAACAACCTTAACTAGAAAATAGCAAAGCCTCCGGTATCCTGTGTTTCTTCTTCTCTCAAACCCTCCCTTTTTCCTTACCTCCCCCAGCCCCGTAGTATAGAATCAGCCGCCCCTCACAACCCCGGGGCAGCAGCTCTGCCCATGGGTCCTGTCCCCGTACTTTAATAAACCACTATTTTGCACCAAAGATGTCTCAAGAATTCTTTCTTGGTCATCGGCTCTTGACCGCACCCCACCGGACCTCACCTATATTCTAAAACTTCATCAGGAGGGCTCCCCGGTTTGGGGTTGGAAGACTGGGTTGATGGTGGGATCATCCCTGATAGGGAATGTGGGAGAAGGTATAGTTTGGGGGTGGGAGAAGGTGGGCAGACATGGAGGTGTCCAAGAAAATGCAGGACATATGTGGCCTGAAGCCAAGAAGAGAGATTTAGGGGGAGGGTACCAGCTGGGGGGGAGATGAGGCAGACGATATTCCCAGAGGGAGTTGAGGGAGACTGTTGTGCGCACCTTGCGGGCCTTGTGATATTTTTCAGGCATGGTGGCCCTACCAGATCAGGAGACACTTGCCATTGAGAAGTTAGCATCTTCCAGTTCCCGAGAGGAGGGGGCACCCCCCCCCCCCACCCAGAAGCACCAGGGAGGGTCAGGAGTCAAAGGGAGCGAAGGGAAACATGACTGAGTTCCCACAGGAAAGGAAGGCACAGTGAGCAGACTTAGGCCAGGCTGGCTTAAATCATTTCGCTGGGCTCTGGTACGTCCAGGGTCCTGGGGTGACTAGGGCAAGGGGGATGTGGCGGGCCTGTCAAAGGCGGGTTCTGGACTCGTTGGTTTGCATTTGAAAAGGACACTCATGAGGGAGTTTTTCTTATCCCCAGGAACTGGGTAACCCTGGGAGGGGCCGTCCCTGCAGGCTCAGCAGGGACCTGGAGGCCAGTGCAGCAGAATTCGGAAGGTAGGAAGGCTTGGTTGGTTAATACAGAGGCCCGGCAAAGCACCGTGGGGAACGCTCGCAGGTAGGGAGGGAAGCAACTGAGAAACCCACAGAAGAGACTGAGAAGTGGCGGGAAAACCGGGAGCGTGATGTTACAAAAGCCAAGAGGGATGAGGAACAAGGAGGAAGCGACCAGCCGCCCAAGGAGGGGCCCTGCGTTTTACGAAACACCGGCCAGCGAGGGTAGAAGCCAAACGCCAGCAGGCTGAGGACACAGGGTCGGCAGGCGTCCAAATAGGTCTCAAGAGACTGGTCTTTAAGGATGAATCAGAGAGGGGGAGAGGGGATGAGGGATGGGATTTTTTTTTTTTTTTAAGCCAAAGAGAAATTGTTATAGTTTCACTCTTGAAGGAAAGGAATCAGAAAAGAGGCTGAAAGTGAAGATATACAAGAAGAAAGAAGACAATGGAGACGAATCTCTGGTGAAGTACATTGTTTTATTTTATTTAGTTATTTTTTTAAGTAGGCTCTGTGCCCAGCATGGAGCCCGACGTGGGGCTTGAACTCACCACCCTGGGATCAAGACCTGAACTGAGATCAAGAGTCAGATACCTAACTGACGGAGCCACCCAGGTACCCCGAAGTTCACCGTTTTAAATAAAACTTTTTTTTTTTTTTTTTTAAGAGGAGAGGAGGATGGGGAGATGCCGAGGGACTTGCACAGTTGGACAGGTTTCCAGCTTCGTGGGAGCATTTCTTTACTAAAGTCAGCTGGGGTAGTCGCACAACATTAAATATGTCAGAATCTTTAGTATTCATTTTCGAAATCAGATGATAGCCTATGACGAGTATCATAATACATGAAGAATACTCCACAAGCGCACCACTGAACGCTTTAGGAAGCGGGTCCATACTGTCGCGGTGCCTGTGTCCACCCCCGATCCCCAGGTGGGCGGGGCGGGGCAGGAAGTGCTCTCAGGGCAGGGAGGCCGCCCCCAGCCCCACAGCTGCCAGGGCCTGCGGGGCACGGCTGGAGAGTCAGTGTTTCCCACACACCTGGCTGCCTCTCCGGCCTATTCGCTGGCCCCGTTACCCCTGGGCTGGGAAGCGATGGCTGCCCTGGTTGTGGGCCTCCCTCCTGCCCCAGCCATCATCACCCTTGTGGAGTGGAGCACGGAGGGTCAGTCCGCCGCGGGCGCGTCCTTCATTCGGTCCCCAAGGGTTTTGTCATGGGATGATCTGTGTTCCCCCCAAATCCATGCTCAAGTCCCAACCCCCGGTACCTCGACTGGGACTGCCTTTGGAGACGGGAGATGTCTTTGAAATGAGGTCGCTGGAGTGGGTCCTCATCCAGGACACGGGTGTCCTTCTAAGGAGAGATTGGGACGCGAGAACACACGGAAGTGAGACCGTGTGAAGACACAGACGGTGGCCGGCCGCCTGCAAGCCAAGGAGGGAGGCCTCAGAAGAGGCCCCCCTTGTCCGCCTCTTGGTCTCAGACTCCCGGCTTCCAGAACGCCGAGGGAACAGACTTCTGGAGTTCAAGGCCCCAGTCTGCGGTACCCGGCCCCAGCAAACCCCGACGGCATTCTTAATCCTTCTCCCTGGTTTAAGGCACATAAAAGGGTCCTGCTCTCCCCGCAGCTTCGCCCCTCCGACCACCTACGGAAAGACAGACAAGGGCCGCCTGTACAGCAACTGTTGTTGCTCCCACTGAGTTTTTGAGGCGCCTCCAGGAGCTTGAGCGTCTGACGTGAGACTGGCACGGAGGCTGGGGAGCGAGCCCGCCGTCCCCCCACACGGCGCCGTGTCGCTGTGTTTTCCCCGCCCAGGTCAAGTCGATGACCCAGATTTATCGAGGGGCTTTCACAGGAGAGCCGCCGCGCATCCTCCGGCCTAACGATGATTTTTCCGACCTGCTGAACGGCCCTGCTGTGTCAAAGGCTTCTGCAGAATCTGTTAATCTTATCTCTTGTTTTATCCCAGCGCTCATCTTTCATATTCACAGACGGTTCTGGTATGTGTGTGGGGATGTGACTGAGAAGGGGAACAGTAACCACAGTCTTCTGATGTCACCTCTCCGGGCAGAGCTGGGGCAACCAGCCAGCTTGGACAGTGGACGAGGTGGCAGGTCGGGTACCTGGAGGCACCTTCCTTGGGAAGCGCCGTCGTGAGAGCCCTGCCCGTCACCTCTCGCCCTTACAGAGCACGCCCACTCCAGGCGGGTGGGGACGACAGGGACACTTTAGAGGGGCCCCTCGCAAGAGGCGGGGTCCGGGCCTGCTGGGCCTCAGGGGGCCTCCGTGAGTCACGGGCAGTTCTGGAACCTGGTTTCATGTGCCAACGGAGGACATGAGTCAAGACGATCGCTGTGTGATTTCTGCGTGAAATCTTGTGAAATCTCGGTTCTGGGTGAACCAAGATCTGTGGGATTTCTGTGAGCCGGACCCGAGGGCTGGTAAGTGAAGCCGAGTTTCCCGTGAGTCCTTCCCGCTGACCTTTGGGGAGCCCCTTTCCAGATTCTCCCCATCTGGAAGGCTCTCTGCTCGTTTCCCGGCGGTCGCGGCTGCCCCACTCGGCTCGCTGGCGGCAGGCCGGGCCTGAGCGGTGCCCGTGGCTCGCACCAGCCGCACATGGGGGTGGCGGGGGCCTCTCCCCGCCCGGTGTTCTTCTGTCCCCACCAGCGCGTGCTGCGTTCCCCGAGGGACGGGGCTGCATCTGTCCCCAGACTCTCACCTTAGCTGTTAGCGAAATCAAATAATTTAAGCAATTATTGTGCAAACCGGTCAAGTACAAAGGCGAAAAGAAGGGTTGTTTTTATAAGAGCTACAGGGAATGCTTCGGCAGGTTTGGTGGAGGTGAACTGCTAACGAAACCAAACCTGCTGTCAGGAGGGGTGTGAGTGTGACAATTACAAGACGTTGGAAAAATGTAACAATCCGGACGAAGCGCACTCTGACTGCTCCGCCGGGTCCTTGTGCCTCCTGGGATGAAGAGATCCGAACTGGGACTCCCAGACAAGGCAATACGGGGTGGGTTATGAAAGACCCAAGTGTCTAATCAGTACAACTATGAGCAGGTTGTTTTTTAATTTTAATTTTTTTTAAAGATTTTATTTATTTATTTGACAGAGATCACAAGTAGGCAGAGAGGCAGGCAGAGAGAGAGGGGGAAGCAGGCTCCCCGCTGAGCAGAGAGGCCGATGTGGGACTCGATCCCAGGACCCTGAGATCATGACCTGAGCCGAAGGCAGTGGCTTAACCCACTGAGCCACCCAGGCGCCCCTAATTTTAATTTTTTAAAAGTATTTTTATTTTTGCGAGAGAGAGAACGCGCACGCGCATGTGCACGTGCTGGGGGAAGGGGTGCTGAGCAGGGAGCCTGACGTGGGCCTCGATCCCAGCACTCTGGGATTGTGACCTGAGCCGAAGGCAGGCACTTAACCAACTGAGCCGCCCGGGGCATCCCCAGTACAACTACAATTTAAAAAAAAAAAAAAAGAAAGAAAGAAAGAAAGAAAAAAGGTCTAGCTACAGTAATACCAGAAGTCTGGAGCACTGAGTCCATTGGCATGCTTTCACTTAAAATATTTAATAAATATTTTTATTAATTAAATTAAATTTAATAAATGGGCTTTATAGACATGTACATATATATTCACGTACAGGTTCTGCTGGCGGCTTTCCAGGATTCCCCGAGGTAAGACGGGAGAGCTCCGGCATTTGTATTAAAAATAGTGGCCATTCCCTTAGAGGGTAGAAATTTCACTATATTTTATGTGTGTAAATTAAACAACACATTCATTTTTGAATTTGAATTCATTTTATTTATTTATTTATTTTAAAAGAGTTTATTTATTTATTTGACAGAGAGAGATCACAAGTAGGCAGAGAGGCAGGCAGAGAGAGTGAGGGGGGAGCAGGCTCCCTGCTGAGCAGAGAGCCCGATGCGGGGCTCGATCCTAGGACCCTGAGATCATGACCTGAGCTGAAAGCAGAGGCTTTAATCCACTGAGCCACCCAGGCGCCCCTGAATTCGTTTTATTTTTAAGTAATCACTACATCCAGCGTGGGGCTCCAACTTACCCACCCCCAGATCTAGAGCCTTCGCTTTTCCCACTGAGCCAGCCAGGTGTCCCTAGAGATGGTGTGTTAATATTGTGTCCTCACACACATTTGCTCACTGGATGCCTGGGGCTGGTGAGGGGAGCTGGGGCGCAGCCCATAGCACAGCCCTTGAGGGGCATTGGGGGGAGGCTGATTATGGTTCTTTCAGCCATCGGTGTTGGAGGCCCCCCCTGCAGAGACTCAGTGGCTTAAGAGAATCCCCGGTTAGCAGTCAGGTACCCCCAGACCATAACTTACAGGACTGGGCTTGTGGGAAATGCTCCCTCCCCATCCGACAGGGGCTGCCTACTGGCCCCTGGCCCCTGATTCCGGACCCCAGGAGCCAGCCCCTCCCTTAGTCCTGGCAGATCTGCTCCCTCCACCTCCCTGAGGTGGACGGCTCTGGACCCCATGTGGTGAGGCTGGGAGCGGACCTGAGGACCGAGGTGCATTCATTTCCACCCAAAGCCCACGCCCAGGCCAGACATCACTGTCCAGGCGGGGGCCCGGGTCTGGTGCTCTTTGAGGGTATCTACCAGGTTTGGACAGGAGGGCTAAGGTTTGAGACCACGCAGGAATCTCTCGGAAAGCATCAGAATCCATGGGTGAGTCCGGAGGAAATGCTGTGCTCTGCCCCCCACCTTAGCAAGGTGTGAGAAGTTCCCCGGGGTTCTCATGCCCGTAGGCTGTGGTCACAGTCCACTTGGGGGTCTGGGGTGCTCCCAAAAGAGGGGGTGCGCTAAGCCTCCCGGTCTAAAGTTCTAGAAGAAGTCTGCAAGCCCGTAAGAGGGATGCAAAATATCTTTGGAAGATTCAACTTTTATTGAATATTTCCTAATACAAAGCTGTGCCTAGAGCATCTACGTAAGATTCTAGAAACAGGAGTAAAACAGACGCTCTGGGTGCCCCAGCCCTCTCTGCTTCCTTCCTCTGCCTCAAAACAAAACAATTATATCCTCAAACTGGTTTTTATCATTCTTGAGTAGTTTTGAGCTCTGAATGTAGAAAGTCCATCAATATTTAAAATGGCCCAGCGTTCCGACAGTCAGAAATAAGAGGCTGGGCAGGTATTGGGCTCTATTTGCTGCTCTGTTCCCATCCAGGCTGTCTCTTCCCAGACGGGACGAGGGCCCCCCACCCGCTGGAGGGGCAACACTTAGCTGCCATACGCATTGGTGTGCCAAGACTTGGCCTGTCCTGGAAAGCCCTCTGGGACCCTTGAGGCTTGATGTGTATGGAAGACCGGGGTCAGTTCCTAGGGACAGAAATAAGGGCTTTCCAAAATCTGCCAGGTAGTGGCAGGACGGAGCATTTCTCGATACAATGAGGTCCTCCTGGTAAAACATCATTACGTAATCTGACAGTAAGCAGTAAGATCTCTGGACAGACAGCTGATAACACAGCAAAAGAACAAAACTGACCTGGGTCCCCCGTGAATAAATGTAAGACAGAAAAGTCAACCAACCGGGCTCGGGGGACTGGCTTCTCCCACCTGGGGGCACAGCACATCTCCGAAGGGGCAGGGGGACCAGAAGGGGAGCAGGGAGCGGGAACCCCCTCTCCCCCCACAACACAGGCCCTCACCCTCGTCTGCCATCTGCAGTCTTCGCACTTCACCGAGGGGCCACACTCAGAATAAGGCTCTAGGGGCCAGCACCCCAGGAACCCACAGCCTCTGTTTAAAGGTCCCAAAGGCATTAAATCGGGCCTGCGGCTTGGGTCCCACCTGGCCGCCTTCAAAAAGGGAGCCTGTCTGCGATGCCAGGTTGACCCTAGGGGGAGACATTGCATCACCCCCACGGGTGCCCTTGGAAGGTTGCCAGGACAGCATCCTGAACTTGTGAAGTGTGGGGAGAGCACCTGTGGTTCTGCAGACGTGCGTTGACGGGGAGAGCTAGGTGGCCATGGCTTTTGGCACATTCTGTGGTTTGGAAAGACAGCTCTGGCCCCACGGAGGAATCCTGGCCTCGTGCAATGAAAGAGTGCGTCCTGAGCTGCCCTCGGACGTTTGCCCTCTCTGTGCCGACAGCAGGGTGGCAGGACTAGCAGAGGAACCCAGGGGGACCTGCCATCCAGTCATTGCTGAGGGGAGCAGGGCAGGAGTCTGCCCTCAGGACCGACCCCAGGGGAAAGTCTGGAGCTTGAGCTGATGGATCTTTCTTTCTCTCCTCCTCTGGCCCCTGCAGATTGCCAGGGGGTTGAAATCCCCCTGGATTTCAGAGCCCGGGGCTGGAGCAGCCCGAGGGAGCCCGGGGCTGGAGCCCCGGGGCTGGAGCAGCCGGAGGGAGAGATGCTAACTTTGGGGGCCTGCCCTGGGAAGGGGCTGAGGGCTGGGGCACAGGCCCTCGGCAGCACAGGAAGGCTGCTTTTAGCCCCCAGCTCATCTGCCCCTGTTCCCCCCGCTCCGGGCTCTTTCAGACCCCACCTCCTCACCTAACGTGGGCTTGAGCCAGATGAATGTCCCCTTCCAGCTCGACCGTTCTAGGAGCCCCGGAACTGCCCAGAGCCAGGATGCCACACTCAGGGAAAGGGTCCGCTTCGCTTGCAGGCGCCTCGGCGGCGGCGCTGCTGAGGCCGGGGCGGGGAGTCGGACGGAGTGGGGTTTGTACACGCCCGGGCCCCGACGTGGAGTTCTGTAGGTTCTGTGCGTGGTGAGCCGCTGTGGGTTACTGGGTCCCCCTGCGATCCGTTTGGCGCTTCTCTTTTTGCCGCAGCAAAGCGGAGGCCCTGAGACATCTGGGTCTGGCCACTGGGGGACGCCCCCCTGCCCGGCCTTGGAGCAATGCCAGGGTCCCCCAGGCACTCTTGTCCTCGTGGGAGGACCAGGTGGGTGTCCGGGGACTGGTGGCACAGGGTGGCCTCCTCCGCAGACCCCGGGGAAGCTCAGAACAGAGACGGAGGGCACGGGTCAGGGTTGGCCTGAAGGCAGCAGGAGGGCCGGAGCTCGGGGGCTAGTTTCTGGGACTGCCCAAGTCACCGTCCGCATCTCTCAGGGTTCTGGAATTCCCATGGCATCCGGGGCTCAGGGACACAAGAAACACAAGTGACCGATATGGCGTCTTTGTGTTTCATAAGCCTCTATCCACTCTCCTCATGCTCCCAGCCCCACCTGGGGCCCCTCATCCTCATTTCCTTCTTTATTAAGAAGCCAGAAACTACCAGAACCTTCTTCAACTTTGCTCCAAGTTTATGACTCCTCTAGCTTCCTTCATTGTCTCCTTTCTCTGGTTCTGGAGGACAGAATATCCTTCCTGGTTCCCAAGGCCAAGCCCTCCTCACGGTTCTGATCACACCCCTTCTGGGCCTAGAGCTCAGGCAGGGTCTCTCATCACCGGGTTGGCTACCTTGACCTACAAGCTGACCCAGGAACAGTCCCCTGTCCCTTTCCTTCCCTGTATTTCCTGGACCAGTGCACACAGCTGACCTCTGCTCTCGTCCTGTCCAGTGCTCCTGCTCTTGTCCTCTGGGCTAGCCATGGCGGGGCTGACACTACCTCTCCCCTTGCCCTCGTCCAGCAGCGTCACCATCCTGATCCCCCCCTAGAAATGCAGGAAATTCACCCTCTTCTTTCCTCTCTCCCTATTTGGTCACCTGCGTTCCTCCGTGATCCCCAGAGCAGGACTCCCAACCTAGGTCTCTAATCCCTGCCTCTTTCCAGATCCATTTCACCCTCTGGTGACCACTTCCCTGGCACCCCGTCTCCCCTAGACCCAAACCAGCTGCACCCCTCCCTTAACCTCTGCCTGAAATGCCCCCTCTGTCCTGTCGAGGCCATTTAGCCATGGTGGCTCCTCTCAGAGACAGCCATATCCAGCAGGTTTGCAAACTCACGTGATTCTGGCCAGTCTTCTCACGGGCAAGACTGCGGTTTCAGAGCTAAAATTTTAGTCTAAGCCAGAAAGCCAATTTCGACTTTACAAACATGCTACAGGGGTTGGGCGATTCTGAAAACGAGCCTTTGATTCCCATGAACGAAAGACCACTTCAGCTTACTGGAGGAAAATAAAACTCAAGTTCATGGTGTAGACCCTTCCGTTTCCACTTAGGAACCACTGGCGCAGGAACCGGAACTCTGAAAAAATTCTAGGTGGTGGGGGAACGTGTGCGTTTACAATTTTATGCTCAATTTCCCTGATTTTTTTTTTCCCCTTTCTAATCTCAAACTCAGTCTAGATTTAGGGTCAGGACTTTAAAAGTAGACTTTCCTTATTAAAAAAAAATACTAGATGTATTAAAATATTTTTAGCATATTGTAAATTTAAAAAAAAGTAGACTTTCCTTAATTTGGGAAGAGAGGAAATGGGGGTGGGGGATTCGCCAGAGACCACTTTTTCCTTCTTCCTCTTCTCTTTGCAGTCTGGAATCTGCTTGCTTGGAAACTAGGCCTCATCTATTACTGTTCACACCAAGTCAAGTCCGCATCACCTTTTCTAGACTTTAGGAAACCAAAGCAAATGGCTCGCTGATGCCCCCCTCTGGCATGCGTCACTCTACATTGACCATGAAACAGAGGCTTTTCTTTAGGGGTCCTGTCAGCGTGAGGGATTCCTGGGGGTCTTAACAAGGGGGCTTGTTTTCGGGTATTCAAGCTCCTGCCATCGCCGGCCTCGGCTGGGTTAGAATCCGCAGGGAGAGCAGCGGGCCCGGGACGGGAACTGCAGTGCGGTCCAGACAACGTGCCCGAGGCTGAAGAGTCAAGGGTGTGTGCAGGGTTGGGGGGTGGTCGGGATTGGGATGATCTGGAGGGCGGGGGCGGAGCAAGGGGGCAAAAGGCCTGGCAGTTGCTTGTGAAGGATGGGTGGCTGGAGGCTGCTGGAACAGAGGCCGGGAGTCGGGAAAAACCGGACACGCAACGTGCTCTCCTGGGAGGGCCAGAGGGTGGGTGCGGACTGGCTCACATGTTCCTGCTTGAATGTGCCTCAGTGCACCCGGCCTGTCTCGTATGAGCCACTGGCCTGTGAACGCAGCCGGGGATGCTCGGCCCGGCGACCGTCAGCCTGACACCCTGATGTGGGGAGACTCAGATCAATATCGGGGCCTGTGCGTGGGACCAGCTGGGCTCCCGGAAAGTCGTCTCAGCCCTCATTCTGAGCAGCCTGAGGGCCCCAGCAAGCCTAAGGATGGGGCCTCACGGGGCCAGGAGCAAAGGGACTTTTCTCACTTCCAAAAAAAAGCACCCGAATCTTCTGAAGAAAGAGCAGCACTGCCCCCCCCCCAAAAACACCCAAAAAACTAGTGGTAAATTATGCAGCTTAGAACAAAATTTTATTTAGGTAAGTCTAATAAAAAAATACCACAAAGTAAAACACATTAAAAACTTTATTATAAGTATTACACTTGTCCAAATTTGCATCAATTTGATACATTTCTGCTCCTTTCACAGAACACGAGAGTCACATAATTGCCTTTGATCTCAACAGTCCCCCTGCTGGAGACCCTGCGTGCTCGCCGTGGCCCACCCCTGCCTCACTCCTTCCTGCGGCTCCTTCCTGCGGCTCACGCTGACAGCCCAACAGCCAGAGCGCCGGGCCCTGCTCTGCTCCAGGGAACCCCCCTGCTCTCTCCGTCCTGTTACCACCCCCAGCCTGAGAGGCTAACTGTACATATTCTGAGGGCGAGGAACCCCAGTTAGGTTTCATAGAGTATTCTGGAACCTTACATTGGGACCTGATCATCATCACTTTCTGTAATAGAAGTGAGGAGGAGGAGTTAGATTTCCTGGACTGAAATGGGCCAGACCCATGTGGGGCAGGATTTGCTTCTCTTGCTTCTCCCTCCTCGCCCAGGCCTGACCCAGACTGAGCGCAGCAGACCTGTACTGCTCACCCCCCAGGGAAAGGGGGACACCAAACGGCCACTGGGGTTGGAAAGCAAATTTGAGGAAAAAAACAGTGATGAGAAAAGTCTGTAAGGAGTATTTTGCCATCTTCTTCCTGAATAACATTCCCCTTTCCCCTGTCGTGGCGTTTATGATCAGCTATAATGCAGGCCGACACAGTACGGTGAAAATAATAATACGATACTAGCAATGACTTCCCATTGGGGGTGCCAGTCAATTGCTTACATAAATCTGCAGTTCTAATGCATCTTAAACACATCAGGAATGAGTGACGATTGGCCAAACTCAGGAAAATGCCCCATAAAAAAATAAAGATAAAAAATACATGCTGATTTAATGGCAAACTTATTTTCGAGACTTTTTTAAAAACGGTAATGGCCTTGGAATTACGGGAGGAGTGACAGGGACCGCCGCAGGCCCGCGAGAGCACGGGAGAAGTCAGCCAGGGAGGGCGCGGGGGGCCCGGGCTGCCTCGGTGGCGGGGCTGCGCCCGCTGGGGGTGGGCAGCCGCTCGGCCAGTGTCTGTGCAGCCGTCCAGGACCCTCAGTGCTGCAGCAGGAAGTTGGTGGCCACATTCAGGTCATTGTTCGAAGCTCTCAGGGCTTCTAGAGCATCGCCCCGGGAAAATCCCATCTCCATGAGCCGGGCAACCTGGAAACAGAAACATAACCGGAAAGCCAATGAGGCTGGCGACGCGACTACTAACCCACCAGCCCCCGAAACGTTCCTTACGAGGGTTTTGTTTTCAAAACAAGAACCCTAATTTTCATTTTAGTGTGAAATCTGATTTTTTAAAAAATGTTAAATGGGCACGGCATTTCAAAGTGCTTACCATATAGCTAACAAGTACAATTATTTCATTTATTCCTCATTTTAGAGACAAGGAAGAAGCACCCCAGGGTCCGGTGACCTGCCAGGACAAGCAGAGGGTGGACGAGCCCCCGGGATGCCGCCAGGAAAGCCGGTCTGTTCACGCAGCCCGGCGCTCACACGGCTTTGCACGCTCCTTTGGTATCAAATCTGATTCCTGTCAACTTCTCAAGTCACGTTTCCTTGCACACGAGAACAATCGCTTAACAGAAGATTATCCCTGATGCTGGCAGACACCGGTGACAAAAGCGCGTGCAGGTTCCCGGAACCACCCAGCCAGAGAGGGTCCCCTGGGTGCCCACACCTCGTTAACCTTCCACATGAGTTGTGGCATTTGCTGAGTTTCTGGCTGGGGGGCGGGGCAGAGGGCTCCCTGGGCAGCAGCAGAGAACCACGCACAAAGGGGGTGAGGCCTGGGGCAGAAGCTGGGGGAAGGAGGTGGCTAGCGTCACCGAGCGCAGGGAGGATGAGGCTTGCGTTTTCTGGACCACAAATCCCGAACCTGTGACTAGAGGTTTCCTGTACTCACGCATACGGTTTCTAGTGAAGTGGGCAGTGCCACTCGAGTTTGCTGGTAACCGACTTTCCCATTTAAAAATGTGCCATAAAGACATTTATGACCCCAGACGAGCCAAAGAAAGCTCTTCTTTGTACTTTTGTTGAGACATACATTTGCAATATGTAATGAAAAGTGACACAAACTGTTGAGATTTTCACCACATGTGGGTGAAAGAGGCCTTTGTGGACTGAGAACTTTGTCACCGTTTCTAACCTCTCCTGTGGAAAACAACGCGCTCGGTGCGAAGTGGAAAGAAAGCGCCTGATACCGCCCTCCTTCCCCGGCTCGGGGAGTCGGGGCGTGCGTGAGCAGGGCAGGGGAGAGCAGGGCGCAAGGGGCCGAAGTGAGGAGGAGAGGGAGGAAGGGGGCAGGGGAGGAGGCTGGGGTCACGTCTCCGCACCGCCCGAACGGAGCCTTAGGAGAGAGGTTAATCCTGGGGAGAGGACGCGGACAGGCAGGGGCACTTCTCAAAGCTGCTGTCTTTCAAACCGAGGCTGTGATCCCTCATTTGTGCGTCACGAACGCTTAGTGGGTTAAGGTTAGCATTAAAAAATGCACGTAGTGAGGGTCTTTCTTCCATAGAACTCATTTCAGTTCTCCATAGGCACACACACGTGTGCCGTGTGCCGTGTTTCCTACTGTGGGCTGTGGTCAGAGACATTTGACAGCTGTTCTCTATGGGAACGGCCGGGGCCTGGGAAAAGGGCCGTGGGCGAGCGTGGCCCCCACACGCGGGAGACCCGAGGTCCCGCAGGTCGTGACCAGCTCCACGCCCCGGGCTGATGGACAGTGCAGACAGAATGGGAGGAATCTTCTGCTTTCATTTCCTGCCCAAGGAAAGAACCACCTTCCCCAGAATGTCACACACACTCCCCACTAACCGGCTAGGATGGAAAGTTCTTCCTCAATCCAAGACTCTGCCTCTCACTAGCTGCCCTCCGTGGGACGTCAAAGGTCCTAATCTTGCCCTTTGAAATAACAGACGACAACCCTATTCCCTTTTCTGCATGAAGCACTTCGAGTGTCTGAAGGCTGCCCCCCCCACTCTCCCCTATTTCTCTAGGCCAGCACCCCAACTCCTGGTCTGGCCCAGGCCCTGTGGAGCCCGGCCCCGCCTTCACTGCTGGTGCTTCCTCCTCTGGCCTGGCTCGCTCTTCACCCGCAGGCTCTGGGGGCGCCCGGCCCTTTCCCATTCTCCCAGACTGGAAGGAACCCCAGAGAATTCTGTGGCTCCACCGACCTCTGTCCTGTGTTCACCACGGTTGTGACTTTTCCCTGTAACTGCAGGGAGGCCGCTCGCTGCCACCGTGCCGTAAGCCTTCTGAGAACAAGGGAATAAAGGCCGCGCTGCTTTACTCATTCCTGCGCCTCCGGACCCGACACGATCAAGTGCAGCGCTCCCGTCGATGCCCGCCACCGCTGGCCTGGGGTCGCAGCCCTCAGTGCAGTGGGGAGCACGTCCGCAGAGGGCCCGTGCGCATGCGCGCGTGCTCCCGTGCATGCAGCCACATCATACGGGTGTAGCCAGTTATGCCGGCGCCTGCTAAAAACACTCAGGTATTTTCACCTGAAAGGCTCTCAAGCCAGGCTTCTCCAATCCTATCCCGAAAGCTGTACTTGCTCTCCTGGGGTCAGAACTGCACGCATCTCCGTTAAATGGCCTCTGGTCATTTTCTAGATAACCAAAATGGATTTCAGTTTAAATTCTGTTGTCTCCTAGGTTACTCAGCTCCCTCAAAACTGTGTCGTCCCCGAGTCTGGTTAGCAAACTTCTGCAAGGTCCCTCAAGTTCTTATTGATGAAAATACCAAGCAGGCAAAATCGGAGATGGGCCCAGAACTCACTCGAGACCTCCCTTTCTCCTCGAGTGGTTAGCCAACAATTTCTTTTAGAGATTTTTAACCATTTTAAAACCCACTTCATATTGTCTCCGTCCATTCCACATGTCACCACTGTATCCCTCACAGTGGCAAGATGTAGTCAGATGTCTTGATGACATCCTGTGCTAGCAGGAGCAGGGCTGTGCCTACAGACCGCAACACTCTTAACACTCAAGGCATCTGCCTGATCATCTGTTTCAGGCTCCGCAGACATGAAACATCAGTTTTGCCATTTGATCACCAGAATCCACACTTTCCTCTTTCCCTGGGGGACTTCAAACTGAGTGTGGCTCGCCTTGCTCTAGCCCCGGCGGGCACGCTCGGGGACACGGGCTCCGGGACTTGGGCTGGACGCATGTCCAATTCAGGCAATCCTTCCTACCTTGTTCCCTAGACTGAAATAAGCTTGAACAATGTTTATTCCAGTGACTTCCAGTTAAGAACCACCCTCTTTAGTGGCATTAACGCAGCCCGGTGAGCAGGTGGGCAGCTCCGCCGTCTTCTCTCTGTTACCCACGAACACACCGCCGCCCAGCATCGTGGCCGTTCTCGCCCACCTCAAACAGCGCGCCGCCCCTGACGTGCCGGCCCTCCAGCGCCGTCAGTACTCCACGCGGCGCTGAAGAGGCGGCTTCTTCGCACCTGCCAGCGGGAATCGACTTACGGATCCCGAGTCACCATCTGGAGCTGACGGCGTGTGAGCCAGACCCACGCTGGGAGCAGGGGGAGCTGCTGGCCGTAACTTCCCGCCGGTCCTGGAGTCTTCCGGGCATCGACTCGGAATGTGGTTTGGAGTCCGGAAGGCGCTGATGACGGGTGGCCACCTGGGCCACCAAGGCGGAGCAGCAGCGACCACCCTGCAGGCTGGTCCAGCTCTGGCTGCCCCAGAGGGGACTGCTCAGGTCTGCGATGGCCCAGCTGTGTCCTCGGGTACGCGAGCGACGTCGGTGTGAAGGGAAGAGCTTTCTCTGCCTGTGAGGCTTCTTCTGGAGCCTGTCTGTGTTCTCAGAAATGAACGACCCCGCACGCACCGGCGCTGGTTTTGACAACCGGCCGTTTGCGGAAGAGCCTGCTGGCTCTGAAGGCGGGCAACGGGGCTGCAGAGCTTCCTGCGTTTTCTCGGGGTGAGAAGACAAGTGTGACAGGAGGATTTCCACAGCTGAATGACCGTGTACTCACACCAGGTGAAGAAACTTACAAAGTAGAAATAATGTAACAGTTCTTCTTTTTGAAAACTGAACCATTACATTAAAAAGGCGTTATCTGTAAGTTTCTCCTAGTGTCCCGAACAGTAAAGACCCAAGGGAAAATCAAATTGCATGCCTGGGCTTAGGAAGGTGGGTAATAACCAGCCAAAAAGGACGAGAAGCAGAGACAGGGAGCGAAGACGGCAGGCTTGCGGTGTTGCCACAGCGTGGGGATGGGACACTTGTGGGAAGGGCCGCGCCTGCTAACTGGTCCCTGACAGGTGCCCAGGAAGCACTGCCTGCTGTGATGAGTCTCATCCCACCCAAGAGGGGCTGGCCCGGGGTGTGGCTGCCCCCCGCTGACCCTCTGGGCCTCAGTTCAGAGGTTCCCACCACCTGACAAAACCACCCTCGGGTTTTGCTTTCAGCGCTCATTTTAACTGCTTCCACTGTACTCGTTTTATATCCTCTGCTGGCCAAAGAACTGATGTGTGTCACAACAATCAAACGCGTGCTTGTTTGCTGGGAGCCCTGGCTGGCAGCGAGCAGCTGGGAGGAGAGTGTCGGGGCCGGACAGTCAGCTCCCCCGGTCACTGCCATCAAGGGAGAAGGCTGTGCTATTGCCACGAGGCCAGGGACCCGGTTAAACGCTGACTCGGGGCGAAGTTCACCCTCACGTACAACTCCTGTCATAGACAAATACAGCCACGCTTAAAAACAAGCCAAGAATGATTTTTGTTACACATTTCTAGTGGTTAAACAGCCCACAGAAGAACTGGCCTATGAAACTAATGTGGTGAGCCCAAGCCAAGTAAAAAAGACAGAAAAAAATCTTTTTAAAAAGGTAAGCATAAAATTCTAACAAAAGCCCATATTATTTGTGACTCTAAGAAAAACTTACATTTGTATAAATTCTAGCAAATGTTCAATTCTGATGATTATAAAATCACAGTATTTACAGACACTCAGTCTACCTCCTTCCCTATCCCCAGCATATGTATTAGCCACAAAACACATTAAATCTCACTGAAAACCCAATTTGTTTCCTCTACGGGCTGCTTCCTGTCTTTCCAGTTCAGCTATTAGAACATCTAAGGGAAGAGAAAATGTCAGTGTAACATTTCTAGGTCTTGACTAGATAAAAATCCGAAAATACACCCTGATCAGTCTAAATCAAGTTGCGCCTGCACGGAAGTGTCATTAATTCAGCGAGGATCCCCAGACTCTCTCAGTGGCTCCAAGGCTCTGTGCAAGGTGCCCGTGGTGGGCTGGGCTCGGTGACTCGGGTGTTGCCTATCTTTCCCGGCAGATGGCGAGCTCGGGGGGGGCCGGGACCACGCCTGCCGTGTGTCCCCTCCCCCTGCAACACAGAACCACAGAGCCTGGCACACGGAGGTGGCCAGTAGTGGTAAGAGAAGGGGTCAGTTTAGTGATATGAGTTCTTTAATGAACCGACCACCAACGAACAGGGCCTGAAACGCTGAAGTGGATAAAGCACTGGGGCCACGGCGGGGAGAGCACGGGGCCACACAGGCCGGCACACACCCCGTGTCTCGGTCAGCCTGGGCCCGCTGGGTTCGCGGCAGTCGGTCTGCTCGGGAAACTTAGAAAATGCCCCATAAAATTTCCTGGAAAGCATTTCTTTCAACATTCCTTCTCTATTTTGGAGCACAATAAGTACCGTCCTTCTGCTTGTGCATGGCTGGGAAGCTTCTGCCTAAAACTTCTCACTACAGAACATCAGAACACAGTTCTCCTGGGTTTCTAGTCTAAACAACTAAATAATCCTTTTCCCTAATTTCTTTTAAAAAAAGAAACAGGTGTAGCTGGGTTAACATCCCGAGAATGTGTTATGCTTTCCTGTCTTCCGCAGTGCTCATTCATAAAACCTGACGGTACCCGAACGGAACGCCACCAGTGTGGTTTTCTGTAGCTGAAGGCCTGGCTTTCTAGAGGCAAGGTTCAGAGGTGGTTTGACACAGGGGGCAGCAAGGAGAGGCTGGCACTGGAATTCTAGCTTCGCCGCGTGGAAGGTCCCCCCAGTGCCCTTGGACTCTGTTAGTGGCTTCCGGTCAAGGTCTGAGGCCCCCAGTGGCCCAGCGGGTTGCAGGTTGTGGGAACTTGACCAGGGGCAGGCAGAGCAGGAGAGCACTCGCCAGGCAGAGAGGCCAAATGCGTTTTTCCCGCAATACGTTTTCTAAAGAGAGATTTTGCTAAACCAGAAAAGAAACCTATAGAGATGAAGATAAACCCATACTGGTTTTCCTTTCCTTTAAAAAAAAAAAAATCCTAGGAGCGCCTGGGTGGCTCAGTGGGTTAAAGCCTCTGCCTTTGGCTCAGGTCATGATCCCAGAGTCCTGGGATCAAGGCCCGCATCGGGCTCTCTGCTCAGCAGGGAGCCTGCTTCCCCCCCCCCCCCCTGCCTACTTGTGATCCCTCTGTCAAATAAATAAGTGAAATCTTAAAAAAAAAAAAATAGATCACTCTTACTCGAGGGCCAATAAACGAACCCCTACCCTGGCCTTCTACCTGCAATTCAACTGCTTCCTGAGTCTTGTGAAGTAGGACGTTCATTCCAGTGCAAAGCATGGCAATTCTTCCCAGTGAAATGCTCCTCTGCTGTTTTGTTCAAGTAGGACTGTGGTTTTCTTTAACTTCCCTTTAACTAAGGGTGTCAAAAACAAATGGTTTTGGGGGTTTTTAGTTCCCAAATCCTGACACTTGCAGGAAGTGATGCCCACCTGGAGGAAGCCCGACCCAATCCCATGCTGGCTGGCTCATCCGTGCGGGCAACTGCCCAGGGCCCCATGCACACCCCGCCGGGAGAAGCAGCCCCAGGGAAGTCATGGGAGACTCGGCTCGCCCTCCCCTCCCCTGTGCTGTAAGGATCACGTGACCTCTGGGGCACAGTCAGATCACCTGGGGATCAGTGCACCTCTCTCCCACGATCACCTGACCACGCCCCTCCTCCTCTGATCACAGCCGCTGGCTGACTGAACGGTCACTGGTTATCGTACACTCCTGCAGGCTACAGACCCACTCAGAGGCCCCTTATTTTTGCATTTCTGCTTAGCTCTGACTTTGGTACCGAGGAGGCCCTCATGACAGACTGGATGAGCTCCACCGTTTGTACCTTTTAGAATACCCAGCAGAATGAGGCCCCCCCCAAAAGCTGGTTAATTATTGGACTGCCATGCAATATTTCATCCCAACACCTTTAGCTTTGGTATTCCCTTAGAAAACCTATTTCTCATCTAGGCGTTCAGATGGAAAAGTCTGACGTCCTACCACTCTCTAACGCACCTGTGAGGGGGAAACAAGTGTTTTTTCACCACACCTTCCCATTCGGCCCTGCTCTAACCACTGCTGCACACCCTCTGTGTGCCACGGAGGAAACAGGGAGAAACAGGGAGCCCCTCACGGGGCTCACCTCCACTAGGGAACACAGACAAGACTTGAGTCACTGCTGGACCAGCTCCCAATGCACTGTAATTATAAGTACACGGAGCAGAAGTGCAAAGTGTACCCCAAATAAAAGTCAGCAAGGGGGTGGTCTGCATGAGGCTGAGTACTTGCAGTTGAGGTGGGTTTTTCCGGTGACGGCGGCAAAGACTCCTGAGACGGGGAGAGAGGAGAGAACCTCACTAAGACTAAGATACTCTCAGACTAAATGTGCTTTGCTATTTACCAGCTAGGACTGAAAGGTTTCTGTGCTGAAAGCCATTCTCTCTCTGCTTGGGTCAATGAACATTTCAGAGGACAGCAACGGGATCCCTAGGACAGGCCTCGGGTGTTACAAACGTACTAGTGGTTACAGACCTCATTGGGGCAGGAGTCTCATGAGCACTTGAAAGCACATTTCCTGGGCAGCCAGGGAAGAAGTCACACACGTCACTACAGTTCTAACAGGCTCCTCCCTCCACCGTAGTCTACCCTCCAGGGAAACCCAGTGACGTAACTCCCCGTGAAAGATCCTCCCACGGTCCCCTAATGTCCGAAACACAGAAGTGGGAGTTCCCATGGCGGACGCTGGGGAGCGTGCCCGGCCGCTCAGGTCATCCTCCACTCCAACCTCACCCCTCTGTGCTTCCCCAAAAGTAAGGCACTTTCCACCCCAGGCTGACACGTGCTGCTGGCAGTCCTAGCTTAGTTTCCGTGGCCCCAGGACACTTGGGCAGAGCTGACCAGCCCTGTCTCTAGGCCTGGCTCCCCACCCTGGGCTCTGTAGCACAGGAGGCAGCTCTGATGCGGAGCAGACCAGTGGTGATTCTTGGCTGATGAGGAGGAAAAGAGGCGCGACTGGAAAGGGGGACACGGAGATCCGCGGCAGTTTCTCTTCCCTCTGTTGAGTCCTAGCTCTGGTTTAGTCCCGTTTAACTTCCTGGTCCAATTTTACCCATGTATCCCGCTAAGAAAACACTGAAGGATCATTTTCTAAGATTGGGAGGGTTTGAGAGAGACAAACTTAGTGAGTTTTTTCCTCCTTTGATTTAAAAAAAAAATAGGATGCTAATAGGACAAAAATTTCATTATTACTTTAGGTGTAATATGAGAATCTCTGGTTAAAAAGAAAAAAGAAAGAAATGGAATAATGTCTACACTCATTTTTAAGACAGTAGACATCTGAGCACATTGTACTATTAAAAAGAGTTGTGATAGGGTGGCGCTTGGTTTCGACACATTCTTAAGAGGGGTGGGGTGCCATCTTCAAAGGACGATGAATTGGCAAATGTGTGGGTCCACTTGTTGAAAAACAGTAAAAGTAGGTTGGGAAGAACTAAAAATCCAGAAACTTAACAACAGCAAAAGCAGAAAAAGTGGCAAAATTTTTCTATGGCTGTATGTCTGACTATCACTAGATTTGATAAGAGATGCACATTCTTTCTTACCATAGTCCTTGCTTTCCTATCTTAAAGGACTCATTAAAATTCCGGAATATATATTTTTTTACATCAGAAAAACCTCAATCATTTTTATTGTTTTTGGTTTAAAAAATTATTGTTGTGGTTTTTTTTTTAAGATTTTATTTATTTGACAGATCACAAGTAGGCAGAGAGGCAGGCAGAGAGAGAGAGATAGAGAGAGGAGGCAGCAGGCTCTCTGCTGAGCAGAGAGTCCAATGCGGGACTCGATCCCAGGACCCCAAGATCATGACCTGACCCAAAGGCAGAGGCCCAACCCACTGAACCACCCAGGAGCCCCCCAAATTATTGTTTCTTAATGCAATAAACAGCATGACTCTGATATTTAAATAAAGAAGATACAGTACATTTAACTGAAGGAGTATAAAGAAGTCTTGTTCATTCAAGCTATTTGATTACATTACTAACAAATATTATTTTAGATAGTGTCTAGCCTCAACAAACTAACCAAGAGATTATATATATTAAACATACATTTCTAAATGTTATTGTAAACATCCTGAAGGCAAGAACATTTTTTTTTTCCCTCTTTTACAGTTTGGCTAACACCTATCACAAGAACTGCCAGGAGTCTACCTAACAAACAACGCCCAGAGAAGAAACTGTGTTCTTTTTTTTTTTTTTTTTTTAAAGATTTTATTTGTTTATTTGACAGACAGAGATCACAAGTAGGCAGAGAGGCAGGCAGAGAGACAGAGGGGGAAGCAGGCTTCCTGCTGAGCAGAGAGCCCGATGTGGGGCTCGATCCCAGGACCCTGGGATCATGACCTGAGCCGAAGGCAGAGGCTTTAACCCACTGAGCCACCCAGGTGCCCGAAGAAACTGTGTTCTAATGAAATGACAGACTGTAATGGCCATGTTCAGGATAATCAAGAAACACAAGAAACAAGGTTTAGAAAATTACTGAATAAGGAAGCATATGTTAACAACAGCCTCTGATGTAGTTATATATCTTCACACCAGAGCAAGGAAGTAAATGCTGTTGAAACGGATCCTGACAACGTGTTAACCTGTTGTCCTTCTGGAAGGATCAAGGAGAATGATTCATCAGAACACCCTGAAGACTTCAATCACACACATTCTCCTTATTGCCGTGTTTTGACATTATTGTTTCAAAGTACAACACAAAGAACGGTCTCACCTTTAAATACCTCATACCCTCAACGGCTGCTCTGTGAGAAATGTGACTTGTGGTTCTGGCAAGTAAACAGTAAGAGAACAGAATTCTACTTTTTACCTGAACTGGAGAGTAGCAGCTTATTTTTTAATCTGTTACCATCAATATCTTACAAAAGGCTGAATTATTGGGTTGTTTTCCTATCCATGGGAATACCATTTTTCTAGAAATTCTCTAATGGAGGCGGAAGAGAACGGACTCCTTCCTCCACCTCTCAGGCCTGAGGAACTACTAAAATGATCAGCCTGAGTGAGAAGCTGTGAGGTTTTGGAAAAGCTGGATCGATTCATCAGGCACCGTCAGCTCGTTTCTTCCCAAGGCGTTTATGGTGGCCTAATCCAGGGTGGCAGCGGAAGCCCCGCCCTAACCGGGTGCCCTGGGTCGGAGGGACCTTGGCATAGTCTGGGGACAGAGGAGGTGACAGCCTGGACGTTGTGACCAGCTACAAAATGCTGCCCTTTATTTGTCTGATGAGAAAGCAATATGCGGGGGCACCTGGGTGGCTCAGTGGGTTAAAGCCTCTGCCTTCGGTTCAGGTTATGATCTCAGGGTCCTGGGATCGAGCCCCGCATCGGGCTCTCTGCTCCGCGGGGAGCCTGCTTCCTCCTCTCTCTCTGCCTGCCTCTCTGCCTACTTGTGATCTCTGTCAAATAAATAAATAAAATCTTAAAAAAAAAAAAAAGCAACATGTGCAGAAGGAAATTTAGAAGTGTTGTTCCTGCAATGCCCTGAACTACTTTCACAGATGTTTTTAACTTTCTAGTTTGAAATAATTCAAACTTACAGAGAAGTTTCAAGAACAAGAGAAAGAGCCCAGTTACTCTTCGTCCAGACCATTCCTCGGCCGCAGCCGCTTTCCGTCTCTACCACGCCCTCTTACTCCTTCCCGCAACAGGTGGGATGAAGCTGCGCACACCATGCCCCTTTACCCCTTGGTACCTGTA
Source organism: Martes martes (assembly GCF_963455335.1). NCBI lineage: Eukaryota > Metazoa > Chordata > Mammalia > Carnivora > Mustelidae > Martes > Martes martes. The sequence continues at coordinate 11,368,958 of NC_137890.1, forward strand.
GGTATACTTTCCAGTAAGAATATTCTCTTTCTTAACCACAGTCTGCAGAGATGCCATGTCCTTGACACTTAACGTCGATACACGTGTATGGTCTAATCCACAGTGCGGCTGCACGAACGGACTCTCATGTGTCCGTTCACCAAAAACGTTTCCCGGTACAGAGCTCAGCTCGGGATCACGCCTGATCTGTCGTTAATGGGCCCCTTAGGCTCTAATCTGGAACAGCTATGACCTCAGTACTGTTGAAGAACATGGGTCAGGTATTTTACATAATATCCCTCAAATCGGGTATATCTGCTCTTTCTTTATGAGAGAAGTTTTGGGATTTTCTCTTGTAACACATAACTGATGTGTCCCTTCAGGGCATGCCCACAATGTGTCTTGGGTCCATTACTGGTCTCCTGATTCTGATAACTTGGCTAAGCTGGTGTCCGATTTCTCCACTGTACAGTTAACTGTTTTCCTCTGGTAAGTAATAAGCAACTTGTGGGGAGATACTTTGAGATTATATAACCAGCCTGCTCTTCTTCATGTATTGATGATTTGTACTGATTTTTTGCTCTGATAGTTGCAAAACTATGATTTTCTACTACCGTCCATCATCCCTTATTACATTCCTTTTCCTTTGTGTGTGTATGTGTATATCCATATAGTTCCTCATATCAGGATGAACTCATAGATCCCCCCTGTCCAGTAGATTATATTAAGTACCATCCTTATTTATTTTTAAAGGATTTATTTATTTTTTAGAGAGAGAGAAAGACAGCGTGTGGGGGGGGGAGGTGGAGAGGCAGAGGGAGAGGGAGAGACAGTCTCTCTCTCTTTTTTTTTAAAGATTGTATTTATTTATTTGACAGAGAGACAGCGAGAGAGGGAACAGAAGCAGGGGGAGTGGGAGAGGGAGAAGCAGGCTTCCCGCTGAGCAGGGAGCCCAATGCAGAGCTTAATTCTAGGACCCTGGGATCATGACCTGAGACAAAGGCAGACACTTAATGACTGAGCCACTCAGGCACCTCAGGGAGAGACAGTCTTAAGCAGACTCTGTGCTTAGCGGAAAGCCTGATGTGGGGCTCCATCTCACAACCCTAGGATCATGACCTGAGCCAAAACCAGAAGGCGCTTTACCGACTACTAGCTAGGCACCCCCGTCCTTACGTATTTTTTTTTAATTTTTTTATTTTAATAAACATATAATGTATTTTTATCCCCAGGGGTACAGGTCTGTGAATCGCCAGGTTTACGCATTTCACAGCACTCATCATAGCACATACCCTCCCCAATGTCCATTTCCCCACCACCCTCTCCTGTCCCCCCTCCCCCCAGCAACCCTCAGTCTGTTTCTTGAGATTGAGTCTTTTATGGTTTGTCTCCCTCCCAATCCCATCTTTTCATTTTTTCTTTTCCTACCTCCCCCCTACCCCCCACCCCCGCCTTGCATCTCCACTTCCTCATATCAAAGAGATCATATGATAGTTGTCTTTCTCCGATTGACTTATTTCGCTAAGCATGATACCCACGTCGTCGCAAATGGCAAGATTTCATGTCTTTTGATGGCTGCATAGTATTCCATTGTGTATATATACCACATCTTCTTTATCCATTCATCTGGTCCTTATGTATTTTGATACCCAAATCTTATGTGCCCAATTTGGTCAGCGGGACCCCCTCAAGCTGGCTCTGGTGTCCTCGGAGCCTGTTTCCTTGGTTCTGGAGCACTTCCTTAATTCCTTGCATGGTAGTCCAGGTCCTCTGTTTTCTTCACAACCCTGGGCCTGCAACCCACCATTTCATTTCTCTAGAGGCTCACTTCTGTCCGTGGGCCAACATATTTAGAAACTAGACTGGGCACTAGGTGTGGGCAGTGCTAATGGGATGGCATTGCTCCTGACTGCTTTAGGTTGACAGACTAAGACACATGTATGCTCCCCGCCCCCCCCCGCAGACTTAGTAAATCATGAGTTTATGCTGATACCTCTAATTCCAACCCAACCCCAAAGGGTTCTTCCTCGCTCTCTGCTGTTCTGAATTTGTATTTTCCTTCTTCTACAGTAAGATCAACCTATTTCCTCACTTGCTCAAATCTACAATAAATACAACATAATTTCAGAATTGCTGTACTCATACTACTGTGAACATGAACCTAGAAAGAGCTTTAGATTTCTTTGCAATTCTTTTTTTACTTTAGACTGAGGGTATATTATGTTCAAAAGTCACTAAAATTAATTTTTCCCTCTCTCCTATGATTATGTTATTCACTTAAAATACAGTTGGGTTATTTATTCGTTTCTTTTTAGTTTATGGTTGTCTCTATTATTGATTTGCTTTTTGAATATGTAAAACATTAACCTGATTCCTAAGTCAAAACCATACAAAATCCATACCCAGAGAAGCACCACTCCTTCCCTGTCCTGTCTTGTTCTCTCCTAACCCTTAGAGAAAACAAACGTCAGTAGTTTCCGGTATGTATAAAGTATTACAGATTTCAAAGTAAGTGATCACAATTTTTTTTTTCAAATCACACCTTCCTCAAACTTGTAATTCCCACAGTAGCCAATAAAGGCCCAAGTGTCTATCACTGTTACCAATAGCAGCTTAACTGTCTTTATATGCTCGTATTTATATGTATTTATATGCTTGCTTTCTTTCAAGTCTCGTTCAGCAAAAGGGCTTCAAGTGGGAAACAGAGGTTTAGGAAGGACCGGTGTTACTGATTACCTGTTCCTCAGAAACCTCGAGAGGAGGAGACGCTTGCTGCTCTGACTGCCGACCGTCCTGATAGTTTATATTCCGTCGCTGACGTAAAGGAGGGAAAAGACGATTCCAGTTGATCATTCCTCCCTAAAAACAGACCAGTACACGGTGATGAGACACAGAAGGAGAACCGGCTGAATGCCTGGTAGGGCTTTCTCTTGCAATGCGGTCATATCCATAGACTGGGACAATATCACACTGCTCTGCTGAATGCAAGTGATCCAAAGCCTGAAGCGTCACGCTACCCTCTGGCCGACAGGATGACATCTGCAGCCGTGGGAGGAGCCCGGAGAGAAAGAAGGTAATGGCACTGCCAGAGGTATTTGTGCAACTTGGCTCTGAAGACAACGGAGGACACACACAGATGTTCCTAACCTCAGCCCCACGGACCCCGTCCCACCTCCTCTGGCCCCTAGGAGCTCAGGGCTCTGCCGGATGGGACAGGGAAGATGACACAGAGAGAAGGCTGAGTCACTGCCGGCCCCCAGGAACCCGGCACCTCCACAGCCGCTCTTTAAAACGCTCCTCCTCTTCTTTTCCTCCTCCCACCCCTCCTTCTCCCTTTCTTCCTCCTTCTTTTAGTGAAGTAAGTTCTGAGCGCGCTTACTAGAGGGAGTTTGCAGGTGGAGATAAAACCCACATGGAGGGATGGGGTAGAGCATGTGAAGGCAAAGCCACACGCAGGGACAAAAGGTTTGGGAGCAGTGAGGGATCAGAACCAGCCTCTTGAGTAGCTCCATGGGTGACTTAGATCGATGGCAAAGTCATTTCTTGTTTATTCTATGTCATCAATGAAGAAAAAAGCCACTAGGTGAAGAAAAGTGCACACTGCACAATGCTTTTAAAAAATTCATGTTTTTAGCTATCTGCCAATATTTTAGTTTATTAATTTAAATCTCTATTTCTAGATTTAGGAAAATTACAGACTAAGACAACATGAAATTTTTCCTATTATGAATATCTAAAAATAGTAAACAAAGTAAGAAAAACATTTCACTTGCATAGCTGAGCACAAAAGGAAGAAAGGGAGAACCCAAGGTGCCAGAAACAAGCTCTGGAAAACCGGAGCAGTGAGCAAGGGTTGGGGTAAAGGGTGAGCACACCCTGCTACCATAGGGCCATCTGTTTGGGTTCATGAAAGAAGTCTGACTCTCAGCTCACTACCTGCATAAAGGCACAAGCCTCAAATGGCAACACCCGCAGTGAGAGAGAAGATGAGAAAAAAATCCAAAAGGCGCGCTGAGGGAGCTTGGCCTGCCTGAGAATTCAGAAATGAGAAATCTGAGGTTGGAGTTACATAAATATGTGTTACCAGTTTACGAAGTTACCAGTTACGAATTACCAGTTATGAAGTTACCAGTTCATTACCAGTTATGAATTTATGAAGTTACATAAATATGTGTTTTAAGAGCCCATCAACAGTTACATAAGAACTGGTTCTGGGATAGTGCTGCGTACACCCAAGGAGCCAAGCAGAAGCAGGTGTGAGACTACACTGGAGGCTCACTCTCTCACGCAGGGATTACACGGGATTTATAGCTAAAACTCCGACTGGGAGTCACTCAGAATCCAAAATTCAAAACCCATGAGGAAAAAACCCATCACAAGTAAGACTCAGTATGTGCAATAAATAGGAGGATTAGATCCCCAAAACCCCACTTACTTATTTGAGAGACAGAGCACTCGCACAAGTGCGAGCATGAATGGGGAAGAACAGAGGGAGAAGCGGGCTCCCTGCTGAGCAGAAAGGCCGACATGGGGCTCGATCCCAGGGCCCTGCGATCGGGACCTCAGCCGAAGGCAGATGTTTAATTGACTGAGTCACCCAGGCATCCCCCGAACCTAAATTTATAACAATCTGAAAACAACAATAATTTCACAAGTTTTAAAATGACTAAGATATAGAAGGAAGACTTTAAAAAAGAAGTAAGATATTACTAAAAAAAGATTTGAAAAAAATTAGGGAAATTAAAAAGAGAGACATTATACAAAGTTGTTTTAGACACTGGTACGAAGAAATTCAAATACGCTAGTGATAATAATACATTTACATGGACAACTTCTCTATTTTGAAATGTCTCCTACCCACCCCCAACAAGCCTAAAACATCAGTAAAAACACAGACAACTTAATGGAAAAAGATGAAAAAAGAAGTACCAGAGAAGTACTAACAGAAGAAAGCTGACGTCATGTCACTATATCCCTGTCAAATAAATTAGGCCTCAAGGGCAAAACAGGTATTCCTGGAGATAAAATCACCGTGATGTGTCAGTATTATTATTTTTTAATATATTTCATGTATTGGGGCGCCTGGGTGGCTCAGTGGGTTAAAGCCTCTGCCTTCAGCTCGGGTCATGATCTCAGGGTCCGGTCCTGGGATCGAGTCCCGCATCGGGCTCTCTGCTCAGAGGGGAGCCTACTTCCTCCTCTCTCTCTGCCTGCCTCTCTGCCTACTTGTGATCTCTGTCTGTCAAATGAATAAATAAAATCTTTTAAAAAAATTTTATTGACTGATTTGAGAGAGAAAGAGAGAGAGTGTGCGAGTGAGCGGGGTGGGGGTTGGAGCAGAGGAAGAGGGACAGCAGACTCCATGCTGACCACGCAGAGCCTAGCTTGGGGCCTAATCCCACAACCCCGAGACCACAACTGAACCAAAACCAAGAGCCAGATGCCTAACCAACTGAGCCACTTGAGCACCCCACGTAAGTATTATGTTTATAAACACAGTGGTGCCAAACTACACAACACAAAAATTAAAAGAACTAATAGAGGAGAGAAACTACCCAGACATGTATTTAATTTTTAGCATCTATTGATAGATCAAGCAGACAAAAATTAATAATACAGAACATAGGAAGTTGTATAAGTGGGTGTATATGAGTGGTACTCAGTATTTAGAGAATACTTTTAAAATTATATTTATAAAAGTGACTGCATACTTTTTATTATATATGAAATATTTATTAAAAGGGACTGCATACTAAGTGCTATATGAAATGTCCACAAACAGCAAAATAGAAATACTACACAGACTGTATTTTCTGACCGCAATGCAATTACATTTGAAATCAGTATCAAAATTAAAAGTAATGTAAAACAAAAATTCACATACTGGAAATCAAAAATGGAAAAAATCATAATGAATATTAGAATATAGCTAAAAGTAGATAAAATTGAGGGGCTCCTGGGTGGTGCAGTTGGTTAAGCATCTGAACACCCTCCTCAGGTCATAGTTTTGGGGTTGTGAGATGGAGCCCACATCAGGCTCCTCACTTAGCACGGAGTCTGCCTGAGATTCTCCATCTCCCTTTCTCCCTCTGCCCCGCCCTCCACTCGTGTGTTCATGCACACGCACGCTCTCTCTCTCTCTCCAATCAATCAATCAATAAAATCTTTTTTAAAAAGTGAATAAAATTGAGACTATTACTTATCAAAGGTGGTGGATATAACTAAACAGTTGCTATAATTTTAAAATACTGAGCTTAAAGAAAATGAAGACTGACAAAGAGTTAAATATATTCAATAAGTTAGAGAAAGTAATAATTATCTAAAGAAATTAGAGAGAATGAGAGCAGATGCTAGTTGAGAAAGCCGGGAGTAGACGTTAGTAAAGTAGAAAATAAAGACACAATAGAAGGAATCAATAAAATCCAATGTTGTTTTCCTTAAAAAGGTTTTTATTTTAGAGAAAGAGAGAGAGAACACGAGCGATGGGGAGGAGCAGAGGGAGAGACTGTGCTGAGCACAGAGCCCAACGTGGGGCTCGATCCCACGACCCCGAGATTGTGACCTCAGCGGACATCAAGAGTCAGACCCTCAACCAAGTGAGCCACCCAGGTGCCCCTTAAGTTGGTTGTTTGAGAAGTCATGTAAAATGGAAAGCTTGGCAACCGTGATAAGAAGACAAAGAAAGGAACATAAGTGGTATTAGGAAAAATACAAGAGATATCATGACAGACAGTAAAAAAACACAATACGTTATTCATACCAATAGCTTTGATGAAACAGATTATTTCCTAGGAAAATATATTTACTACAACTCATTCAAGAAGAAACAAAAATTGGTAATCATTTTTGAAAACTGTTCAGGAGCATCTACTAAAGCTGCACACGTGTGTCTACCTCAGTGACTCTGCTCCCAGACAACAGAATGTAAACGCACGTCCACCGAAAGGCATGACTAGAACATTCTCAGTGGCACCATTTGTGATAGGCAAAGACTGGAAACTACCCAAAGGTGCATGAAGTGAGATGGATAAATTATGGTGGAATCACATAATAAAAAATTTTACAGCAGTTAAAACGAACAAACTACAATTGTATAGCAATATAAATGAACCTCTCAAATATAATGTTACATAAAACACAAGAAAGTACGTTCATATGATTACTTTTATAAATGTTTACTTCTATGTATACTTCCAAAAAAAGCTGCAAAAAGAAATAGAAAACTGGACTAATTTTACCCATTTAATGTAACTGAAATCATACTGAAGAAAATCTACCCACCAAACGTCTCTAGGTGAAGTCTACAGAACTTTTAAGGACATACTGTCTTATAGACATCGTTCTCAAGAAGAAAAAAAGAGAAATAGCTCCCCCCCTCCCTTTCTGAAGCTGGATAACACTGTTTCCCAAACCAGACAAGGCCGTTACCAGAAAGAAAAACTGTAAGACAATTTGCTTTTCATTTATGGACAGACATAATACTCCTAAATAAAATATTAGTAAACTCAACCCAACAATGTTAAAAAAATAATCATCTTATCTGAAATAATGTACTACATTAGGATTTATCTCAGAAATCTCAGAAAATCTAGTACTGTAATTCACACATTAACGGACTGAACGCCTGTTCCACCTCTTACATTCAATACAAGTCACAGGATAAGGAGGCTCACACTAACCGACTATGAAAGAAAATGCAGAAGGATGAAAAGAAAAACAAAACTGCCATTATTTACGCGTAACTCTCTTCTTAAAAAAAGAGAGTAAGAGAGTAAAAGACACAGAAGTATCAGTTAACAGTCGTCCACTGTGACCACTTAGAAAATGCAAGTGTTAAAAATAACTATTTACCAATCGAAATAAAAACTCCAAGATCTGCAAGTACTCTATGGAGAAAACAGTAAATGATGTGGGGAGCAAAGGTAAAAGATATTTTAACTAAACTTCCTCACTACTTCTGGCCCACGGACAGGTGCTGCGACAGGCCTAGTGACCTTCACGCAGGAGCTCAAACGCCTCAATGTCAATAGTTTGCTAGAAGCAAAAGGCAATCTTAGCTTGACCTTAGCTTGACCTTAGCCCCACCTCCGGTATCCTGTTAGTCTTCTTTAGTATATAAAAATCCCTTTGGAAATTTCCTTTCTCTCTACCCCTCCAAGATATATGTTAGCAACCATCCTCCAAATATATGGCACACTGATACCCACCTGAAGGGTGTCACAGCTAGGCTTTGCGAGACAATAGGAAATGACCCTCAAGGTCCTGGCAACCTTGCTTCCACATTCCTCAGACACTTCCGCTATCCCTAAGCCCCTCCCAACTTGTAGGCATATAACCAGCCCCTCCTCACAACCCCAGTGCAGCTCTTTCTGCCCACGGATCCTATCCCCCAGCTTTAATAAAACCATCTTTTTTGCACCAAAGACATCTCATGATTTCTTTCTTGGCCCTTTGCTCCCAGGGCCCAACATTTCACATCAATAAACTTGAATGAAGGGGTGCCTGGGTGGCTCAGTTGGTTGGGCGACTGCCTTTGGCTCAGGTCATGATCCTGGAGTCCCGCATCGGGGTCCCTGCTCGGCGGGAGTCTGCTTCTCCCACTGGCCTCTCCTCTCATGCTGTCTCTCTCTCAAATAAATAAATAAAGTCTTTAAAAAAATTAAAAAAAAAAAACAAAAAACACTTGACTGAAGAATATTGGAAGACCTAAGTGAAAAGACTCCACACAGTCCCGTCTGCAAAGACTCAACACGGCGGTCTGCTCAGATGCTGTCGAATTCAGTCTCCAGCAAAGACCACTGGTTGGCTCTGAATATCCATATTCCCTTTTCTTTAAAAGTAGGGTTTTCTGTGTGTGTGTGACATGTGGTTCCTACAGTTTGTAGCCCTGCCATGTGGACTCGGTTCTGCCAACAGTACTATGTAAAGAGAGGGGCAAAGGGACTTCCAGAAGAAGAGGTCAGTGGCGCCCTTCCTCTTGGGTCCTACTTCGTGGGGTCCTACTTCTTCCTGGAGCTCAAGCAGCCTTCAGGGGCTGGGCAACGGAAGCCCTGTACCCGCGATAGAACAGCAGCCAGGGAGGAGCCTGGCCCTGCCATGTCACGCCCCTGCCTCACCACGCCAGGCCTGTCCACGTCAGCACTTCTTCCACATGAGAAACAAACTTCTGCCTTTACAAACTTTGTTATTTTGTGTTTTCTGTCATATGGAGCTAAATCTAATCCTAACTGCTATAGACTGAAAATTCAAAAGTGTGTGGTTGTCTTTTGGTGGAACTAGACAACATGAAGTTGAATTAAGAGCCCAACTAGACATGGATATTTTGAAGAAGTACAATAAGGGAGGATTTCCCACTACCAGCACCAGTCCTAATGGACTATTAGATGGTAGTAATTAGAGTAGCATTAGTACGTGACAAACTATACAAAGAAACAGGAGAGAGTGTCTGGGAATCAGAAGTGGACATTAACACTTGGGCTATGATAAAGCAGACATTACAGGTCAGCAGGAAGAGGACACACTATTTAATGAACAGCAGTGGGATAACTGGCTTATGGAACAAGAGAAAATTAGACCTTTACTTCATACTATATATAAAAGTAAGTTTATTTTAAAAATAAAGATTTAGAGGACACAAAGAAATGGAAAGATATTCCATGCTCATGGACTAGAAGAACAAATATTGTTAACATGTCTATAATACCCAAAGCAGTCTACAGATTTAATGTAATCTCCATCAAACCACCAACAGCATTTTTCACAGCCAACCCTAAAATTTGTATGGAACCACAAAAGACCCTGAGTAGCCAAAACATTCTTGAAACAAACAAACAAACAAACAAGACGGGTGGTATCATAATTCCAGACTTTAAGGTAAACTACAATGTTGTAGTAAGCAAAGCAGTATGGTACTGGCACAAAGACAGAAACATAGATCAATGGAACAGAACAGAAAGCCCAGAAATGAATCCAAAATTACATGGTCAATTAATCTTCACAAAGGAGGAAAGAACATACAATGGAAAAAGGACAATCTCTTCAACAAAACTGGACAACTACATGCAAAAGAATGAAACTGGGCCACTTGCATATGCCAAACACAAAAATAAACTCAAAATGGATTAAAGATCCAAATGTGTGATCTGAAACCATAAAAATCCTAGAAGAGAGCATAGGCAGTAAGTTCTCTGACATTGGCTGTAACAAGTTTTTTCTAGATATGTCTCCTGAGGCAAGGGAAATGAAAGCATAAAGTTAACTACTGGGACTACTAAAAAAAAAAATCTTCTGCGTGTGAAGAAAATAATCAAAACTAAAAGATAACCTTCTGAATGGGAGAAAATATTTGCAAATGACATTTCTGATAAAGGGTTAGTATACAAAATATATAAAGAACTTACACAGCTCAACACCAAAAAACAATCCAATTAAAAAAGGGTCAAAGACATGAACAGACATTTCTCCAAAGAAGACATACAGATGACCAACAGACACATGAAGAGATGTTCAACATCACTGATCATCAGGGAAATGCAAATCAAAACTATAATGAGATATCACCTCATACCAGTCAGAATGGCTAGAATCAAAAACACAAGAAACAAGTGTTGGCAGGAATGTGTAGAGAAAGGAACCTTTGTGTACCGCTAGTAGGAAAGCAAATTGGTGCAGCCGTTGTGGAAAATAGTATGGAGGTTCCTCAAAAAGTTAAGAGTAGGGGCGCCTGGGTGGCTCAGTGGGTTAAAGCCTCTGCCTTCGGCTCAGGTCATGATCCCAGGGTCCTGGGATCGAGCCCCGCATCGGGCTCTCTGCTCAGCAGGGAGCCTGTTTCCGCCTCTCTCTCTCTGCCTGCCTCTGCCTACTTGTGATCTCTGTCTGTCAAATAAATAAATAAAATCTTTAAAAAAAAAAAAAAGTTAAGAGTAGAATTACTCTATGATCCAGTAATCACACCACTGGGTATTTACCCCAAAATACAAAAACCACTAATTCAAAGGGATATACGAACCCCTATGTTTATAGCAGCATTATTTATAATAGCCAAATTTGCAGGCAGCCCCAGTGTCCACTCACAGATGAATGAACAGAGATGTGGGATGTGTGTATGAGTAAAGGGACTATCTGTATCTATATCTATCTATCCATCTATCTATAAATGGAGTGTTACTCAGCCATAAAAAAGAATGAAATCTTGCCATTTGCAACAACAAAGATGGAGCTAGACTATGTTCTTTTTTTTTTTTTAAAGATTTTATTAATTTTATTTATTTGACAGAGCAAGAGCGAGTGTGTGAGCACAAGGAGGGGAAGTGGCAGGCGGAGGAAGAGGGAGAAGCAGCCTCCCCACAGAGAAGGAGCCCGACATGGGGCTCTGGGATCATGACCTGAGCCGAAGGCAGACACTTAACATGGGCTTGAACTGTGCAGATCCACTTACACACAACGTTCGGATGAACACGGTACAGTTTATTATTTATTATTGGTGGGCTTCCAGTCAGCAACAGGCCCTTAGTAATTAAGTTTTGGGGGAGTCAAAAGCAATACATGGGTTTTTCACTGTGTTGGCGGTCAGTGCCCCTAATCCCCACGTGTTCCCGGTCAAGTGCATAGGAACAGATGATTCACACAAGAGGGAAGCCTGAGTCAATACAGGTAAGGAAACATGTTCAACTCACTGGGATTAGGAAATGCAAATTAAAACAGCAGTGGGTTATTTCTCACCCACAAGACTGGCAGAAATAAAATGCCTAACACCACCAAGTATGCGGAAGCCGTGAAGGAAACGGAGACTCGGACTGTCGGTGAGAGTGTAGTTCGGCACAGTCTGGACAGTGACGAGTCCGGACTGAGTAAAACTGAGGCTTGTCTATGACCCAGCAATTTCACTTCCAGGCAGCTACAGTTAGGAGGGTGTTCTATGAAGCACTGATTAGGATAGCAAGCAAGAAAATGTAAAAAAAGTAACTGAACAGAAGTAAGGACATAAATTAATAAATGGTTTTGTCCTATAAAGGACTATTACATGGGCAGCTGGAATAAAGGAATTAGATCTACCAAATAAATCTCTGTGACACAGAAAGTCACAGGAGAATAGGAATATATAACGCCATTTACATGAATTTTAAAAATACTCAGAACAACAGGATATTATTGAAACGATTTTATGGATATATACTGGTGGTGGTTTTGCCCCCTTGGGGGGGTATTTGAAAATGTCTAGAGGCACTTTTGGCAGGGTGTGTGGGCGCAGGATAGAACCGACCGGCCCAAAATATCCACAGCGTCTAGGCTGAGGAACTCTAACACGAAAACATGTGCTAAACATACAGGCATAGGGTTAGGCCCCCACCCACCAGCTGCAGGCCAGTGGGAAAGGCAATGAACCTTTGGTTGAAACTGTAACATTTTATTTCTTTAAAGGGAGTGAGAGGGGAAGAGCAGGCAAAGCAAAACCAAACGCCAATCCCTCTGCTCCTGTGATGGCAAAAAAGTGCTTAAAAAGCAGAAAGTTACAGGAGCTCTAGGCTCTAGGATGTTTTGACACTAACTTGCTCTCGATGCAGGTTAACTATGAGCCTCTACAAACAGGAAACGCTTCCTTTACTTTGTCTTCTTCAAAAGCAATAACCACATATTTAAAAGAGGAAAAAGGAAACAGCTTGCATTTTGATCAACCGTTTTTATGAAATATCTGTCATTAGTGGTAAAGAGATTCTTCAAATGAAATAAAATTTGTTATAAAAATTTAAAAAGTGACCGATTTTCCAGTTCAGAACTGTAAACATAACACTTTATCAAGCAGACGCCCCGTGGACTAAACCCTACCTCTAAAGGCTTTGGCGGGTTTCAGGGCAGGCTGACGAGGCGGCGTGGACGCTGAGAAGCGTCTACACGGGGAAGCTGGGTCACAGCAGTGCCCTAGTGGCTCTCTGTGGGCCACTCCCAAGGGAGGGTAGAAGCAAGGTGCACGTGGAGCCCATTGTCTCAGGGGAAGGCAAGACCATCCGGAAATGGAAAAAATCAGGAGGCAAGGTGGACTAGAATTCAGACGGGCGCCGAGCAGCATCAGCTAAAGGGCCCGGCAGGTGCAGAGCGGGCACCGCGCAGCCGAAGCACGGGGGCGAAGCTTCAGAGAGGACGGGGGCTTCACTGAATTAGAAAGGACGAGGAGATGGAGAGGAGAACCAGACACTTGTCAACCTGTTCAAAGAATAGGTTTATACCCGCTTCAAGGGACAAGGCGGGGAGCACTAAGGAGCGAGGAGACAGGAGCAGTCAGGCGGAGGCAGCTGAGGGACCGAGAGCAGTCCCCAGAGCTAGGTGACCTGGGTTCCCAGCCCGGCCCTGCCACTTACGGTGCGACCTCGGGCCGTAGTCTGAGAGAAATTTTTCTGAGCCTGTTTTCCTCTTCTATGAGAATAACACCACACTTACCTCATAAAGACATTATGGGAAATAAATGAGTTAATACATGGAAAGCATTTAAAACAGACCCTGAAAACTTTTTTTTTAAGACTTTTTATTTCTTTGACAGACAGAGATCACAAGTAGAAAGAGAGGCAGGTGGAGAGAGAGGAAGCAGGCTCCCCACTGAGCAGAGAGCCTGACTTGGGGCTTGATCCTAGGACCCTGGGATCATGACCTGAGCTGAAGGCAGAGGCTTTAACCCACTGAGCCACCCAGGCGCCCCAAGCCTGAAAACTTCTAAAAGCTTATTATATATATCAGCTATTGTCCCCACCTAATGTCTGCATTATGCCTTCCAGAGTTATTTCTTGTCTTGCCAATTCGACTGTGGGGCCCACGGGGCTGTGACGGGGCGAGAACGGCGCTCCCCACAGACTCCCAAGGCAGCCAGTACGGCTCGAGGCTCAGGGCAGCCTGCACTCGCTCCCCAGTCACAGAGCGAAATGCAGAACAATTACGGAGTGGACACTGTGAAGGAGATGGTTGAGAACAAGTAAAAGTCTCTCTGGAGGCACCATCCTCTTCTCTGAGAAGGGCCGGTCGCTGGGAGCGAGGCACGCTGGATCCCCAGGCTGCGGCGGCTGAAAGGCCTCATCCGTGTGCGAGGCCTGAGCGTCGCGCAGGCAGCAGGGCTCTCTGCTCTGCGCAGTCTGTGGCTGCCCGGGGACCCCGGCCGGGAGAGTCAGAGGGAGGCTGTGGGTTCAGTAGGGAGACGATAAGACTGCGTGGTGATGTCTGCCTGAGGAGCAGAGGAAATGAGGCGGCACCCATGCTAGGAATTACTAACCCTCCACAGACCAGGACTTTCCAGTATTCTCCACGTCACGGCACATACAGGAGAAGATGTATCTGCATGACACTCTCGGAACAGACCACCAAAGCTCCCTGCAGCCAGCGGCCCCGTGGGCTGAGGGGATCCGTATCGCAGCCCATCTGTGACCATGACACGGTGGCTGGGAAGTTCTACCACAGAAAAGACTGGTCTGTTTTATTAGCACTAGTTAAGCTAAAAGCAGCATAATTATCTGGTGTCTACTAATGTACCTGTTAGGACCTCAGGCAATGAAGCTAGAAAGAGAAGCTGGGTGACTGCGTGCCTTCTAGAAACTCACTTTGGTCTTCTAACCATTCATTTTTCCCTTTTGCTTCTAGGGTACCAATAACACCCTTTACGTGATCCAGAGGAACCACCTCAGCTCTCTGCTAGAAACCCCGGGGGCACTGGGCCTACGACCCCTCCCTGCTCCGCTCTCGTGGCCGTCCACTTTCTCGGTCTTTCTAGCTCTCTGGTCATGCCTTCTCAGTGCCCCTCGCAGCTGTCTTCTACTCCTATCCTTGAAATTCCAGGGCCCCTTAGGTTCTGTGTGGGGTTATTCCTCTTCTTTTCCATGTCCCATCCCCAGGGGCTTGGGCTTTCCTAGGGCTTTAGTCACCACGCATGTGGTGGAAACTCCGAAACCCCTACCTCCCAGTGCTGCACCCCAGAGCTACACACCTGCCTCCTGGACACTCCCACTTGGATGTTCCAGAGACATCTAAGATGGAACATGTCTCGAACAACGTTCATCTTCAATCCCATGTCTCTGTGTCCCCAATCCTGGGGATTGATGTCAATACCCACCCACTTGCATAAGCCAGACCACTAGGCTCTGTCGACAGTAACTCCTCAATGTCTGGGAATCTCTACCCATCTCTCTCCGTCGCACTCTCACTGCGCTGTTTCAGGCCTGCATCAGGGTGCGGGGGTTTCACAGCGAATTTCCTAAGATACAAATCTCGCCGGCAGCAAGCGTCTTAGCAGGTGTTGGGAGAAAAGAATAAGTTAGAGGGAGACTCAGTGAGCACTTGAACAAAATCCCAGGCTACTTTCGCAGCTCTCGGTTTCACTTTTTCTTTGTGGTTTATGCTACTGACCGGTTTTGGGGACTCAGACACTTCATTTCATACCCTTCTTCTCGGCAAAACTGAGAGCACTTTCCACAGTAGTAAGATCAGGAGACAAAACACAAGGCTTTGCTCGGTTTGGAGAGCCTCTGGCTTGGAAGGCAGGAGTCCCGCCAGTCCTGCTGCTCTCGGCCACGTCTCTTCTTCCTTTCTTGCTCTGGCGAGCAGAGCTCCGGAGGCCGCGGCCTCGCTCCATTCTAGTCTCGGGCTGGGAGGGTGAGGTCCAGGGGTGCCGGCCTAGGGACTGAGCTGGGTGTCAGTGAGGGGAGGGGCACAGAGCGACCCGGAGAGGCTACCGTCAGGAGGCTTTGTGACAGCCTAGGACACAGCCCAGCAGCTGGGCTACCATGGCAAGGAGCACCGTGACTGGGGTGCGAGCCAACAGGCGTGCTCCCCGAGTCTCATGTGTTCTATGTGGTGACATTTCTCTCGGGAGGCCCCAGGCTCCTACCACAGCCTCTCTTACTTCTCCTGAGACATAGGTACAATTCTAACAAGTTAGTTTCTACTTTAGCTGCAAACGTAAGAGACGGATTCTTCTTTTGCAGCAACAAAGCACGGTCCCCGGTGAATTCCCGCTGGGGAGCCACAGCGTGGCAGGGGAAAGAAAGTCTGGAAAAGAGCAGCAGGGCTCAGCCTCAGCTTCGCCGTTCGCCCTGGTGACAGGCTCTGCTGCCTGCCCTTCGGGGCGCGAGGACGAAGTGTGGTACTGGGAGCGCATGCTGAGCCACACAGAGCATTTGTGTCCGTCACTGTTTTGCAAAGGCGGGCTGACCGACCCCTGTCTCTGAATGGGGAAGTCAGCATCAAAGATGTCCCCAGCTTTCTGGAGTGGGGTGGTTTGGCTTCTGGTAGAGCAGGGGAACGCTCAGCCTCTTCTGT
The DNA here is from genome assembly GCF_963455335.1 of Martes martes. Lineage (NCBI taxonomy): Eukaryota > Metazoa > Chordata > Mammalia > Carnivora > Mustelidae > Martes > Martes martes. The sequence continues at coordinate 11,385,230 of NC_137890.1, forward strand.
GAGGAGGAGCTGGTGGTGAGGGGTGGTGTGAGGGAGACAACACGTGTCCCCAGACCCAGCCTCGGGCTGGGGACATTTGGTGGAGGAAGAGGACACCTATCTCTTGTTTGAAAGCTTTTTTCCTTAGTTTTATTTACATGCTCGTGACCACAGAACCCAAGTTACGGTAGGGACGGCACAGGGTAAGGACCTCAGCGCACCTTCCTTGAAAACAGGAATAAAAGCACTTTCGGTAAGGAAATGACTGACTTCTGCATTCTATCTTTCGTTTTCCCCCTTCTTGGCCGGCCGAAGTTCTGGTCATTTTTTTCCTCCTTAACTTGAGCTCTCCACAAAAACTATTAAAAGCCAACATTAAAATTAGTTCTGGTGTTGTTACCATAAGTGTTTTGATAGAACAGGAGAAACTCGTCATTAAAAATGAGACTGGGGGGGCCTGCTGGCTTAGTTTAGCATCGGACTCTTGATCTGGGCTCAGGTCATGATCTTGGGGTTGTGAGATCGAGCTCCGTGTCAGGGTTCATGCTGGGTGTGGAGCCTGCTTAGGATTCTCTGTCTCCCTCTCCCTCCTCCCTCTCTAAATAAAATAAATAAAAAATGAGATTGGGTATGACTCAAGATTTCCCCTCTTTTTACCTCTCCCCCCGCAGAGAGGCCAACCATTTTCAGGTCTTCAGTGATCACATCTCGCTCCCTTACTATCCTTCAAGCAGCAGAGAGTGCTTGGGTGGGCGCGACCTTCCCTTCTGATGTTTGGTTGGCATCCAGAGAGCCTGGTGACTGCTGGACTCAGTCTTTCCTTTGTACATCAAACCCAGCCAAGTCTCAAGTACACGGAGCTTCCCTCCGAAGGGGGCGTGCCACTTTCTAAATCCTGGTTGTTCCACTCTGAGATTAAGCCAACAGCTTCTTGGATGACATCAGTGCCACCAACACCGTCCCTGTCCAATATGTGCAGCATGCAGGCGACTGACACTGGTGCCACCAACCCCGTCCCTGTCCAATATGTGCAGCCCTGTGGGCTAGTGACGTCACTGCCACCAACGCCGTCCCTAATACGCGCAGCCCTGCAGGCCAGTGACTTTGGTGCCACCAACACCGTCCCTGCCCAGTATGCGTAGCCTTGCAGGCGAGTGACATTGGTGCCACCAATGCCGTCCCTGTCCAGTATGAGCAGCCCTGCGGGCGAGTGACATCACTGCCACCAACACTGCCGCTCTCCAATCCATATACCAGGTGAAACTTCCTCGTAAGTCCTTTCATGACGCCCCTGCCCCCACAGAGAATTTATTGTCCTGTTACCAGACCCATTCTAAGTTATTTCTTCCTCTCCTGTGCATGTTCCTTCCACTCACTGTGTCCGCCCGAAGTGTGCCTGTCCCTAAAATGCCTTCCCCTGTTCCCTCCGACTGTCCTCACTGTTTGCAGCTCTTGTTTTGGGCCTGTAATTGGTTTCTTTTCGACAATCCATCCTTACTGTGCTCTCTCTCTCTGCTGAACTTCTAGAGAACTCAGTCAAGCTGCTGACATCAGAGCACACGGACAGCGAGCCCAGGTTTCCCTGGGTGTAAGTGCGAAGCTGGTCTGGATGATCCCGAAACACCAGCTGTCAGCTGCCTCTTCCTAGTCGATACACTGAAGGGTATCTTGACCCAAGCAGTTCTCTCTCAAAATGAGCCCAGCGACCACCTGCCAGAGCCGCGGCGGGAGGCACGCCAGGGGACCTCCACTTCGTCCTGTCCTGACTGCTCCTCGGTGCTGCCGCACCGGGCAGGGAGCTCTGTGAGCGTCTCGGGCAAGCAGGCCTCCTGGAACTGCAGGGTGAACGGTCTCCCAGTGGGGAAGGCAGATGCAGACAAGGGAAGGGCTGTGCGGTGGCCACTCTCAGCCCTAAGCCCAAGCTCGGAGCCACGAACTGTGCCTGCCTCTCGCAGTGCCTCCCCAACCCCCGCCCTGGAATCCAGGCGCAGCTGCATGCATCAGTCTCTATCACTTTAAAAAGTACGGTCTTTTAAAAATCACAGTATCACTAATCTGTATTATCATCTCGGACAAGAGTCATTACTCACCGCTCTGGAAATTCCAGGGCTCCTCCTGCATCAACCACATCTGTCAACCACAGAACCAGGCTGCAGGGTCTGAGCCTGGACTGGGTTCCATGAAATTCAAGCCTTCACAAGATGATCAGAAGGATTTTTCCTGAGAAACTCCTGGGTACTCCAATGATCCTTCCTGAACTAGAATCATTTTCTGGTATTGAAAACCCACAGGGATGGCTTTTTAGGGGGCAGGAAAAATTTGTAAAATGATTATGAGGATGATTTTTCTAAAATACCCCTGTTTAACATTAGGTCTACTTTGGGGGCACATCTCTAAATTCATTTGTGGTTTTAAAAAGTGATTAGTAGGGGCGCCTGGGTGGCTCAGTGGGTTAAGCCTCTGCCTTCGGCTCAGGTCATGATCCCAGGGTCCTGGGATGGAGCCCCACATCGGGCTCTCTGCTCGGCGGGGAGCCTGCTTCCCCCTCTCTCTCTGCCTGCCTCTCTGCTTACTTGTGATCTCTGTCAAATAAATAAATAAAATCTTAAAAAAAAAAAAGTGATTAGTAAGTGATAGGTTACGAAAAGGACTAGGACTGCTTATAACTTCTGTCTCTCCAAAATACTGACTGTGCCCTCATGAGACTGTCCCACACTCTTCTTTCTCATGAAGGCACCAAGGCAGAATGGAAAATAGAAATGATTTTCTCGAGGTCACTTAATGAGTCAGTCTTGGAGATGGATTAGAGTTTAGATTGATCCTATCTTTCTCTTCTGAATTTTTGTCAAAAAGGTCAGTATGATCAACTAGCAAAGCACCAAAACCGTAAGAGTTTCTGCAAGGAGGTATAGATCGAGATAAACAGCTTGGCTTTAATTTCACTTGAAAATAGAGCTCTTGCACCTAATTTTCATTTAATTTGCAGATTTTTATCAACTAAGCACTAGTAACTTATTCCGCACCTGAGACTATACACCTCACACTCATAAAAGAGAAAAGTCATAAAAGAACCAGCGCTAGCTGGTTAGAGATTGCTTTGTTGACAAGGCAGCACAGCAACTTGGCGAGAATGATTTTTAAATCAAATTGCGCCAAAAAGTGAAAGAGCAAAGCTAAAAAGGAAAAGTGCTGAGATGCGTGCCGCATGCCACGTGCCATCAAGGCTGCCTGGGCTCATCCAGGCTGAGCACCTGCCCCTCTGCATTCAAGGTGGACTCCTTTGCTACACACACGCGCGCACACACACGTGCACACACGCGCACACACACACATGTGAAGGTACAGGGATATCGTTTGCAGGGCCCCACTTGGAATGTACTTCCTGCACAAAGTACTCCTTAACCCCCAGTGGACAGGCTGGGCGCCTCTCCTGGTAGAGCGCGCCTGACATTCTACTCTAATTGTTTTGTTCTCCTCTCAGCTCAGGGAGAGGAAGGATCCTGCTGTGCCGTCTTGTTCCCTGTGCTGCTCCCCAGAGCCTGGTGGGACCCTAAATATATCTTGTGGAAAGTAACTGTTAATGGAAATTGTAGTGCTGGTGAGGCTAAGAGGTAAGTAAGAAGCCCATCAGAGGCCTAACCAGGGGAAGGGGCAATGCCAGAAAGTCACTTGGTGGGACAGCACATGCTGGCACAAAGGTCTACTAGTGGGTCCTGCTGTTTACACACATTGAGAATAATCACACACTGCGACATGGATGAGTGGCCCGCAGGGGACCAGACTGCACACAGCTCCATTACATGAAAAGTCCAGAGCAGGCAAATCTAGAAAGAACACATTAGTGACTGCCTAGGGCTAGGGGTCTGGGGAGACTGAGGAGTGAGTGCTACTGGGCACGGTTTCTTTTTGGGATAATAAACTGAACGTGCTGATGGTTACACAACTCTGTCCATATATTAAAAATCACTGAATTGTGCACTTAACACACATATTGAAAACCTGTGAGCATTTTTTCTTTTTTAAAGATTTTATCTATTTATTTGACAGAGATCACAAGTAGGCAGAGAGAGAGGAGGAAGCAGGCTCCCTGCTGAGCAGAGAGCCCAGTGTGGGACTTGATCCGAGGATCCTGAGATCATGATCTGAGCCGAAGGCAGAGGCTTAACCCACTGAGCCACCCAGGCACCCCCCTGTGAGCATTTTTAATACACTAAAAGTACTTTATTAAATTTTTAAAATACTTGATTAATGATACGAACACTCATGATTTGCAGGGCAGATATGACTCATAATAATGTATATGTTAGGTGTTACCTAACAACGGTCGCCGGGGTGGATAAGAGAAACAATTTTCACAGCCACAAAATGTAACTAAGAGAGGGTGAGAGGATCCAACCCGCTCGGGTCAACTGAACACTGCAAAAATAACTGAAATGCATCTGTAAATAACGGTGAGCGGCCGTAGGCGGCAACATCTTCTTTCCTTGTGGGTCAAACAGAGCGCTTACTACTGAACACAGAGCTGCTTGTCATCTAGGAAACACTGGGAAGCCCAAAGAAGGGAAGAGACAATGAAGAAATCAGCACCAACAGACTCCATCGCTTTCGTGACAAAACCCCCTCCTGGCTCACACCACGCACGGTGCACCCACAGAGGGCTTCACCAGACCTCTGCTTCCAAGGGAAATGGAGATTCTTAGAGAAGCACCTTCTGGAAAGTTCAAACACCAAGTTTTCATCGTGGCATTGAAGATGAAACAATAGAGAAACTGGCAGGCACACAACTAACAGATGATCAGCACCCAGAGAGAATTAAGACTTCTTGGTAAAACTTCGCTTTGAAAGCTGCCAGCTACAGAATCTTCTAGAGCAGCAGGCCGGCAAAGTTCTTTTTTATCTAAGATCAGGTAGTGAGTGTTTCAGGCTTTGAAGACCAAGAGGCAAAACTGAAGATCCTCTGCAGGTACTCAGAGAACCACTGACAATGCACAACCCAGTCTTAGCTTTGCGGCCAAGCCTACTGACCCTTGTTCTAGGGGTTACAAGTTTTTAAGAGGAGTGACTATCAGGTTAGCTCCTAAATCAGAACTTTCCTCAAACACTGAGGGCCAGAAAACAGACATCCAGTGAGATCATAACAACTAATATTTATAGATCTTTCTGGAATATAAAGTAATTCCGTATAAAATCTTTTATCCTCATGACAATGCTATTAGGTAGACTGTGTACAGATTTCCCTGTCAACACAGGGCTGATCCCTTCACTGCAAATTCCTTGCTCCTTCACTTCCATTCTGGTGCTTTCCTACAGTGCAGCACCTGGGCGTCTTCCCTCACGACCGGCAGAGAGGGCCCCACGAGCCGAGAAGCCGTGGAGATGCGCAGCAAGTCGGACGTTCAAATGCTCACGCCTGTGGGGGTTTCAGGGCTGCCCCAGGGATGCGACCACGCAGACGCCCTGTGAGGCCTGACTGTGGCCCTTTGCTCTCACTCCGTCAGGGAGCCCCGCCTCACCACACACCCTGAGAACACGCAGCCCTTGTCACCTCCCCACGGGCCTTCTTCCCCCGGGTCACCTTTTCCACTCATCACTCAGATGATGGCCAACATAATCCTTCTGAAAAACAAACCTAACCTGCTCCCCTCCTCATAAGGCCTCAGTGACTCATGACTTCTTGCAGAACAAAAGGAAAAACAACTTTTCACGCGGCCTAAGAGCTGCTCTGTCCGGGCCTCCGCGCTCTCCCCGGCCTCTTCCTTCGGGAAACCTGCGAAGGCAGTTAGCGGTCGCTCCCACAGCTGTTTCGAGGCTCTCTATTTCTTCTCCCTGGGTTCCCTGGGCCTGAAACACCTACCTGAATGTTGGTGTCTTCAAGGTTGCTCTCAGGCACGGAGGGGGACCGGGACTCCGGTTCTGCTGCACACGAGCTCCAGCCGGGACCCAGCGCCTGCCCTGCCCGTGTCTCCTCCCCTAGCACTGCCCATCTCTCGAGGGCCCGAGCAGTGTCCTTCACGCGCCCAGTGCTACACACTCCAGCAGGACCGCGAGAGACAAAAACAAGCAAAACGCACAGCTCCTGGCTGTCAAGAGCTCACCTACCCCTCAATGAGGGAATGCAGCACAGACCCGTGAGAGGTCACGTAACGGCCAAAGTGGAAAAATGACCCGCGGCTGCCGAGTACCACAGTGACTCTGAGCCGGGCCCAGCCACGCGGCCAGCGGCTGCCAGGGAGAGGACAGCAGCCACGGCCTGAGACGCTGCCCCAGGATGCACAGAGGAGTGGGAGGACCAGAAGGGAGGACTGGGGCCCTACCATGCGGTAAACACAGTGACCGTCACTACGAGTCCTCGAGACAACGGTTCGGGGCCTGTCGGCAGTAAGCACCATGAGCAGGTCCAGAAAGATCACATCGCTGGGCCTCATGAACTTAAGGACACTACACTCTGGCCCTACTGGTGCTCTGGCCTCAAGCTCTAGGGGAAGCACGGGGACAGAGTCGTCCCGGCGCTCCCCATCCTTTAAGCCATGGAAGCTGTACACCCCGGGGAGCGTTCTAAAAACGTCTGCAGTCGTACAACATCACAGCTAACTTGAAAGACCGCAGGTGGCCCCGGAATGAGGCCAGCTGCTCAGAATGGAAGTGACACGTGTCCCTCCGCTCCCAGTCCGCGGGCGGCCTCTCCGAGCGGCACTCCCAAAAAGCGAACCGGTTCTTGCTGAGTCCAGGGTCTTCTCCTCCTTACTATCTCTGCTTCGAGTTTACTTGGTGGGTGGGGGGTACCTGAGTCCGAACACCCGCCTTCCCACTCCCCCGCAAACATTCTGTTCTCCCTGGCTGCGGAACTGCACGGGTTTCTGCTTCCCTCCCTGGAACCGCTTCCTTCCTCCCCTGGGCTCTGGAAACGTGGGTCCCAGGGGGTCTTTAATGGTCTGTTCCCACGTGTCCTCTCACAGAGGGTATCTGGACACTTCCCAGGCCCCACTATTCCCCTGTATTCAGCTGGCCTTGGTACATCAAGTTGTTCTGTAAATATTTATTGTACACATATTTGTCATGAATTCCCCAAATACTGAGTTCCTGCCATGTGCCAAGCATTACTCACATGCTGGCGCTACAGAGAAAAAAGTCTCCACCCACCCCAAGACACACTACTGGCAGAGAGAGGGAAGTCAATCGGAGTAAGGCACCTGATCGTGGTGAGGGCCACGAACGAGACCCCAGGGGCTGGCGGGCTAGAGAGAGGATCAGAGCCGACCGGGAGGCTGCAGCAGGCTTCCCAGAGGAGGTGATGTTTGAATGGAGCCCTGAATGAACAGGAGTTGGACAAGCAGACCCTGTGCATGTGCTGGGCGAGGGTGGGGGTAGTTTGTCTCAGGCAGAGCACAGGGCAGAAGCGAGGGCACGTGGTGAGAGACACTGGGGCTCTGATACACCCCTGAGCTGAGCGGGGTTAGCCGAAGGCTGCGTGTGGGGCTGGGCGAGCACACGTGGCTAAAACGCAGGAAGGGCTCCGGGTAATGAGTGTTAACTACCTTGAAAGCCACGAAGGGCTTCTGAAGGAGTTTGGTGGAGTGAAACAGTCAGATTTGTGTGTCAAAGAGATCACCCTGGGGGACGACTCGTGGGGCCGGGACAGGAGAGGGGCCAGACTCAGAGGCAAGCTAAGTGTTGATGAGCTAAGGCAGTGGGAGGGAGACGGGGGATGACGGCTTTCTACCCGCAGGTGAAGCCAGGATGTTCTGGCTTGGGTCTCTGGGCAGGTGATAGTGGTTTTCATTTGGGGAGGGAGTGAGGAAAAGCCATTTTAGCCAAGAAATGAAGATTTCATGTGCCCATGGAGTGTGCAGGTGGAGATGTCCAGTGGGCGGGGGATGTTTGGGACTGGAGCCCAGGAGAGAGGGAGTCTGGTCCATAACCCAGATCTGGCTGCTGGAGCTGACAGCGGGGTGAATGGGAGGGACGGGGGGTCACCTGCTGGGATGGCAGAGCCTCGAGAAACAGCAGGGAGCGAGCGGGGAGGTGCCCAGTACAGAGAATGCCCTGATTTTGGCCACGGCACTCACACAGCTGGATTTAAAGATCGTATTCTATCTGTCTCCTCCTCCTTGCTCTCTCCTTTCTCCCGTCCACAGTACACACTGCAATAAGACAGATTTTTCTAGAACACTGTCCTGCCTTTACTACCAGCTAAACCGCATTTCACAGCCTCCTGTGTCGAAACCCAAATCTGTCGTCAGGTTAAAGCACCCTCTATTACAGGTGCAGAATGATTTCCTGTCTCTCACTTGTACCTGGCCCTGCTTCGACCGGGGGGCCTTCTTGGGGTCTTCCTTTCCAGGGCCTCTAATCACCTCCCTGCCTGCCCCACTCCTGCTGGTTCTTGGCTTGGGTATTAGCTGCCTCATCTCAGCCCACCCAATCCTGTCTGTCCTCCCACTGAAACCACACGGTAGCGGGCAGCAGGGACAGCGCTCTTCTCGGCTACCTTACGCTCTGGGTGCTCAGGCCAATGATTCCTTGTTCCCGGATGTTCTCTAATTCAAGTATATCCGCCAAGGCTCCCTGAACTTGATCACAGAGTCACTGCGGAAAGGACACGTTTTGCACTTCTCTCCTGCCCACGGAGTACCCACCAGCCTTGCTCAAAGAGTCGAAGTAATGACCGACCGCCCGTGACCCCGGAGCCCAGTGAGGGGCACAGGTGGATGACAGAGGGCACGGAGCAGCCACTGGGCAGAGAGATGAACTACGCCAGCACAAAGCGAAAGATCTGTGAAGGCACACACTGAGACAACGCTTGAGCATTATACTGGCATGCTTATCTACCAGAAACATCTACTGCCGGAGAGACGGAATGACTCAGGCAACTGACATGAGCCAGCCCCTGTCACCAGCCACCCAGTGCTGGCACAGGAGGAGTGGCCAGGACGGCAGGGACGGCCCCACTCTCGGGCTGGACTGGCTAGTGACAGCAATAGAGACCAGTGCTGAGCCCTTGCACACCACTCCCCCTCAAGGAGAAGCAGCAGCCAGTGCAAGACAGGCTATGCTGGGCCCTTTTCACTCTGGAAGGGACAGTGTTATGAACCGAAAGCTGCCCACCCCCAAATTCACAGGTTGAAGTTCCTAACCCCCCTTGTGACCAGAGCTGGGGACAGGGCCTTTCAGGAGATAATTAAGGTTAAACGAGATCATAAGGGTGGGACCTGAATCCAACAGGACTGCTGTCCTCCTAAGACGAGACACCAAGACATGCGCACTCTGGGAAAAGGCCATGTGAGGCCGGAGTGGGAAAGGCGGGTCATCTGCAGGCCCAGGAGAGTCCTCTCCAAAACCGACCCTGCTGGCACGCTGATCTTGGACTTCTAGCCTCCACAACAGGAAGGAAAGAATGTTCTGCTGTGGTAGCCTAAGTGGACGCTAACGAAGGCAGCAACGTGGCATCACCGGAGCGGACATGCACTCTGGTTCTAGGTCCGCTGCCTTTTCTGTCAGCCAGAGCCACCACCTGGGGGTTACAGAAGTTTGCTCCACCCACCAGGCTCCAAGCTAACGTCGTGTCACATCGCAAGGTCACTTACGAGGGGTGCACGGGCGGCACCGACCCCCTCACACATCACACGGCTCACCAGTCTGGAGGGGGAGCTCTGCAAGGACGGCTCTGGCGGTTCCGGCACGCAGTACAAACCCTAAATCAACAACCACCATCCAGGTGCTGCGTGCCCAGCAGGGAGAACACGTGGGCCCTGCGAAGAAGACAGAGTGGGGGCAGTGGCCCTAAGTACCCTCTCACCCAGTGACCCGCTTGGGAATCTGGGCTTCCTGTCCCTGAAACTAGATTCCATGGGTTCAGAGAGCTCACCTCCCAAGAGGGTAACACTTCCACTGGGGTCAAGATAAGAAGGCCATTACATGTGAAGTGAGAGCTGCTGCCCAGTCATTTTGGGCTCTTGTGCAGACAGCAGCAGGCCAGGAAAGAAGTCATTTTCATGGCAGGATTAAGTAACTGTAATCCTCCGGAAAAAGCACAACTAGGGGGACAAAAAGTAGGAGGGAAAAACGTGTGGCAGGAGGGCGTCTCCTGGGATGCCCATGCCCTGGTTTTTTACGGTAAAAGGACAAGAGCAGCAGACACAGCCTGAGAGAGGCACGGTGACCGGGGACTGAGACCTCACAGGGATGACGCTCTGTGTCACTTCACCAAGACTGTCTTCCTGCCAACGGTGGAATGGAAAGTAGAAGAGGGAGGGGGTGGCCAGGGTGGCCTGGAGAGCAACTCCAGCAGAAGGGGATGAAGTGTGTCCTAATCTTCCTCCTGAAGGTTTCTCCTGGGGCAAGAGCGTCACTGGAGTCTTGCAGGAGCTGCTCCAAGAACTTCTGTCAACCAGGAAGATGCCAGCAGCACAAGGGGTGGGCGCTTTGGCCCACCGCCCGGATCCCCTGCCTCCCCAGGACAGAAGTGCTCCACCTGCCTGCCGAGGGGGACTGCTGGCAACGGACAGCTCTCCAGGGACACCCCCTGCGGACAGCGTGCAACACGGGACAGCCAGTCGGCCCGAGACCTGCAGTCTGCACCCAGTGACTGGCTGGTGGAGGTTTCAAGAGTCAGCTCTTTGGCCAAATCCAGTGCAATCTGGAAGGGCTCTCCATGGCTCTCTGTGAAGCTGGCTCAGACCCTCTTCATAATTCTTGTTCAGTCCCCCCGAAAGATGTGGATTCCGACAGTGTTCCCTAAGAAACCTGATGCATGAAGATGTCCCTGGGGACGCCAAGCTAAGCAATACGACCTCTCTGGTTTGCTCACGAGCATGGGCTCCACGAGCTATCTAATGGGGAGTCCTAGGTATTCCGAAGGCACCTCAGTCAATGTATTTCCCCCAGATCCGCTCTGTTGGTATTGGTGAAATGGTGCTGTCATCAATCCATCCCATTATCTAAGCCAGAAACCTCAGAATCATACCCTGTCTGTTTCTCTCCCCCACAGCTCTGCCCATTCTACCTGGAAAATATTTATACCCACCATGACTTCATTTTTTGGACACTGGTCTTTCTGAGTTCTCATACTTTTCATTCTTTCTTCTCTTTCCTTATAGGATCCAGCTCCCCCTCTTGCTACTCACAAGGCTCCGTCTGTGGCTTATGTTCATCTTGGATGTAATTCTCTTAAAGGACTCGCTTAGCACCTAGTCAACCCTACGAAGCTGACTCCGTGGTCTATACCTCTAGCTCTGACCTGAGAGAGAGGTCTGTCCTCCACATTTAACTCTATCACAGGTGTCTTTGTTGTATGTTCCAGAGTCATCTCAAGGTCAAATACCTCTGTAGGGAACAACCTGGGTTTTCTTTTTCACCTATAGGCTCAGCCCAATAATAAGGGTAAATAAACTCTAGGACCCCTATCTCCAATGGGACACCTGGGATACCACACTTGATCTCACTTTTCCAGACCACCGTGAGGCCTGCAGACCTAGTTCTCACACCCAGTTAAGGCAGGAAGGAAACAGGGAGATGGCGTGAGAGAACAGTATCCTCTCTCATACCCCAGAGGTAAAGGAGACGGACATAGAGATAAAGAGCCCGGTGTGCTGGATGGCAGAGTGCCAGAGCGAGATCAGTAGGAGGGTCGGGCTGACATATAGTAACCCTTGAAAGATGGGGTGCCGTTAGAGTGATTGCATACAGCAGTTTTTATAGATAAATGTGCAGTATTTCCTGATACTGATGACGAGGCTAAGAAAACACAGCCTTTGATTCACTGGTTATTCCCCTGAAACTTTCTCATCTTCACAGTCTCTCCCTTTCAACCAAGGAAAATCGAGAAGCTTCACATCTGCCCTTCACTGCAGCGCACATGATAACCAGCATTTTTAACAGGAACACACTGTGGCTTTTACAAGATTATAAGGACAGATAAATATCATGTTAACTAGGTTGGTGTTTCTCTAAGAAATTATGTTTATCTAATAGAAGTGGAATGAGAATGCCCAGTTTGACCAGTCCTTTCAGCTGCAAATTTTTTTTTTTACTAAAAAAACCAAAAAAACCCAAAGCGCTAAGAAAACCACTAACAGAGACCTACATCCTATGTGGAAACGTCAAGTTCTCCAGGCTGCCATGCGCAGGAGTGGCGCGTCCTCTCGGTTACATGGTAAGCCGCAGAGGTGAAGTGTGCCGAGCACTTGGGCCTTTCCAATCTGTCTGCCGCTGCTTACCTGCTGTCTCTGTCGTCTCACTTGTGCAAACTGAGAGAGCGTCAGCTGCCGGTCAAGCCGCTCCATCCTCTGCTGTCTCTGGATGTCGACGGTGGCCCCCATCCCAATCCGGGCTTCGGTGGCGGGTTCTGGAGATGAGAAGATAGGCTCCAGCGTCCAAGAAAAGAACTTCGCCATCCATATGGGAACGCAGAGCGCCTGGTGGAGCCGGAATACTTTGCTGTGGTAGCAGAGGCCCGATGCCTGAAAGAAGGAGGTCCAATGGGATGGTTTCACCGTAACCGCGTTCGAGAACATACTAACACAGAAATCAGGAAGACCACAAAATACTTCCCAGGCTATGCTCCTTCATTCTAGCAGTGCTGGGTGGTAACCAACACTCCTACCAGGTGCATAGCAGTAAGCAGGACAAGTAAACAAGAACTTAATTTACTCACTAAACAAATTTGTTTTTATAAAGCTAGAAGAGACAGCAAAATCCTAACCACTTCGCACTCAAAGAACTGGCCAAGTATTTAAAAAACAATGTTTTCTTTAACAAAAAAAGCCATACAAGATCTGATTACTGAAACACTTTCACACTGTACTACCTCTGTGGTTACTCTTACTGGCAGATGGCCATCAGAGAGATACTGGCAGAAACCAACTTTAAGGGATGCCTGAGTGGCTCAAAGGTTTGAGCGTCTGCCTTCAGCTCAGGTCATGATCCCAGGGTCCTGGGATCGAGCCCTACATCGGGATCCCCGCTTCTCCCTCTGCCTGTCAATCCTCCTGCTTGTGCTCTCTCTTTTTCTTGCTGACAAATAAATAAAATCTTAAAAAAAAAACCAAACTTTAATGGCCAATGATGCAACCCAGCCATATAAGAAATTTATCAGAAAATAAAGACAGTTTACAATTTACATAGTGTTCTGATACATTTTTCAAGTACTGATTTTTCTAGTTTTAAAATCCTCACCAATAGTAATTCACAATTCTACTTACAAACAAGCCTATTTTTTTTTCATCTTTAAGGTAATTCATATGGTATGAGACATCTAAAGACTGGTTTTCTAGGTTAAAATGAGTTTGGCTATTCTTTTGTAAAAAAAATCTTTAATTTTGTGAATCTGATTCTTAAGATAAATTATTCATAGCAAATTAGAAAATATTTGACAATGTGCTAATAGGAGAAAAGTACACTTTAATGTTTTAATAAAATCTAAATCAATTATGAGGCAAGACTTTATTGAGCACTGTTCCAGGCACTCAGCGGACAGTGGAGGACAAGATGGACAAGGCCCTGTTCTTGTACGGGTTAACAGTGGTCGGTATGGCAAATACGGAGTGAGGCAGCAAACACATAAAACAATTCCAGATAAGTTCTGTGAAGGAAACAAAATAAAGTGGCCTGGAGCAGGGACTATCTGTAGGTCAGCGTCAGGGAAGCTTTGGAGGAAGCGACATTTGAGCAAAGCTCTTCAGGATAATGGGGTGCCAGCGATCTGAAGACGTGGGAAGAACATCTCAGGCAGCGCAAACAGAAATGCGACGCAGCGGTGGGCCCGGGAGCATCTAGGAGAGATCCGGGCGGGGACCTGGACCTCCAGGGAAAGCTCAGCAGAGGTAAGGATCTGGGGGTCTGGGGCACTGACAGCAGTTCAAGCAACGGGAATAGGTAAGAGCAAGGGTGCGGGACAAACAACAGAAGGGAGAACTTCGGATTTAACCCAGCAATATTCTGTGCGTGGACGGGGTAGGAGAAGCCAGTGGAGCCATCTGGCAGCCCACCAGGGGACAGGCGGAAAAGGCTTAGCGTCCGCAAAGCACAGAGAACATCTCAGGCTGGGGACAGCCAGTATGAACCACACAGCTCTGTGGTCAACCAGGCCAGGGAGTAAAATGACCCCCGGATCTGGCAAAAACGGAAGCCTTTGATGACCTTATAAGTACAGTTTCGGTGCTGTGGTAGGAGCAAGACACAGACTCGTGCAGAGGGAAGAGAGAAGGCAAAGGAGTTTGGGTTTCAAATAACTTCTATGTCACTTCTCTCAAAACTGGTACAGAAGAACCAAGAAAATGAAAACAGAAACAAATTCCACATTGAATGAAACTAGAAAGCATCTGTAATCCTGAACCACACTAACAAAATGGGAAACACTGAGTATTTAGAAATCACTTGGCGCAGGGGAAGAAAGGTAAATCCAAGTGCTGGCAAGGTCCCCGAGAGTTCAGACAGGCTCAGGGATTAGAGGCACCAGGAACGCAGAAGGCCGGAGCGATGCGAGGGCCTGTCTCCAGAGGAAGCAACCCCAATTCCTGCCCAACCCAGTGTCGCCCATACCCACCCTCTCTCCTCCAGGGAGAAGGTAAAAGTTCTGCAGGCGTGAACCAAGGAGGTTCCTGAAGTGGGCAGAGCCGACTCCGAGGGGAGGCCCGGGGCTCTGCCCCCAAGATTCTGCCCAGACAAAGGTCTCACAGAGTGAGGTCTCATACAGCTTCCAGAAGACGACAATGGAGGGAACACGGACAGAGCAGGACTGTACTTCAAGAGATAACAGTTAAGATTTCTCAAGAATTAATAAAGAATATAAATCCCAGGTCGATAATGCGAGAGTCCCAAGAGAGATAATAAAATGGAATTTATATCTAGACGCACTGTTGTGAAACAAAGAAGCCCTTAAAAGTTACCAGAGATAAAACAGACTGCCTAGAAAGGAAAAAGCATTAACTATCTGCAGAATAGCAAACTGTTAAAAAGAAAATTTTGAAACTATAAAAAAAAGGCACACTGAAGAAAATCCTAGTAATAAATAAAGGCATCACATCCATGAATGGGAAGATGTAAAACTATTAATATACAAATTTTCACCAAATCAAGATACAAAGTCAATGTAACTCAAAATAAAATCTTAACAGCTTTTTGTTGTTGTTGTCAGAACTTAAATGCCAACTCTAAAATGCACTGCATTGGAATATTTAAAGTGTAAGTTTTAAAAACATAATGTTGGGAGAAAGCCACCAGACAAAAAATGTATTATATGATTCCATTTTTTAAAGTGGATCCATCTGAACGATCTGTCCATCTCCAGTGGGAAAACCATGGAGTGAAGCATGAGGGTGACCGACCGTCTGTCCTGCGAGACCCGGGAGGGAGGGGCGCTCTGAGGCTGGCAGGACTCTGCCCTGTGTGGCGTTTTATGGGTGTGTCCACTTTCCAGTGATTTGTTTGGTTTCATGACATTTCTAGTTTACGAACACCTGGGTGTGTTATATATACAATAAAAAGACTTAAAAAAAATAAAGGATCCATAATGGCCAATGTAATGATAATAAGGCTTATCAGGTTTCAGGATATGATATAAAGTTTGAGTAATTAAAACAGTGTGGTTTCTATGTAGAGCTACTGGAAGTGGCCTAAAGACCAAGCGCGTAGAAAGAGGCTGCGGGGAACAAGGGCACGTGGTAAGTCAGAGGGAGCTCTACATAAGGCTGCAGAACAGACCCACCTTCCCATCATGTGTAAACTCCCAACAGATTAAGGAAATAACTCACCAAACTTCAAATCTTTCTGCACAAAATACAGAAGGCACATCTTTTTGACACTGGGATGGGAAGGATTTTTTTTTTTAAAGATTTTATTTATTTATTTGATAGAGAGAGAAATCATAAGCAGGCAGAGAGGCAGACAGAGAGAAAGGGGGCAGCAGGCTCCCCGCCGAGCAGAGAGCCCCATTTGGGGCTCAATCCCAGGACCCTGAGATCATGACCTGAGCTGAAGGCAGAGACCTAATCCACTGAGCCACCCAGGCGCCCCAGGATTTTTAAACAAGGACCAGAAAGTACAAAGTATAAAAGAAAATATACATTTACTTACTTTATAATTTAAAATCTACAAGTATGCCACAAATAACCTAAGTGAAGTCAAAGGACAAGTAAGAGCCTAGCGAAGGTCCTTAGAATCCTTGCAGGCAACAAAGGCAATGTTCAAAATACATAAAGAAACTATACACTTATCAGAGCGAGACAATCAACCCAACTTAAAAAGCAGGTGAAAAGGCTATTTCAGAAGAGGAAATTCAAAAGGCCAGCAAACACATGAAAAGATTTTTATTCTCACTTGTTTTTAGGGAAAAGCAATGTTAAATATAGGAAGAGAAAAAATGGGAAAATCTGGGATCCAGTTTGGGTGAGGACGAGGAAAACAGAGAACCCTCCCAGTCCTGAGGGAAAAGTCCAAGTGTAAAGTGGTCGGAGCTCTGCCGAGAGCCAGGGGACAACGCCCGTGCAGGGCTGAAGCCCCGCTTTAGGGAATCTTCAACTGCAGAGCGGACTGTAACAGCCAGGAAATGGAAACAAAGTGTGCCAGACAGGAATGGCTGAGGGCTGGCTCATTCATCCAAGGGAACGCTAAGCCGCAGTTCAAATAAATTCGGTGTACATGTGTTAAGGTATTTTTAAATTTATCATATACCATGTCCATCTTTTTACAAGATTTGCAAACATAAGATAATAGTATATACTACTTATGGGCACAAACTTATGTAGTAAGTACAGAACCATGGAGCTTTTTTTTCTTCCCTACAGCAGGATGAAGGAAACAGGAGGTGCTGGGGATAGCAATATCTGTGTGTTTGTGTGTGGGGGTGTATAATTTTTTTTAAACAAAGAAAGAGGGGGTAATTATGGCAAAAACATATAACGGATTGGAAGCAAGGAATTGGAAATTCCTTTTCTGAAGATCTGAGTAGGAAGGAAAACAGAAAATTGCACTGGTTTTGCTTAAGACGTAAGAAGGGTGCCTGGGTGGCTCAGCGGGTTAAGCTGCTGCCTTCGGCTCGGGTCATGATCTCGGGGTCCTGATATCGAGTCCTGCATCAGGCTCTCTGCTCAGCGGGGAGCCTGCTCCCCCCCCCCGCCTGCCTCTCTGTCTACTGTGATCTCTCTCTATCAAATAAATAAAATCTTAAAAAAAAAAAAAGAATGTTGTTACATACATAACCAAATATGAAAACAATGATCAAAACAGAACTGCAAGATATGAATTAAGTATAAAAATTAAAATTTTTGGTCTTTAATTTCAAAGCCTCAACCATGATTGTGAATTTGTCCACTTGTTCCCTTTTAACTTCTTGTATGCAGTCAAAAACTGTTAGTAGGCATGCATATACTTATAACTGACCCTTTTATCACAACAAAGTATCCCTCTTTGTTTTAGGATTACTCATATAGAAATCTATTTTGTCTGATATTAATGTGGCCATGTCAGCTTTCTGTTTCCATGGTGTATTTCTTTATCTTTTGACTTTCAACTTTGTGTGTCTGCATTTAAAGTGGGTCTTATAGATTGCATACAGCAGTTTCTGGCTTTTAATTCCAGACTGATGATCTCCACCTTTTGTTTGTTTAGCTCTTCAGACTTAATGGGCTTACTTTGATATAGGTGGATTTTGCTATTTGGTTTCTATTGGTCTCATCTGTTTTTTTAGTTCTTTGTTCCTCCTTTCCTATTTTCTTTTGTGTTAAGCCAATAGTTTTGGTATTTCAATTTGTTTATTGGGTTTTGTTTTGTTTTTAGCAATACCTCACAGAATATTTTTCTTGTGTTTGCTCTAGGTATTACAATATCCATCTTTAACTCACCACATATGCTTAGAGTTAATACTGAATTATTTCAAGTAAAATATAGGCAACTTGCAAGAATATAGTCCCACTTAACCACCACTGCAAACCAATGCTACTTTATATATTATACCTATATTCTTATAAACCTAGCACTTTGGTGTTATTTTTGTTTTACGTAATCATATGCCTTTTAAAGAAATGAGTAAAATATAATGAAAATGCATAGTTGTTGCCTCTACTTAGCGAGTTCATAGGTTCTTTCAAGAATTGATGAAAGCTAAGGATTTTCAGTCTCCTGCCACGTTTACCCCTGCCCCCCACCATCATGTATACACTCACCAAAATCATGTATTCAGTGAACAATTAGGATAATTTATAACTCTGGTAATAAATGAATATATTACTGCAAATTCTGGCAGGGGTAAAATAGGGCTTTTATGCTCATCTGCTTGAATGTCATCCCAGGCGTTTGCCTCCTATTTGAATGTGTGCTTTGGATAAGGAAGAACTGTGGTTGGTTTGATCCAGTTTGGCTTCTGCATCTAGAACAGCATCTGGCACATAGTAAGAGCTCAGTAAGTATTTCCTGGGAAAATGGAAAATCAATAAGTGTTCTAAAAAATACCTTATTTTAGGGGCGCCTGGGTGGCTCAGTGGGTTAGAGCCTCTGCCTTCGGCTCAGGTCATGATCCCAGGGTCCTGGGATCGAGCCCCACATCGGGCTCTCTGCTCAGTAGGGAGCCTGCTTCCCCCTCTCTCTCTCTGCCTGCCTCTCTGCCTACTTGTGATCTCTGTCTATTAAATAAATAAATAAATCTTTAAAAAAAAATACATTATTTTAGATTCTTTCAAGGGAAACTGGGAAGTTGCCAAAAGACACATCTTTGGTGCTAAGTTTATACTTTCCTATATGACACAAAGGTAGAGTTCACCTGTCTATGCCTCTGGTGCACCAGCATGACCTCAAGTTGTCAACTAATTAAAGTGCTCTTCATAAATGTTAGGTATTCATAATGGATTAAAATATGAAGAGCTTAAACAGTTTAGTTTCCTATAAATATTTGATAATCACCACCTTATCCTATGACAAGATGGGATAACAATGACTGCATTAAATTTTCCCTGAATTATACACCTCATTACTACCAAGAGTTTTGAGAGAGCATTACTTATTATTATGCTACCTTAATTTACACACTACTTTTAACTTTAATTTTCATTATCTCAGAAACCTTTCATGTATTGGGACTTCTGAATGAGAGTTTTCTCAAAATCCCCAGTTTGTGAAAAAACAGGCTTTAAAAACAGACCATATGTTCAGATTTGCATGTCAAGAGGCCGGGGGAAACACTAAGGGAGGGGTTCCTGTGGCCCTCAGAGCGGGAAGCCCAAGGTCAAGCTGATAGGCCCAATGCAGTAGCAGTGGTCTTGGGAAGGCCAGGCATGAGATCCAGGATGACCAGATACACATGCCACTGTGTGTGGGAAGGCCAGCTAGAGCCAGAATGAGAGCATTCAAGCAGAGGAATCAGGAACCCTGGCCCAGGAAAGGAAACCCAGAGATCAAGAGAGCAGAGAGCACTCTAGGCCACCTGCACTGGCAAGGCCACCCCAAAGAGCCGGGCCACAGCCCTGGCTAAGTGCTCGGAGCTCCCCCTAAGCCAAAGAAGCTGTTACCTCATAAATGTGAGAATGTAAAACAACAGGAAATTGTTTTCTTTAGGCCATTAACAAACACACTTATCATGTCAATTACACACTTATCATGATTTTTCAGATTATTGGTCCTTTTAGAAAGGGAATCAAGAAATAACACTCATAGGGCAAATAAAGAATTTAACTGACTACGTAGAAAAGAGGCGAAACCCTCTTGCTTACAGAGAGTAAACCTCAAGCGTCCCCTGGTCCTGCTTAGTATAAGCATGTAACCACAGCAAGGTTCACATCTTCAGGAAGATGAGAAACCATGACCGGGCAATGACACCCAGGTGTTTGACGATCTCTTTCTGCAGGCAAGCGTGGCTGAACAAAAACCCCCACAGCACACTGCACTGCCAGAGTCCTGGAAACCACGGTCTCGACATCCCGAAACCTATCACCTGACAGGACAGCAGGGTAAACACAAAGGAGCTGCTCTCTTGGGGAGAAAGTGCGGCCTCTGCAAGATGGGAATGAGCCGAGGGAGCAAACATCCCTTCGCACTCAGACCCCATTACACCGACTCCATATGTACTCAAGTCCCGACGAAACCAGACTGAGGCTTTTCATCCAACCTTTATTCTTCCAATACATACTTGCTTAACATTTATTATGTGCCAGGCTGTGTTGTAAATGCTGGGATACAGCAGGGAGCAAAACAAAGAAAACTGTAGCTCTAAACAGACCTTACATTTACATATTCCTTTTCTTCACTAAAAATGCTAAAGAAAGAAAGAAGAAACTTTGGAATTATTTTTCTTTTTTCACCCAGAGAATATGTATGCAAATTAGAGATGCCTAAAGTTATTTCTGCCATTGGTGATTAATTACAAAATGATTATTCTTCCCATAACAGACAGAATCATGTGGCTTTAGCACTCATCAAAAGAGTCGTACAATCTTGTTCTTTGTCAAGTACAAAAATGATTCGGATGAACTTCCTATAGCTCTCATTTTTTACTATCATCTTGAAGTATCTAATTAAAGCACTGGATATCTTGATTCTTGGGAGGTTACACTGGAATAAGGACAGAATTAATTAGACTGATCACAGACTATTTGTTAGGAGGCTGCTCTAAATTCTTCCTTTTGGAAAATCATGTATCAGGATTATCAGGTTAAATGTTCAAAGCAGAAAACCGCAAATAACAATGGCTTAAGTACAACAAAAGTTTATTCTCCCTCATGTTATAAAAGCTCTAACCATGTTAGCTGCATTCCAGGCAGCAAAGGGAAGAAAATGCGGAAGGACTGAAGGACAAAAAGGCTACTTTTAGGAGGCTGCCCAGAAGTCCCACCAATATGTGGGTTTACAGATCACTGGACAGAATGCCAGGATTTAGTGTGATGGCTATACCCAAATGCAAAGGAAGTGTGATCTTCCAGCTGGAGGTACTCCTGCCCCAAACAAGATGAAAGTTCTGCTACTAAGGAAAAGATACATGAGGAGACAGCTAGAGTCTCTAGCACATGGAAAAAGCCTCAATGAGGTCTGTAAATCTAAATACTTTTTAGTGTTCCTTTGAATGAGGAGACCATCCTCCTTTAAAATGATACTCATTTTCATAAACTGATTCAAGAAACCAAAATTAAAGAGAAAACAGGTTTATGTTGAAACTTGTTTCTTACATTGGTATAAAAATAATAAATTACAAATGAATATGAAAATGTAGAATGATTAATGCATTTATAGACTCAAAGGTGAAAAACTCAGTGCTTTCTAAGATGGGAACAAGACAAGGATATCCACTTGTATTTAACACTGTATTAGAGGTCTTAGCTAGTGCCATAAGGAAAAAAATAGGCACAGAATAAAAGAGTAAAACATATAAACAAAACATATTCCCTGAGAACATGATCATGCATGTAGAAAACCCTAAGGAATCCACAAAAAAAGCTACCAAAAATTATAAACAGAGATAGCAAAATTGCAGGACACAGTAACTATATACATAAAATTAACTGCATTTCTATATACCAGCAACAAACAACTGGGATAAAAATTATAAAAACAACTCCATTTAAAATACTATCAAACCCACAAATATTGAGGAATATATTTAATAAAAGAAATGCAAGGCCTATACACTGAAAATTTAAAACCTATAAAGGGAAATTAAAGATTTGCTAAATAAATGTGAAAATATACCATGTTCATGGATTGGAGGGCTCAATATTATTAAAATGCTTATATTAGTTATCTATTACTGAATAACAAACTACTCAAAACTCAGTGGCTTAAAACAATAAGCACTAGTTATACACACAGTTTATAAAAAAAGGTCAGAAATTTCAGGCCAGCTTCACTGGGTGGCTGTGGTTCAAGGTCTCTCATCAGGCTGTAGTCAAGATGTCAGCCTACTTTCACTCATCTGAAGTTTGGAGTCACATACCATCATTTCTGCCATAGTGAATTGTTATGTATAGCCTACACTCCAGGAAGGGAAATTAAACTCCCATTTCCTGAATTATAAAAGGATTTGTGGGCCTATTTTAAAGTCATCACAATGGCAATTCTTCCCAATTGGTCTATAGTTTCAATACAATCCCAAATAAAATCTTAACTGCTTTTTTTTTTGGTAAAGAAATTATAAGCTGATTTAAAAATGCGTATGGAAAGTCAATGTGCCCAAAATAGTTAAGCCTGTTTTGAAAAAAAAAAAGAACAATGCTGTAAAACTTACATTACCTGATTTCAACTTAACATAAAGCAAAAGTACTCAAGATAGTGATACTTGCGTTAAGGGCAGACATATAAATCACTGGGATATAATCTTTTTTTTTTAGGATTTTTATTTATTTATTTGATAGACAGAGATCACAATTAGGCAGAGAGGCAGGCAGAGAGAGGGAGGAAGAAGCAGGCTCCCCGCTGAGCAGAGAGTCCGATGCGGGGCTCCATCCCAGGACCCTGGGATCATGACCTGAGCTGAAGGCAGAGGCTTTAACCCACTGAGCCACCCAGGCGCCCAAATCACTGGGATATAAAAGAAAGTCACAAAACAGACCCACACTAGTCAGCTGATTTTCAACAAAGGTGCCAAGGTAATGAAAGGAGCCATGAATCTCTTCAACAAATGATGATAGAATGATGTTAGCTATCTTATCTGTATGGACGAAAATAAATCTCAACCCTTACCTCCTAAGAATTGTTCAGATGGGATCTTAGACTTATATGTAATAGCATAAGCTATTACACTCTAGAAGAAAATACGGAATAAAATCTTTGTGGCACTGGATTAGCAAAGATTTCTTAATAAGACGTCAAAAGCAGAAACTATTTTAAATATTGAAAACTGAATTAATCAAGATTAAAAAGTTTTGTTCACTGGAAGACATAGTTAAGAAAAGAAGGAGGCAAGCCACAGACTGAGATAAAATTTTTAAAAAATACATCCAACAGAGGGCTTATGTCCAGAATATAAAAAGAATTCTTTTACCTCAATTATAAGACAATGAAAATGTAAAATATCTGAACAAATACCTCACAAAGGAAGCTATACAAATGGCCAGCTGGTACAAGAAAAGATGTTCGAATCACTAGGCATTAGAGAAATGCAAATTAAAGCCACAAGGTATCATTATGTGCCAACTAGAATGACTAAGGTTAAAACAACTGAAAAGGCCAAGTGTAAGGAAGGATGTGGACCAAGGGGAAGTCATGTATTGATGGTGGAAATGGAAAATGGTACAGGCACTTGGTAGAATCATACTGTACTACTTTATAATGTTAAACATACACATCACCCAGCAATTCTCCTCCTAGGTATTCACCAGAGAAAAGTAGAAACGTATGGCCACTATGTTCACTGTTGAATTTTATTGTCTATAAATAACACTTTATAAATAAAAGGAAAAAAAGTTTTCCTAAGAAAGTGAACATGAAGATCTAGAAAGATCTAGACATCTCTAGATACAGAAATCTTTTCTATTTTATAAAAGTGGTGGGATAATAATCTTCAGCAACAAAAACTTCTAATATCTTGAAAATGTTCCCGGCTAACATGAGAACTTTTTGATAAGCTGTGCCATTGTTTATAATTAATAACTTCAAAATCACAGGCATTGATTTACCATAGTCCTTTCCCAACAGGTTATCATCAAGACAGAAGAGAGATATTAATGCCATTAGTCCCAAAGAGGAAGGAACACTGGATGTTTCTATTTAAAAAAAAAAAAAAAAAAAAAAACCAAACCCAAAAAACAGTTTAGAGAGATAACCAAACTGACTGAAGACCTTCCCTCTCTTGATAGAAAAACAATGTGAAGACCCCGTGGAAAAATGCTCTGTGCTGCAATGGCCATGATAATCTACCAGTGATCATCTAAAATTTGAAACTATGGGTGTTTTCTTGGTAACCTTGTCCTTATCTTTCTTTCTTTGACCAGCAGCACTATTGAACCAGGTGAATAGATTTTAAATTATCCTTTGAACTTTTTCAAGGCCATTTTTAATTTCATTTTTTTGTACATGGATAATGCCAGAAACACAAGGCAGTGAACTGTTTATTGAAAGGTGGGGACTGAGCTGAGTTTTTAATCCATTCCATGGAGGACCAGTGAAATATCTTGTTCCTAGAAGAGCAAGCATAGCTATCTGCTGGATTCTTCACATCAGGAGGGCAGGAGAGGCTGTCAATGGGTTAACGGCTTCTTGGATATTAGCCCACACAATTCATAAGAAAGGCTACAGAAAAGTTGAGATGTGTCTTTTGGCACCCCTGGGTACTTTTAAAATTTCTTCATGTCCACGATCTTCCTCCAGAATCCTGCCTGCACTGATGATGAACAGGGCCTCGTCTTAGTGTGGTAGTTGACGGAAGGTCTAAGAATAGCTTTTTTTTTTTTTTTTTTTTAAAGATTTTATTTATTTATTTGACAGAGAGAGATCACAAGCAGGCAGAGAGGCAGGCAGAGAGAGAAGGGGAAGCAGGCTCCCTTCTGAGCAGAGAGCCTGATGTGGGACTTGATCCCAGGACCCTGAGATCATGACCTGAGCCAAAGGCAGTGGCTTAACCCACTGAGCCACCCAGGCGCCCCTAAGAATAGCTTTTTATGTGTCTTGTGGTTGAAAGAGACATGGATGAGCACCTTGAAAGGTCCCGTGGGAGGCACTGGACCCATGGGCTGGGACGAGAACACGTTCTCAATTGACAGGCAGGGCTGACTCAGAGAAAGCGTCAGAGTTAGAACTTAAGTAAGTGTAAGATTTCGCTAGGAAAACAAGAGAACTAACGGTGAAGGAAGGGATATAGTTGGAAGACACTGCCTGTGGTTATTCAAATCCACCTCTTAAGAACATAAACACTAATGCCAGAAGACCTGCATTTGAATGGTCTTCGCTATTATTGGTTTGTTCTTAGCAAATTACTTAATTCTCTGTGCCTTAGTTTCATCTATAAAATGGGGATATCAGTCCCTACTTCATCAGGCTTTTGTAAGTGCTACTTAAGATCATATGTATAAAGTGCTTAGAAAAGAGCTGTACTTGTCTTTCTCCAGGCTATTCTGCGGTAACAAATGATCCTAACTCTTGGCAGCTTACAGCAAACACTGACTTCTCACTCATCTTACATGGTGGCCACAGCCATGCTCCATGTGTCTCCTTCATTCCGAGATCTGGGCCGAAGGAGCAGCTTCTATCTGGCATGTGCTTTTCTCAGAGCAAAGGTAACAGACGAAAGGTGGCATGAGGCAGCAGCTCCTAGAACTTCTGCCTGAGAAGCATTCATCGCTTCTGCTCACGTATCAGTGGCTACTGTAAGTCACAGAGTAAAGCCTGATGATAACAGATCACGCAGAAGCCCTACAGGGTGGTCCCCAATAGAGAGAGGCAGCAAATATTCTGAACAAACAAAAATATTTGAACGGGTAACAGCATCTACTGCAAGTGCAGGGTACATAGTGCCACGTGTTTGTTGAAGAAAGATTAGTGACGGGACAATGGCACAGAATCCTGAGACAGGACAAGATGTTCAGGAAGAGTCAAACTTAGTCGATGTCTCTGAGGTATATGGTACAAAAGGGTTAGATCAGTACAAGAGGAGGCCAAATTCTGAAAGGCTCTGAAAAGAGGCTTGGGGGGGAGGTACCTGGGTGGCTCAGTCTGTTAAGCGTCTGCCTCTGGCATTCAGGGATCGAGCCCCATGTTAGGCTCCCTGTTCAGTAGGAGTCTGCTTCTCTCTCTGCCTCTGCCCCCCCCCCCCCGCTGTTTCTCTCTCTCTCACTCTCACAAATAAATAAAATCTTGGAAAAAAGGAAAAAAGGTTAGGTTTTTACTTATAGGTAAAAGATGAAGGGCAGCAATAAAAATTTTATACCTGTATCTTTTTTAAAAATTTTATTTATTTATTTGAGAGGGAGAGATGACAAGTAGGCAGAGGCAGGCAGAGAGAGAGGGGGAAGCAGGCTCCCTGCTGAGCCGAGAGCCCGATGCGGGGCTCGATCCCAGGACCCTGGGATCATGACCTGAGCCGAAGGAAGAGCCTTAACCCACTGAGCCACCCAGGTGCCCCTACACCTGCATCTTTAAGGCACATCTCTGACAGCTTTATCAAGACACTGGCAGGGTGCCTGGGTGGCTCAGTGGGTTAAAGCCTCTGCCTTCGGCTCAGGTCATGATCCCAGAGTCCTGGGATCAAGCCTCGCACCGGCTCTCTGCTCAGCGGGGAGCCTGCTTGCTCCCTCTCTCTCTCTGCTTGCCTCTCTGCCTACTTGTGATCTCTGCCTGTCAAATAAATAAATAAAATATTAAAAAAAAAAGACACTGGCAATAATGACTTCATTTTTTCTGCATAGAACATGTAAAAATCAGTCTACTGGTCACTTCTTCCCTGTGGACACCTGTCTAACAGGACATTTGTACTGTCAGCCCTGGACTGAGTTACAGCTGTCGTGCCACGGCAGAGAACAGGTTTCTTTCCGTAGGTACTGGCTACCTGTGGTCGAGATGGGGGCAGAGAGAGGTTGAGAAGGAAAGGGGGCTGTGAGAGAAGGAGCGAATGGATCCATTTGAGAGAGAAAATGTGTGTGTGTATGATGTGTGATGGACCAATAAGCACTCCGTTGGGTGTCAGAATGATCAATGCCAAGTTGACTTTCACCCAGAAGGTGAAAGCACCCTCCACCTGAGGAGGTTTCCTGGGAGTCACTGTTATCTACTCACTACTACAAGTGGCCTTCCACAAGCCCAGCCAACCTCACAGCTCCAAACAGCCTGGACTTCCTTCTATGACATCTGTCATTTCAACCAACTGCTGGAACTAATCTTAGTGCCTCAAGTTCAGCTGAAAACCTCGGGCATCAGATGAGTTATCTGACCCACTCTACTGCACCGTTTCTGGTCAATCCAGAGAAGAAATATAAGGGAAGAAAGAGAAAGGAAGAGGAAGCATAGAGAGAAGAAAAAGACATGAAAAGCAGAGGAAGGACGAGGACCCAACCCACCATTCTCACGCACCACGGAGCAGTCTGCGCTCTAACACCTGCTCACAGAAGTCTGGATTTCCACAGATTATGCCAATTCCACAGGCCTTGCCCTTGATGTTCCATCATGACTTGGAAATCCAACCAGCATAAGGTTTTGTCTGATGCTTTTTCTTTTACAGTTACCATAAGACGGTTACTGTAAGCTTTTTTCCTTAAAACTACTGTGGATGGAAGAGGAAAAAGCAATCACAGCCCACAAATGAGGCATCCGGACTCCTACAAGACTGCTCACTCTTCCCTTCCTCTTTTTTCATGATTTACAAACCCTAATAAAACTTCTATAATCTCCCACCATCGTGAAGTTTTTTGTTTGAAAAGCTTTAAAGATCCCCACTGCCTACAGAAAAAAATATAAACCCAAACCATAGTCAGAGTCCAAAATAATCTGGTGTCAATCTATGTTTCTGATCTTGTTATTGGGTAGGACAGATTTTTTTTTTTCATATTAAGGTTGCTTGATCATGAGATAATCAAAGTCTGATATACTGTACAGAACAGGGAATGAATGCAGGAAACGGGTAGGCTGTGAAAGGGAGTTCAAAGGGAGAAAGCAGCCTGGAGTTTGACAAGCGCAGGCCTGTTAACTTGCCCCCAAGCAGCTTGAAAGAAGGCCGACTGATGATAAATATGTGAATTGTAAAGAGAAAACTGGCAAAAGCAGGCTTTTTCTGTTTTAATCATTCCACAATCAACTCAGGCCTGAGACTTCAACTTTCGAGAATTAGGGTACATCCCAGCGGTTATGATTCACTACTGTGATTCATAAAATGGCAGAAAATGAAGAAGTGCAGGGATATGCCCAGCCCGAGGGCTCTCTGCAGAACCACAACAAGAACTTAAATGAAGTTCAGTAAGCAAGCAACATATTCTTTACGGAAAAGAAGTATTAATGCATAACAAGACGAGAGAACTTGTGACTATGTTAAGAGTGCCCCCAATTTTCGCAGGTCTCTTACCAAAGACACTGAGAAGAACGGTCAATGATCATGAGAGGATAGCAGAAGCAGGTAGACAGGAACGTTTCCCAAGTTCATGCTTAAATGGAGACAGCTGCTGCTGCTGTTGCCAAGCTTTCCAATTACAATTTTGCGGTCTTTCCCGGAACCAGTGGTATTTTAAATATTAAATGGTGATGTTAAAAACCAGAATTGCCAAAGGAGGAATGACAGAAAACACATATCGGTGATACACGGGAATAATCTCAAAGGAATGTTAATAAACTTGAACGCCCTTTACCTTTACTGGAATCTCTCACGGATCACAAAACGGAACTGAAGAGGGACAGCGGTCCTAGGCAGCCAACTCAGCATCGCCCCTGCTAAGCTGAACACCTTCCCCCTCTCAATCCAGGAAAAAAGTTTAGTCCTCATTCTTCCCTGACATCACTAAACACAGAAAGTGGGCTCCTATCTAGTAAGTGCTGTCCTGACTATAATCTCTCAACCTCTCTCCTTTCAATCGGTGAGGTATGTTATTATTATTATTATTATTATTTTTTAAAGATTTCATTTACTTATTTGACATATAGAGATCACAAGCAGGCAGAGAGGCAGGCAGAGAGAGAGAGGAGGAAGCAGGCTCCCTGCTGAGTAGAGAGCCCAATGCGGGGCTCAATCCCAGGACCCTGGGATCATGACTTGAGCCGAAGGCAGAGGCTTTAACCCACTGAGCCACCCAGGCGCCCCATGTTATTATTATTTTTTAAAGATTTTATTTATTTGAGAGAGTGAGAGTGTGTAAGTGGGGGGAGGGGCACAGGGAGCAGAAGGACAAGCAGGATCCTCGCTGAGCAGGGAGCCAGATGCAGGGCTCGATCCCAGGACCCTGGGATCATGATCTGAGCTGAAGGCAGACGCTTCACCGACTGAGCCACCCGGGTGCCCTAATCAGTGAGGTATTTTAAAGTTATATATTCAGAAACATTTATAATCATGGAAGAACAAGTGACCCAAGGAGAGATTAAAAACTAGCTTAACCAAAATAAATGCACCAATAACTAAATGAAATAAATCCAAAGTTGGCAGCTTTTCAGAAAAGCATGAGTAAAGTTTGTGGTTTCTATGACAGCAGATACACATGACTTATGTTTTACACAAATGCCTTTTTTTTTTAAAAAGCTCTTTCTCTTAAAAAAATGTAATTGCCAGATTGAAATAAAATCACTTCCTTAACACATACAGTATGTCAGGAGAACTACTGGTTTCAATGCTGGAAGGTGAAATTTCCTTAGCAGGTTTCCTAATATTCCCCGAGAACTCTGCATACCATCTGTGCACTTCTTTTTGATAATAAGAATTTTTATTTTTTTAGTATTTTATTTAGCATTGGAAAAAAAAAGGGAAGTCACTTGATATATATAGGGAGAGGAGAAGTCACGTTGAGCAACAGACATCTGGGACAAGTTGTGGCTTTGTGAATCTCAGACTCTGATTCTATATGGGTAAACCGAAGATTCACAAATAATTTTATTATCCTCCTTTATAATTATCCTTATCTAAAGTGTACTATATTAAATATTTCATTTAAAAAACATGGTTTTCTGGAAAAAGTCAGAAAGAAAATATTCCTTAAATTCAAAATAAGCACCACTATTACTGTATAACATAAAGGAAAACTGGCCATGAGTATCACTGATACTAATCATCGTAAGCAAATATAGTATCATCTAATTATGGTAGAATACTAATGAATAACCAAGTTGATAAGAAGATTTATCAGATTTGTGTTCATGGTAGGTCAACACTGGCTGAATTACTCACTGTAAAAGTGAAATTTCAATTGGCTCAGAGGAATTCATTAATGGGATTATTTAAACGCTAAACTCTGGGAATTATATTCCAAATACTGTGCAATTCTACTTACTCTTCTTAAACAAGAGATTTTTAGGTTAAAAATTTGTGATTGGGGGGGGCCCCTGTGTGGCTCAGTTGTTAAGTGTCTGCCTTTGGCTCAGGTCATGATCCCAGAGTCCTGGGATAGAGCCCCGCGTCAGGCTCCCTGTTCAGCGGGAAGCCTGCTTCTCCCTCTCCCACTCCCCCTGCTTGTGTTCCCTCTCTTGCTGTGTCTCTCTCTGTCAAATAAATAAATAAAATCTTGAAAAAAAAAATTTGTGATTGGGGTACTTGGGTAGCTCAGTCAGTTGAGCATCTGACTCTTGATTTCTTCTTAGGTTATGATCTCAGGGTTGTGAGATTAGGTCCTCTGTGGACTCCATGCTGGGCATGGAGCCTGCTTAAGATCTCTCCCTCCCTCTGCCCTTCCTCCACCCTATCTAAAAAAAATAAAAAAAAAATTGTTACACTTCTAATTCTTAAAAAAAATTCAGCAATTCCATATATATCACCCAGTGCTCATCACAAGACACCTGAAACTAATATAACACTGTATGTTAACTATACTGTAATTAAAATAAAAGTTTAATTTAAAAAAAAAAGCAAAAAAAACCCAACAAGCACCTACCTGTTAAGCATGTGTACTGGACAATAACTGGGACCATGACATGACACATATTGTAGATTTTAAAAAGACTACAGAAAGATGAAAAAAATGCAACTTCCAACTCTACAGCACTGAAAGCCACAAAATGAAACTTTCTAAGGTGATAGCAAGTACTTCATTTACAACCAGGAGTCTGAAAACAATAGAGAAATAAAATGAAGTGTCTTTTTTTTTTTTTTTTAAGATTTTAATTATTTATTTGTCAGAGAGAGAGAACAAGTACAAGCAGGATAACCATAAGGCAGAGCAAGCAGAGGGAGAAGCAGACTCCCCACTGAGCAGGAAGCCCTGATGCAGGACTCGATCCCAGGACCCTGGGATCATGACCTGAGCCGAAGGCAACCGCTTAACCAACTGAGCCACCCAGGCGTTCCTAAAATGAAATGTCTTAAAACAAATGTCACATAATGAATTATTAAAGAAGGGTTTGCTCAAGTTTTTAAAAAATTTTTATTTATTTGACAGAGTGAGAGAGCACAAGCAGGGGGAGCAGCAGAAGGGGAGGGAGAAACAGACTCCCCGCTGAGCAGGGAGACCGAAGTGGGGCTCGATCCCAGGAACGTGAGATCATGACCTGAGCCAAAGGCAGATGCCCAACCATCTGAGTCACCCAGATGCCCCACTTCTCAAATTCTTGAATGCTTTAGGAAAATACCCAAAACGGGGCTCAAGACCATTCATTGCTAAGGGAAACAAAATGTATCATGAAAGAAATAGTAGACTGTCATGCTGCTCTCACTATGAAAGCAATGAGCTATCTATTTATTATTTGCAGCCTGGGGAAGTAGCTGTTTATCAAGGTGGTAGCCCAAGTGGAAGAAGATTCGGCTGGGGAGAGCCTGGCGACAGTGCCCCACAGCCTCGGTCTGACCCCCCACTGTCACCAAGTCACTATGAGTCTTAGGAACACCAAGTGGCTTGGATGGTTTGAAGAGCACATAATGGAGGTCACCTCTGTGGTCCTGAAGGCCAATCAGATATCTGATCAGAATGGGGGCTGGCAGCTTGGGGAATGGACTAAGTTGTACATGAAAGAATGAACACAGAAAAGAAATTATACAGAGCACGTAAAGGAAGGAGAGAAGTGAGCAGGCTCGAACTACCGACACGGGGCCCCAGTCCCACTCACCAGGAAACAAGAGTAAGTTGTGGTTACTCACTCACAGTGTCTGCAGGGGAGGGCAGAGTTATTTCCAAATCCTTCCCCAGCGACATTATACACACCACCATGAATCCCTTCTGCAGTTTTCTTAGTCTTTCCCAAGGAAGAAATTAAAACGATATTCCATACACACGAATTATAAACTTATTTTTATATAAGTTTGGGAGTGCAAATTTAAGTCATAAATGCAAAATAAAGCTCAACTTCATGTCTTAGATTTCTTTTTAAATATCTCATAACCTCATTAGAGGTTAACACAAATGCTTAATAAAATAATATAGTGTAATTTGAAAGAGTGGCGTGGGGGATGGGTGGGAGGAAGACATTCTAGCACACGGGTGAGGCTGCCGCCCAGCCGGTCCGCTCAGCCCCCCTGCCCTCCCTGGCCACACACCCGACGATTCTCCTGCCACTTCCAGGCCGCCTGACTTTCCATTTCGTCTTATTTTCCCCCTTGCATGACAGTGTCTCTTTACAAAACAAGGAGAATATCTCTCGTTATTTTTAGTAAGTCCAACTTCATTTTTTTGGTCATTTTTTCCTACTATGAGTTCAACTATTAAGGTGATTTTTAAAAACACTAACAAGAAACTCAGCTACAACTTTCACCAGAATTACCTTGAAAATGGAGACAATCTGGCCCCTTTGCATTAATAAGGGAGCAGCATGAGACAGAACTGACATAGTTAAAAGAAACCTGGAGACAACTAAATGTGACCCAAATCCAAACATGACTTTTTTCCTAAAAAGTTGCTTCAGATAAGTGAGAGCGGTAGGGGGAGGGGAAATCACACTTACAAGTCCACTTATGGCTACAATCCAGATGTAGGAACCAGAGGTGAAAAGCTATAAAAGAAAAAAAAAAAGGCAACTAAAAATGAAATTCAACCACCAGTCACAGCATATTTTTGTTTTATATAACTATAGTGATAACCATTGACATATGAATCATGTATCTCTTAATATAAACAAGAAAATCAATAAATATCAATTTTCTCGCCCAAAAGAAAATAATACATTATTTTTTTCTTCTTTTAACCAAGCTCTCAGCCTTCCCATAGCCAAAAATAGACTGGCTGAACCTGGTCCACTCCCATGCAAAGAAAAATAAGTGAAATTCAAGCAGATTCTTCTTTACAAATGGACATTAATTGACTTAGAGTAAAATACCACATACAAAGAAATTATTACAATCAACAACATACAAAATATGCAGTCAAGCGTCCCATGCTCGGTGTTGAGTCATGACAAGTAATTGTAGTTTACATCATTCTCTCATGTTAATTTCTCATCCCTGCGACCCTAAAGTGAGCCGAGCAGACTTCTGTACGGAGGCAGGGCCATCCCCAGTGGTGCTCTGCTGACGCCGTCATTCTAGCTCACTCAGAGAGGTTCACCAACTGTTACTTAGCAAACTAAATAACGGTATCAAAGTTAATTAATGCAGAAGTAATTAGAATTAGGTTTCATAAAATCTCTCCCTTTGTTTTCTAAATCATTTACATATGAGAGTTGTGCCTGGGGTAAAGAAAAAAAAAAAATCTAAGACATTCAAAGTGTTCCTGAAAGAAAAAGATCTGGAGCCTACTGTTTGCTCATATTTAGATTTTTAGTCGGGAGTATAAGGACTTCTGCTCCTAGAGAAAGAAGCAGGCCCAGAGGTTAACTGCAGATACTGCACTAGACGAAAACCTCAAAGTTCTGCACATTTATCAAGGATATGTATAAAAAGAACCATAAAAAGAAGGCAGATACAAGGGCAAGAGATGACAAAGCACTGGAAAAAAGAGGCTGACAAATTTTGTTCTTAGTGCTACCTCATGTAGAAAGGAGCACTGGTTGCAAATACAAATTTAACCCTTGATCTAAAATTTAATCCTTTTTAAAGAAAAGGTGGTGTATAGATATACAATGGAATATTACTCAGCTGTCAAAAATTGAAATCTTTTATTATTATTATTAACATATAATATTTTATTTGTTTCTGGGGAACAGGTCTGTGATTCATCAGTCTTACACAATTCACAGTGCTCCCAGTAGCACATACCCTCCCCAGTGTCCATTACCCAGCCACACCATCCCTCCCATCTCCCTCCCCTCCAGCAATCCTCAGTTTGTTTCCTGAAATGAAGAGTCTCTTATAGCTTGTCTCCATCTCTGGTTTCCATTTGTTTCATTTTTTCCTCTCTTCACCTGTGATCCTCTGCCTTGTTTCTCAAATTCCACATATCAGTGAGATCATAACTGTCCTTCTCTCATTGACTTATTTCACTCAGCATAATACCCTCTAGTTCCATCCACGTTGCTGCAAATGACAAGATTTCATTTTTTTGATGGCTGTGTAATAGTCCATTGTATGTATATACCTCACCTTCTTTATCCATTTATCTGTTGATGGACATCTGGGCTCTTTCCATAGTTTGGCTATTGTGGACATTGCTGGTGTAAACATTTGGGTGTAAGTATCCCTTTAGATCACTACATTTGTATCTTTGGGGTAAGTACCCAGTAGTGTAATTGCTGGGTCGTAGGGTAGCTCTATTTTCAGCTTTCTGAGGAACCTCCAGAGTTTTCCAGAGTGGCTACACCAGCTTGCATTCCCACCAACAGTGTAGGAGGGTTCCCCTTTCTCTGCATCTTCGCCAGCATCTGTCATTTCCTGACTTGTTAATTTTAGCCATTCTGACTGGTGTGAGGTGGTATCTCATGTGGTTTTGATTTGTATTTCCCTGATGCTGAGTGATGTGGAGCACTTTTTCATGTGTCTGTTGGCCATGTGGATGTCTTCTTTGCAGAAATATCTGTTCATGTCTTCTGCCCATTTCATGATTGGATTATTTGTTCCTTGGGTGTTGAGTTTGATAAATTCTCTATAGATTTTTAGATACTAGCCCTTTATCTGATATGTCATTTGCAAAAAAAATGAAATCTTGCTATCTGCAATGACGTGAATGGAACTAGAGGGTATTATACTAAGCAAAATAAATCAAATCATGGAAAGACAATTATATGATTTCACTCATACGTGGAATTTAAGAAACAAAACAGAGGAACATAAAGGAAAGGAGGAAAAAAAACCAAGACATAATTGGAGAGGAAGACAAACCATAAAAGACTATTAATCACAGGAAACAAACTGAGGGCTGCTGGAGAGGAGAGGGGTGGGGGGACGGGATAACTGGGTGATGGGCATTAAGGAGGGCACGTGATGTAATAAGCACTGGGTGTTACATACAACTGATAAATCACTGAACTCTACGTCTAAAACTAATAATACACTCTATGTTAATTTAATTTAAATTTTAAAAATCAACCCTTTTACCTAACATGGATGCTTGCTGAGTATAAACGACTCTGAAAATAACAAGGATGAGAATAATGTGGAAAGTTTTCTGTAGCCTTATTCTAAAAATATAAGGAATAATAAAATAGCTAACACTTTCTTTCTGTTGTTTTGTTTCTTTTTTGTTTGTTCTCAGCTAACACTTCCATGACACTTACTATGTGCCAAGCAGTGATCTTAACGCTTTTCGTATATTGAACTTAACAGAATCATCCTAAACCCCCTACAAAGTAAGTTCTATTATGAACTCTATTTTAATCATGCAAACTGAGAGGTTAAGCGATGTGCTCAAGATCAGAGAGCTGGTGGGTGATGGCGCTGGGACTGTACCCATGCGGTCGGCCTCTGCAGCCCAGTGCTCGTGACCTCCATGTTTCCTACACAAGCAGGAAGAGCACATCATTAATTTCATCCATAAAAAGTTGTTTCCATTGGACCCTTAAGTCCCTCATCTTATTGCATGTTTGGTCCCAATTGTGTCTGCTCGTGTTTTTAACAGTGTGTGTGTCTTTTTCTCATTGCCGGGTTCAAGGTCAGGTGTTACAACTCATTTCATCCTCTACAGCCCCTGGTTTCTCAGGCCTTCCCAAACATTTCTGTTCTTCTGATAATAATTAAAATCACTCAATCATTCGCTCATTCCCTCCTTCATTCATCCAATGTCCCTGGCATCAAAAAGCTGTTATGCAGGAGACAGAAAGGCAAAGGAACATGTGTGAAGGTCCAGGGAGGACAGAGGTAGGGAAAGAATAGAGACTTTGAGAATATGGGGTTCACATTCATTTCAAGGTGGGGATGGGGCGGGTGTAGGTACTAGACAGGCAGAAAGAACCTTGGAAGCCACTCATGCTAAGGGCTTCAGATGTTATCAAGACGCCAAAGAGGCATCTCCACCTCCACTTTCTGATACCAGCTTCTAACTCACCAATAAATAAATACATAAATAAATAAATAAAATTCACAATCTCAGAAAAACCAGCAGTGGCAGCTAGAGAGACATGAATTAATTAATAACAGGAACCAACTGACTTAGTTCTTACTATCTGTTTGGATTACCCTAACTATCTCTAATCCTTCCAGTGACCTATTAAGACACACAGGGTTATTAGCCCTTTACAGATGGGCAAATGGGAGTGCAGAAAAGTAACCAAGCAAACCACTACCAGAGCGAGCAATCAAATCAAAATGCACTTGGCACCAAAGACTTTCCACAGTACCACTCAATTCCTATGTCATAACAAATAAAACGACATTTTTCATTCTCTAAAGCTCTGTAACTTCAGAGTTGGCGGGAACTAGAGGGTCAACATGAAGCTCAACTTGACCTAAGGCCCAGGCTAGTGGGCGCCATGCTAGAACTAGAACTTGGGTGTTCTGCCCCTCGTCCAGAGGACTCTTCTACCACTGCCTTCTGCCTTCTGCTGTAACATCTTTTCAGAAAGTAACCAAGCCACAGCAAATCCTAGTAACAAGGATTTGTAACTGCAGAAAGAGGCTATTAGGTGATATGAACACTCGGAAGGATAAAGGAGAATTAACGGCATGCAGGTTGAGAGATGAAGAATAAACATTTCATGAGAAACAGTTGTAAAAGTGGCGAGGAAACACCCACCCCAGATGAGCCATTGATAACACCTGACAGCGCACTAGACAAGTTGGAGGAAATACCAAAGGTTAAAAGGGGAGGGAGGAGGGCATTTGACAGAGACACTAGTATCCGGTTTGATATGTGTGGGATAAGGAATGTTATGAGTATTGACAGTGGATCAAAAGGCCAAGCTACACATGGTACCACAGGAAACAGCAGAATAAAAGTTCACATCAAAAGCTCTAAGAGTGAAAGGAAAGTGACAAGTATCACAGGTAGAAAATGAAAATCACGTATCTTCTATCACTTGGCCTGGAACCCGGCAGGGATAGGTCGATGGCACTGGGTATTGGTGAACAGAACCTTTTTCAATTTAAATCAAATGGTAAGAACTCTTCACGGTCTTCGTATCAAACCACCTAGCAGATGGTCAGAGCACCATCGTGCCCGTGCAGCGCAGGAGTTATAAAGCGGGGAGGGCAGACCTGGTTTCTTCTTCAGAGCTTTCTTTGTGACGCTGTACTCAATAAAGTAATTTTGACAGTGATTTTCCACTTTCTACCTTTCAACTGTTCTCATTTGTTTCCACTTCATACTGTGATTTTGAAAAGTACTTACACAGAATTACACAATGCCATTAAAATATTTTCCACTGATACAAATTACAGTGAAAGCTCTTATCAGATTTCTAAAGACTGTGAAAGTATTCTAGTACTTTATATACCTTGATGTTCTTGTTCTGTAACACTTCCTTTGAACATCTGATATAGATCATAAAGCCAAACTTATGGGAAAAAAAAACCCCACTGTTTTTAAGGACATCAAATGAGACACAGATCCCTCCCCCCCAAAAAGATCTGGTTAAAGAGATGTGAACATAAAAATGCATACTGTACCTGTAGTCCCAATATGTAAATCAATGTCTTGTTTGTGATGGACAACGGGCCCAAAATTTGTGCCACTTGGATTCGTGGTATGGAGCAGTAAAATGGTACAAACAGAGCAAAGACAGGTGCCAGGCTACGCAAACAAATAAAAAAAAAAAATCACTCTAGTCATACTCAATTTAAAATACCAAGAGCAAATAGATACTTGAAGTGATACTGCTTATAATTTTTTTCTGTCTGAAAGCATCATCTCAGATATAGAAGTTGGTTTCTACATGTGCATCACATTGAAAATAATTTGTACTTATAGATAACATTTTTATGAAAACTCTAATTATCTAATACTTATCGACTCTCCTGAAACTACTGAGAAGTGGTTCAGCATCTATTAATTAACTGTCAGGCATTGTGAGAAAATTTAAAGTTGCTGCTATGTCTTCTTTCCACGAATGACTTAAATCTAATGGAAGAGTCTGTAACAAAAGCAACAAACATCATTCACCACGGCCACATCCCAGCGGCTCATCCCACGCCGTCCGACTTGGTCACGGTAGCATCTGACACGCTTACCATTCTTGCCTTCCCTTCCTCAAACCCCTTCTTCCCCCTGCCTTAAAACCTGTTCTTGGGCGCCTGGGTGGCTCAGTCAGCGACTGCCTTCAGCTCAGGTCATGATCCTGGGGTCCTGGGATCGAGTCCCGCACCGGGCTCCCAGCTCCGCAGTGAGTCTGCTTCTCCCTCTGACCCCCACTCCCCACTCATGCTCTTACTCGCTCGCTCTCTCAAATAAATAAACAAAATCTTAAAAAAATATATATGTTCTTGCTGGTCCCCTAGACTTTTCCTGCCACTCTTCTACCCTCTCCAGGGCCCCACTAGGGCTCTCCTTGCTCCAGCGTCTCCCTGCATCTCCCCAAGCCCTTCTCCGGCGTCACCTGTGAGATGGAAGTGAGTTCCCAAACTGTCTGCCTGTCTCTCCCCTCCTTATGAAGCTCAATTTGATACCTTCAACTTGACAGATCCAAAAGTCACAAGTGTCTTTCTAATTAAAGTCTTATTTCTTTTTAATCCATCTCTAAACCCCGATGACACACAAAACACTACTCTGATCATGTCACATGCCTGTTTAAAACCCATCCTTCCACAGGCTCCCAGGATCCAAAGAGGAAATGTAAATATAAGCATGAAATAGCAAAGCCCTCCAGTCCTTTCTTATTAGTGTAGTCTCCCACACCTGCTCTCCGCCTCCTTCCCCCGATCTGGCCCCTCCCCCCACCTTTACTGCCTAAGCCTCTCCCTGGGCACATTAGGCTCTTTTAACTATTCACGGACACAAGTTATTCTTCCAACCTAAATGTCCTTCCCACTTTTCTGCCTAGGAAATACCTACGGTGTATAACAGCTCAATTCTGTCCCACAGCATCACGCCAACTCCTCCGGGTGGCCAGAAGCTCCCTTCTTTGCCCTAAAGCCACCACAGGGTCACTGTCAGAGCAAATCAGTGAGTCCCTCGGCACTGTGTGCAAGGCGGCAGCCCAAGTTCTGGAGCTCATCTACATCCATGCGTCAGGAGCAGTCTCTGATCTCAAGAGACCAGCTCCAGGACCACACACTCACGCTCCTGCCACGACCAGGCAGGCAGCAGGAATGAGGAGAACGGTCTGGACACACACTTGCACCAACTCTTCATTCGACACTCGGCTTCATGACTCAATCTATCTTTCATTTTCCCTTGTTTATTTATTTATTTATTTTGGTAAGTGGCATCAATACATCTTTACCATAAGAAAAATGCAAGAAAGGTTCTTACTCCCATTTTTGTGGAAACACAAGACCCTCTTGTGCAAAGTGTTCCCTTCTTTGATAAGGAACGTGTGTTATTAAAAAATCACTCCCTGCCCTCTCAATTCTGCTTCTAAAAACAAAACGAGAGCAAACATACACTACAAAGGTGAAAAACGGCAGCAGTGTTAGTAGCATCTGTAAGAACGCAGCAAATACCAGAATAGGGAAAACCCCAACCGGCAAACACTGAAGTGCCAGACACTGGGTAAGGACTGGAGACCCAGATGTGTGAGATGCAATCTTTCTCAGTTTTGCACGAGAGACGACAGGGAAAGGGCAGCCGAGGTATGTACCCAGCACGCCGGTCCAGCCTCACATGCCTCACTCGGCTGGCCCTCTTCCGAGGCCGAGTACCGACCAAAGCAGGGAAAGAAATGCATTCTCTTGGGCCCTCCTGCATGGGGGT
Source organism: Martes martes (assembly GCF_963455335.1). NCBI lineage: Eukaryota > Metazoa > Chordata > Mammalia > Carnivora > Mustelidae > Martes > Martes martes. The sequence continues at coordinate 11,424,943 of NC_137890.1, forward strand.
GCTCATTTAATGTGGGGCAATAAAATAATCCTTATTCTTGAAGAGGTGTATGGTCAGATTGTTTTTCCCCCCAAATGGGATAGTACTTATGAGCAGAGCCTAGTGGCTGTAAGTCTAATCTTTTTTGTTATTTATTTTTGATTGAAGCAAAATTAACATACGGTATTATGTTAGTTACAGGTGTACAATATAGGGATTCAATGCTCCTGTACATTACTCTGTGCTCGTCACAATAAACGTACTCTTGTTCTTCCTAGGGTTAGGGTTAGAGTTAGTCTTAGGGATAGGGCTAGGGACAGGGGTTAGGGGCTAGGGGTTAGGGTATGCGCCTTGTGTCCTGCAGTTCAGAGACCTCTCTAGAGAATAAAATCCCAGACTTCTGCTGAGGTGAGAACAGTCTGTGGCATCCATCCACCCAGCTGAGAAAAGGAGGGGATTTAAATAGATACTCAGTTGGTCCTTCTGTTTTCATGTCTACCTTCACACCCATTTTTCAGATATACTACCAATTCTTAGCTGTTTCAGTGCTTCTCCAGGATAACTAGGTTGCTTCTCAGTTTTTCTTATGATTTGTTCCAGAAGTCACTTTCTCAGCTCTGGGGGTCGGGGGGCACCAGGGGGGGTGGTTTGGGGTTAGGGTTAGTGGTTAGGGTGGGTGCCTGGTATCCTGCATTTTGGAGACCTCTCCAGAGCCTTATGGTTAGTTAGTTTAGTATTAGCCTTAGGGTCAGGCGTTAGATGTCAAGGTTGTACCTAGTGTCCTACAGTTCAGAGACCTCTCCAGAGAATAAAACCCCAGACTTTTACTGGGGTAGGAACAGACATGGCAGCCATCTACTGATCTGAGGCAAGGAGGCGATTTGGTACTCTAAATACTCTTTAAATGGCTATTTGATTGGTCCTTCCGTTTTTATCTCTACCTTCACACCCAATAAAGGTACTCTTAACCTGTTTCACCCAACCCCTACCCCCGTCCCTACAGCAACCACCTGCCTGTTCTCTGAATTTAAGAGTCTCTTTTTCCAACATCTGTCCATCAGTCATCTGAAAATCATTTTTCCCACTTAAAATATCTTTATTTAATCTTCATTTTTGAATGATGATTTTGGTAATTTAATTTTTAAGTTTTTTATTATGTTCCGTTAGATGTTGGAAAATATCATGTGCAGGTTGCATTATCTATGTCATAATAGTAGTTGATTAACTTTGCTTTTAGAAGTAAAAAAATTAAGAATCTCTTTTTTCATTGGTCTTTGTTTTCTTTGTTCATTTTGTTTCTTTAATTCTGCATATGAGTAAAATCATAAGGTATTTTTCTTCCTCTAACTTATTTCACTTAGCATTTTACTCTATAGGTCTATCCATGACATTGCAAAGGGTAAGAGCTCATTCTTTTTTCATGGCTAATATTCTTGTGTGTGTGTGTGCACGCGCACGCACGCAACGTCTTTATCCATTCATCTATCAATGGACGCTTGTGTTGCTTCCATATCTTGGCTATTACAAATACTGTTGCAATAAACATAAGGGGTGCATTTATCTTTTTGAATTAGTGTTTTCATTTTCTCTGGGTAAGTACCCAGCAGTGGAATTAATGGATCATAGTAATTCTATTTTTAATTTCTTAGGGAACCTCCGTACAGTTTTCCACAGTAGCTGCACCAATTTGCATTCCCGCCAACAGTGCACAGGGATTCTTTTTTTTTCCACCCACTTGCCAACACTTGTTATTTCTTATCTTTTTGATTGTAGTTATTCTGACAGATGTAAGATGATATCTCACTGAGGTTTTGATTTGCACGTTCCTAACGACTGAGCACTTTTTCATGTGTCTATTAGCTGTCTGTATGTCTTCTCCGGAAAAATGTCTGTTCAGATCCTCTGTCCATTTTTTAATCAAATTATTTGTGGGTGTTTTGGTGTTGTGATATAGATGTTCTTTTTATTTTTTGGATGTTAACCCCTTATCAGATAAATCATTTGCAATATCTTCTCCTATCCAGCAGGCTGCCTTGTTGCTTTATTGATGGTTTCCTTCACTGTGCAAAAACTCTTTATTTTGATGTAGTCTCAATAGTTTATTTTTGCTTGTGTTTCGCTTGCCTGTGGACACATATCTTAAAAAATGTTTCTATAGCCGATGTCAAAGAGATTACTGCCTATGTCTTCTTTGAGGAGGCTGATAGTTTCAGGTCTTACATATAGGTCTAATCCATTCTGAGCTTATTTTTATGATCACATTTTAACCAACTACAAGGTTTTAAAAAGTCTCTCATGAGAGAGGCGTCTGCGCGGCTCACTCAGTTGACCCTCCAACTTGTGATTTTGGCTCAGGCTGTGATCTCATGGGTCGTGAGATCGAGGAGCCCTACACAAGGCTCCGTGCTCAGCCGGGAGTCTGCTTGAGATTCTTTCCCTGTGCCCCTCCCCCACCTCTTTCTCAAATAAATAAATCTTTCTTTTTTTAAGATTTTATTTATTTGACAGACAGAGAAAGAGAGAACACAAGCAGGGGGAGCAGCAGAGGGAGAGGGAGAAGCAGGCTCTCTGCTGAGGGGAGAGCCTGATGTGGGGCTGGATCCCAGGACTCTGGGATCATGACCCTGAGCCAAGGACAGACACTTAATCAACTGAGCCACCCAAGTGCCCCATAAATAAATCTTTAAAAAAAAAAGGTCTCCCAACAGATTATTCTATCAGAAAGCACAATATTTTACTCAGCATTGCATCCTCTGATAGCTCTGTAAATCCTTACACATAATTTATTTTCAATATTTGATTGTAAAAACTGACAAAGCAATTTTCACAAACAGAGTTATTTAAACTGCCATTCTATGGATAGAGAAGATGTGGTATGTGTACACACACATACACACACACACACACACACACACGAGTATTACTCAGCCATCAAAAATGAAATCTTGCCATTTGCAACAACGTGGATGGTACTAGAGGGTATTATGCTAAACAAAATGTCAATCACAAAAAGATTCATGTGATTTAAGTCATACGTAGGATTTGAGAAACAAAACAGAGGAGCATAAGGGAAGGGAGGGAAAAATAAAACAAGATGAAATCAGAGAGGGAGACAAAGCTAAGAGACTCTTAATCACAGGAAACAAACTGAGGGCTGCTGGAGGGGAGGGGAGTGGGGGGAGGGGTAACTGGGTGATGGGCATTAAGGAGGGCATGTGAGGTAATGAGCACGGGGTGTTATATACAACTGATGAGTCACTGAACTCTACCTCTGAAACTAATAATACACTCTACGTTAATTAATTGAATTTAAATTAAAAAATAAACTGCCATTCTAAATACTACACAAAAGAACTATTTAGTTCCATTTCAACTTGTCAAAACTCATACGAAGTTGATTAAGCAGCTGTGTATTCTTTCCATTAAAAAGTACAAGTTGGTCACTCCTGGGCTTAAAATCCTCCATTGAGTCCCCACACTAGAGTAAAACCCAGACTTTTTTTTTTTTTTTTAAAGATTTTATCTATTTATTTGACAGAGAGAGACACAGTGAGATAGGGAACACAAGCAGGGGAGTGGGAGAGGGAGAAGCAGGCTCCCCACAGAACAGGGAGCCTGACAAGGGACACAATCCGAGGACCCTGGGCTCATGACCTGAGCTGAAGGCAGATGCTTAATGACGGAGCCACCCAGGCGCCCCGAAAGCCAAAGTCTTTACAAAGACCTAAAAGGCCCTGCATCCAGGACCCTGAACTTGGTCTTCTACTACGCGGCCCCCCCACGGCTCCCTCTGGCTGCTCTCTCCACCCTGGCCCAGCCTGCGACTCACTCACTCGCAGGCATGTGTGCCCCAGGGCACGTGCATCTCCTGACCACCTTCTCAGAGACACCATTCACTCCCTCACACCCTTCTGGTCTTTACTCACACAGCTCCTTCTCAGAGAAGACAGTTTTCTAGGTCCTCTCCCCACAGCACCTATAAGCTCCTAATCTACACTACATGACTTACTTATCATCTGTTTGTCTGACTGGAGGGAAACTCTATGGTGCCTGGGATTTCTGTTGGTTTTGTCTGCTGCTCTATCACTGCTCTCTAAAACTGTGCCTGGCACAGAAGAGTTGCTCAAAAAATACTTGCTGAATAAATGAATTTCTCTTTAAAATGGCAAACTACATAGTTTGTCTTTTGTTTTAAAAATGCATCTTGCTTTATTATCTTTAACGGGATTAAAACATACAGTTTCATATACATACTCAAAATATGGCCTGCTGGGCTCTTGGTAATAATAAGAAAGCTGTATTTTAGTTGCACTTGAGGGATCTCACCACAGAACATGTTCTTTGAGGTACTTAATTTATAGAAGTTCTTCTGTTTACACAGTGTAAAGAGTGATATTACAATGGACAATCTGAGGCCACCATCCCGTCTGAGGCTACGCTTCAATGTAAACTAAGAAAATACTGATAGGAATTTTAATGAACACAGTTCATGTCTTATAAACCAATAAGAGAAGTTTAAAAATTCCTTAGAAGTTATTAATCACTATATAGTTTTAAACGATGACTAAGTACTAGACCACATGTACCCCTAACACAAAAGCACACATTTCAGACCGTGAACATACAGGTTGTTTTGTAGAAATTTCCACTGCTATTTCTATACACACAGACTTCACAAAATATCATGTTATTAGTCACTGACCAGTTTTTCTCTTTTCCTTATTTTGTGATACAACATCTGTTCTGTACACTGTCAACAGTAATTCATACCGCGACTAGCTAACCCTTGGACGCCCCATCTGGCTTAAGCATACGAAGGTGAAGTACAGAAAAGAGGAAAACAGGTTATAATTCACTCTTTCCTTCCTTCCTTCAACTAATGTCACTAGTATTTACTGCGTATCTCCTATATACTCACAACTGTACTTGATAGGATAAAATACTAGAAAACACTCAGTTCGGGTCACCAATGTCCATCTTATCTCTTCTACAGAAAAGGACGCAGACTGCACTTTCACAGTCCAACAACAGAAATCCCGGTAACTTTCAAAGACAAGACAAACAAGGTTTGTGGGCTCAGGCCATGCTCGCACACTATGCCCCACAGCATCTCACAGGACAACCACCCCACGGCCTTTCCTTTACACACTTGACCACGCTGATACCCGGCAGGGGGTGGATCCCGTTTGCTACAACATTTAACTAGGTGAGTTCTTCATTACACAACAACGTTTAACTTAATAAAATCTATTTCAAAAATTAAAAACCAAAACACCCCAAGAGGATGTCATTTCCACAAACTGAGAAGCTTCTCAACAATGTCTTCTTCAAGTTTTCTTCAATTTAAGTTTTAAATAAACTAGTTCTAGAATATTTTTTTATGTTCATCCAGCAAATCATAAAATCTCTTTATTTCCCCCTCAGAATTTTTGCACTAGGAAGTAGCTTGGCAATCATTTACTTCAATTCCTTTATTTTACAGACAGTGAGATGGAGGCCCAAAGAATTGGGTGTCGCTGCTCTTCTGACAGTGCTCCTTTATAGATCTTCAGCCTTTTAGAGCTTAGAAGAACCGAGTCCACTTCTAGATGGACTGATACCCCTGATGGGCTGAAGCCCCTCGGCCATTTTGCCAGATCCTGGAGTGGCAGGTCTGAAGTCAGAGTTACAAATTCCTACCAAAATGATTTAATTCTCTCTATATCATCCCTCAAAATAGTCAACCAGTTTATGTAAGTACTTAAATAAGAAACAGCCTATTCCATTTTTTTTTACGATTCTAATTTTTGGGAACTACCTTCATATTTTGATTTGAAAGCTGTCTCTGGTTAACTTCCTCATACTGGCCTCCCTTCTGTTCTCTGCAAGGTCGACATTTGCAACCTAAAGCCTTTTCTGTGAGACAGCTTTCAAACGCATGAGGGTGATGATCACCTCCCTGCCAAGCCCATACATTCTCAGTTTATTCAACCATTTGTCCTAAGGCCCCGGATCCAGACCCCTTACCAGCCTGGTCACAAGGGTCCTCTATCCCCTTTGTGAAATGCAGCCCCCAGAGCTGACTGGGAATGGCCACATCAGTCCTGGGGAAGTGTCAATATCACCTCTCTTGTTCTGACCGGTATATTTCTATTCACTTGGCCTGCATGTGCATTTTGATAGCCGCGTCACATAGCTGGTTTAAACTGAGCCAACCAGAACTATAAGGTGAAGAGCACAGGTCTCCATCCTATGCACAGACACTGGGTTTTCAGCGGTAAGATGTCCCCTTCAGCTCCTCCCCCGTCATTCACGTCCCTGTAGTCACAGAGTCTGTCAGCTGGCCTCCTGCCTACGTCGACTAGTCCCCATACAATGTGAAAGAACATCATTCTCCCACTCACCCCAGGAACCTTTGCTTCTTGCTCATAAGTTGGTAAGACACAGAATGAGTAAACGACTCTCTTCATCAAGTTTCCAGGTAGACAGAATCACCACAGTTGACTTTTTAAAAACTCTTATTTTTACATAGAATATGGATACAAAATCATTAGTAATTGTCATTCTTTTGTTTTTTTTCTGGTTAAGGTTTATTGCTTTAGTCTTCCTCTCAAAGAATTTTTTAAATACTTAAAGCTTTATTAAAAAACTCGTGAAGTTCCAGAGATATTACCAAGGGGTTTTTGGATAACTATTAAAAAAAAAATCACTAACAGAAAAATTTCACTTCCCACTTAAAAAAAAAAAAAAGTGCACACGCATACAGGAGGTTAACCGATGATTACTAGGCTCAGTCACAGGGTGACAGGAAAAAAAAAAAAAAAAAAAAAGCCAGCACCATAAAAGGGTGGTGCACAAACTCTCAACACGACAAAGTAATCTACTTCAGTTGGGCAAATACTGACTGCTACTGCCCGGAGGCCCCAGCAAATCCCTGGGAGGTAAGCACCACATGTTTTATTCTTCTAACAAAGTCTTTTGTAAAACTTTAGAAGCCTAATTAAGGTATAAGGTAAAGAAATAGAATTTATTCAACAGCAACTATAAACATTTGTAACAAGAATTATATCATTAACATAGTTGAGACTCTGATGACTGGCAGTTCTAATGAGCTAATGTTGGGGTAGGTGAAAACAATGGATCACGCCTGAAATCCATGCCCAAAAGTAGGGTTTACTTTGTACTTCTGTGTGAACTCACTATTACAAAAAAAGAGCATCCAGTAAAAATCAGTAAATAATGCCAATATTTCAGGATACTTCGGAACGAAGGGAAAGGAACAAAGTTATTTTAAAATGGAGTATTCCTACATTTAAATGCATGGATATACAAATTATTCAGCACAATTTAAAATAAAAGCGTCATTACAGTCTACTATTTGACTATGTGTGTCTATGGAACATAAAGGTCTTTTCTGTACTTCCATTACTTCTATACTTTCTGTTATTTCTCTGGATAGAATCCTAGTACTAGAATTCCTCGGGCAAAGGGTATAAATGTTTTTAAAGCTTTATATATAAGTTGATGTTTTTTGGTTTACTAAAACATTTTAGCAATTAGCCCTCCCACTGATGATACTCTGGGCTTCACTGCTTCTCAGCCTACCTGAGTATTTTAATTGTCAAATAAACTGTTAATTTGATAAGTGAAAAATGAATCTGTTTCTTCCTTTATATTTATTTAATGATCACTAAAGCTAAACATATCTGTTTTTTCTAGAATTTCCATATGCCTAAAAAAATGTCACAAAACAATGAAGTACATAGTACATGCAGTGATTTGCAATATTTATGTCGAGGTTGGAAATGGAAGTAATAGAAATTCTTGGTAAGACATAAACTGTGAGCAGACTTCCTCTGAAGGAAGGTGTGTCTGGGGGTTCTGGGGCTACTGCTCCAACTACAGTACAGTGCAACGGTTCAGAGCCAGGCTTGAACCCTGGCTCGATTATTTCTAAGCGGTGTGGCCTTGGGCAGTCTCTGACTTCAGCTGCTTCATTTGTAAAACGGGGAGTAATAATACAGCCAAGTCCCTGTCATGTTGGCCGTCATGTAGTAAGTGCTAAAAATTCTCCCCTCCCTCTACCCATTAAACTACCAAAGGAAGAGTCCAGTAGGCAAAGTTTCCTTGCCCTATCATCTTGTGAGAATTACTTTTCTTAAACTTATTTGCAGGCCCTTACCGAATATTTTACAGAGACTGAGTCTATGGAGGGCAAACATCTCATCTGCTTACCGTCTGGGCTCTGCATCTGCTAATACTTCAGGGCATGCTTTCTCTCTGGGACACGACAGTGTGAAAGTCTCTTCCGCACAAAGCCTCCTCACCTCTGGCTCACCAGCTACCATGTGGGGGGTCGGGGGTAGCAGCGGTAGTAATGCCTCTTATAAATTACTTTCAACTGGCTTCGAAGAGCTTGTTGGTAAGATGGCCAGTCATTTACTGGAATAAATACTACCTCAGATCACTCTATGACTTCCCTTCGCTTCAGTGATCCATGGGCCTTTCCTAGACGTCTCCTGTAGGATGGCTGGGAAACACTCCATGGGATAAGAAAAGGGCAGCACCCTTAGAAAGTGTGCATTTAAAAGAAAGAGCTTGCCGTCCTGCAGAGCAGTTTACAAATGCTACTTCTCCCCTGCCATGGGTGACGGCCTGCTGCAGTGTCCAAGGCCACAGAGTATGGAGTGTGCTGAGGGGGCGGAAGGCCCTCTAGCCCGTAGAATTCCTCAGCTTTCCAAGAAGTCTGTAAAGCGCAGGGCTTCAATGTCAGATGAGATAATGCAAGTGAAAAGCATCTGAAAATGGTAGAGTTAACAAAGATCCTTGTGGTGTTTTGAAAGTTCAAAATGAAGAATAAAAATATTTTGTTAAATGTCTACGAATACAGGGCACTTGGGTGGCTCAGTTCGTTAAGCATCTGCCTTCGGCTCGGGTTATGATCCCGGGTTCCTGGGATGGAGCCGAGCCCTGTGTTGTTGAACCCTGTGTTGTCGGGCTCCGGGCTCAGCGGGGAGCCTGTTCCTCCCTCTGGCTTGTGTGATCTCTTTCACTCTTTCTCAAATAAATAAAATCTTAAAAAAAAAAGTCTACAAATACCTAAAAAGCAGTATAGAAATAAATTAGTAGCATAAAAGCTATCCTAGGGGGCGCCTGGGTGGCTCAGTCAGTTAAGAGTCTGCCTTTGGCTCAGATCGTCATCCTGGGGTCCTGAGATTGGGCTGCATCAGGCTCCCCACTCAGAGGGGGAGTCTGCTTCTTCCTCTGCCCATCCCCCTGGCTCGTGCTTGCTCTCTTTCCTTAAATAAATAATTTAAATATTTTTTAAAAAGATAAAAAATAAAAGGTCTTTTAGGGATTCACCATCTTCTTTCAGTCCAAATTATTTTATGGAAATATTGTTAAAAATAGTAAAATCTAAATTCATCTGTAAAATCTTTATTTGCTTTAAAAATGTCACAAGTAAATTAATGAATGCCTTCATTTAAATCAACATATTTCCCTCCCCCAGGCCCTCCCTCCATCTCCTCAGCTCTCTGCTCTCTAGTTTGAACAGGGTGAGTTGGTACATGTTAAAGTCTTCCTAATGTTACCCGTCTTCTACCAGTAACATCAGATCATGCTGGAAACAGGAGCTGGGGATAAAACACATGGCACTGGTTGTAATTTCTGGAGCCAGACTGCCAGGGCTTGAATCCTGACACTTTAACAGCTACAGCTTTAGGCGCATCATATAAATGCTCTGCACCTCAGTTTACTGCTGGCTATGGGTTTGTGAAAGTTCTGTGATGATTCAGGGAGTGAATATAGGTACAGTGCCCTGAACGGTGTCAGGAAGACAGTCCGTGCTTAATGAGACCGGCTACTATTACTAATCAAGAACTCTGATAAAGAACCTCTGACTAAGGGTCAAGAAAGCTGGGACTCTGCTGTCCTTTGAGGGGTAGCTATGGTGCCTCAGTCATGGGTCAGCTGGAGAGATACAAAGTTAACACAGTTTCCACTCACGGGACTTCACCCGTAGCAGGAAACAGAAAAAGAAACTCAAGAATACTGACGCTAGTACCGAGCACAGTGCCCTTACCACTCCACGCTGTCTTAGGGGTGGTGGCAAAAGCCGGAGAGGATAAAATCAGGGAAGCTTCCAGAACAGCGGAGTCTGAACGAAGTCTTGAAGGAAAGGAGGAGCTGAGGACATAGCACAGAGAAGGAAGAGTGCCAGAAAGGCCCAGAACTGTGGGAGAACACAGGATATCAAAAATCTGCAAATAATTCAGAAAGGCTGGAGCCAGGGCATCAGAGGGAGAAAACGCTAGGGAGACAGCCGAAGAGGGAGGCACAGGCCAGTCAAAAGGAGATCATGGGTCCCGATGGAGAGCTCTCCGCCTGCCCAGGGTTCAACAGGCCGCACTGGAAAGGCACCGTGAAAGCTGAAGGCGCAGCTCCAGGAGCAGCAAGTGTGGCCTGAAGGCCGGCAGGGGTAGCTGGGGGTGGCAGGACAGGCAGATGGACAGACAGACACACGGTGCAGAGGAGATGTCAAGTGCAGGAGAGTCAGGAGGCTGAAGGCACAGGATCTGCTGATAGGAGGTGGCGGGTGAGGGAGGGCACAGAGTTCTGGACATCTCTGCGACTCCTAACTTAGTGGCCAGACCGACGGAGGACCCTGATCAAATGACCTAATGTGTGGAATTCTGCTTATTCACGAAATAAGGATATTTAATGTTTCTGACTAATTTCCATGAGATAAGAGACAAACAACAAAACCTCAAACTTCTAGAAACATTTTGAACTCAGAGGATGAAGGTTCTAGAGACTCAGATCTTCGCTATAAAATCTTTTGTATCACCCACCCATCCCGCTTAGAGGTCAAGTGAAGCCACACGGAATCACGGTATTTGTCTTCCTCGCACTGAAATGAGTATCACAGTGGGATTCGTTTTTCTTACAGTTTCCAAACATTACGTCCTGTAACCCTAGTCCTTTGTATGACCCCCTCCTCTGTCTTCCCGTTTGAGAACTTTCACACCATCCTAGTCAGTACTAAAGCTGCCAAAAGCCACACAAAGAAAATCAGTGAAAGGTGAAAGAAAAAAGCTGGAATGAGTGAAACCCCAAACGGGCCGGCGGGTGTCGAATCCAGTAGTTCAAACGTCAGGCCCCTTTCCCGTCCATGCCAACAGACACACTTCCAGCCAGCGAAGCGCTCTTCTTCGGTGCCCATCAGGTCAGACACCGGAGACGCACAAAAAAACAAACTACAGACTGGCGAATGCTGTTGTTGTTTCCTGTCTTCAAGAAGCTCTCTGCGCCCTGTCCTGTAAATGACCCTGTGCAGACCTCCTGAGACGTGGTCAGAACCAGCCCAGGCTGTGGGGTCAGCAGCAGGGTCACACTTCCACGAGCCAGAACAAGAGAGCTCCCCAGGAGGCCGGCCAGGGAGGTCCCCTCATACAGACCGACCACAGACAACTAAACTGTGAACACAGACACTCAGGATGGGTGAGGCTCTATGCTGAGAAAGGGCCAGTGGCTGCCGGCGCGTCACCTTCTGCGAAAATGTTCCCTAGAGCCTTCCAAAAACAGATCTTACCCATAGTCACAGCTATCAAAATAGGATTCAAAGTGGGCTGGGAAAAAAAAAAAGCATCACCTGATAGCCTAGAAAGATTTATTTCACTAAGCTAACTGGGGCGCGGACCGACTGTCAAGAGGAGTCAAGCAGCAGCTCACTGGAACACACCATCTGACCTTGCCAGTGAAGGGACAAGAGGCTGGTTGCAGCCTGTCTGTGCCTTGGGTTTCTGCCCCACAAGTGGGAATTAATGTTTCCCACCTGCCTACCTGACAGGCAGATGGCCCACACAACCGCTCAGGTGATGGCTGTTTAGTCAACAAAATAAGAAAGTGGGGGGAAAAAATCACTGGTTGAGTGTGAGGACACGACGTGTGTGACGTGGGACCAAACTCAGATGTCCCCGTTTGCTCAGTCGAGAGCGAGGAGGCTTTTGCCAGTAACTGACAAGTGCTCATCAAACTAGGTAACCAGAGAAGCAGCAAAGGTTTCTTTCTTCCGTGGAATCTGTTTATTCTCAAGCGAACTGTTAAACAGCTCGGCCCGCGACCCTGGTCCATCTCCGCTCGTCTAGTTCCTCCGCGGACGGAATCCTTGCTGTCCCACGGAACCCGAGCTTTCGCCTGCATTCTCCTTTCTCAAAGATTTCATCTCTCCCTGCTCCCAAAACCTTCCCTCAAGCTTACCTCTCCTCAACAAAATAGCCCAACGACGGTGTATCAAGACAAATCAGAAATCAGATCAATCAACACTCATCATTTAACAATATACAAATAAAATTCCTATCTATGGGCCCACATCCTTGAGCCTCTCCTGGTCGTTTTGAAAGCATGTCCGGGACCTCCTCTCTGGTGCAAGCCACTGTGGCCACTGAGTCCCATCATCTCGATGTGTCGACATGGTCTCGAGCAGACTTGGCCTTACAGGGAGGTCACCTCCTGCTGCTTATCATTTCACATGACCTGAACCATTCAATTCACGGCTAAGGTCTGAATTTAAACAAAAATTACTAAAAAAATCAGCTCTTTTTCATTTAAGACTGTTGATGGGTCATTAAGTGAATACATTATTGGGGTAAAGGTGACATTTCAGGAATCTTAAAGCAAAAACTAAAAGCTGGTACTCTAGTTCACACTAAATCTCTGAAAACAGTGGTTTGATTCTGTTCCTGCCACAAATAAAAGCTAAGAAAACAATTATCCAGGCAAGTTGGTACCAGGGTAAATATTTCGAGAGGACAAATTACATTAGAGCTCAGACAATTTTCTTAAATACTAGTAGATGAATTTTTGGGGGGAGCCTGTTATTTTCTTCCTTTCTGTAGCTAGAGAGATCTTGTCAGTTCATGTCAACATGTCCGGTTATGCAAAAATGAGATGATAATGTCTTTAAAAAACGTTAGCTACTCTAGTAGCAATGAAATCAACTCTAGACACACACAGACCCACTTCCGAAAATAAGTACAAATCCAGCAGAGGCTTTGTTGCTGCGGGAGAGCTGGCTGTTTTACATGTGCGAGAACAGCAGCAGAGTCATCAAAACTGCATGACAGAGACAGAAGTGGGACAGACCCCCGCTGCTTCACCACGAGCACCGCCCGAGAACTGGCACAGATGGCTCCCAGGGGGGGCCGCAGTGACATCACTTTCAGGAGGGAAGGGGGTTCCTCACTGGGAACCTGATCACAGCCCCAGACTTCACGCAGCCCAGTTACCAACTGTGCCCTCGGGGCAAAGGTTTCAGTCCTCATTCACACCCCAGTGTGGGGCATTAAGGACCATTTAGCCGCCACACATACCTTTCCACTAGAGAGTGTTATGAGGAAATTATAATTATTACAGATACAAGTATTCTAAGGAATAAGATTCACAACAAACACTCCTTTGTGCTTTTCTCTAGGCAGTAAACTGACGAGACACAGTACTTCCAAGTACGATGCAGTGTATCTACACCAGTAACATGTAAGAAGCTGTGGTCTAATGACAATGACCATAAAAATGTAAAGCACTTCAGGGGACACCTGGCTGGCTCAGGCAGTGGAGCATGTGACTCTTGATTTCGGGGTCATGAGTTCAAGCTCCACACTGGGCGTAGAGTTTCCTAAAAAAAAGATGAACTTATTTTTTTTTAAAAAATAAACTACTTGAAATATATTCAAAAATAAATAGATAAAGGAAGAAAAGGAGGAAGGGAAGGTGGGAGGAAGTTAGTTATACCTGAAAAAAAAAAAATTAAAAGAGCAATTTGCAATCCAAAGGTTGATATGGAGTACTATGATCCAAAAAGCATAACCAGAAGCCTGGCATGTGTGAGAAGGAGCCCTCTGAAGAACTGGGAGATGATGCCTCATCAGACGACAGCGGATTCCCAACATCACACAGTCATCCTTCAGTTTCAGGCCCTCCCAAACGGAAAGATACCATCTCGGTATTTCCAGGACCTAGCACATGAAAACACTAAAACCAATTTCTGCTGAATAAAAGAATGGAGTAAGTCAAGGTTCAGGAACGTAATCTTGAAACATCAAATGATATCTTCCCTTGGAGGTATTATTTTAGACATTATTTAGATATTATTTAGATAATAAGAAATGGGGACTGATTCATATAAGAATAGGATAACAATGGTCAAGTACATGAAAGGGTTTTTCTCTCAATTTAGAAGAGATAAGACCAACTAAAACCGTTGCACTGATAGCACAGGATAGGTATGATCAAGGACTAAGGAAATAGGCTAGTGTCGCTGACTAACATCAACTTTCAACATCCCAATGACCAGATGTCAGGACAGCCTTGATTCGCCTTTATCAAAGATCATTTCTGAGCCATCCCATTTACGTGTCCGCATCCTGCAGGTGTCTTTTCTCTGACTGACGCAGGACTCTCAAAAGTCCTCTCCTTGGGACTCAACGCTGTCCCGGAAGTGGGAACTCCACTGTCTTTAGGAAGAAGCACTCCGCTGCTCCGGCGTGGCTCGGCCACACTATTCCCGGGCTGTTTACTGGTAAGGATGGTTCTTAAAGCCTAGACCACTTCAAAACCTCAAACTCTCAGTTCTTCAAGGGCAGTATGAGTTGCCCCTGCCAAGGACTGGACAGAGTAGGAGACCTGAAACCAGACCATCAGGGAGAAGCCTCCAGACAGACCTTTTAACCTCTATGACACTCAGTTTCCTCACATGGCAAGTAGGTAGGTGACAGCAGTACTCAGCCTTAGTACTTAGTACTTAGACTCACAGGGTGGCTGTGAGTGTTCTTCCAGATAGGACTTAAAGGGAGGCACCTAATAAACATGGACGCCTCAATCTGAGTAAAGAGCACTGAAGGACTACTTTTGAAATGTGTAGAAGATAGGTTTTAGCACGACGAACTTAACTAAAAAATATTTTTCTTAGATAAATTTATTAACCAGTTTCCTCATTTCATAGTCAATTCACGTTCAGTATTAAAAATTTTAAAGTATATGGATGAAACTCAAAAATGACTTGTACAAAATTATGCTTCAGCGTACACATCCGTGCAAAGTGTGTGGATGTATAATCGCTTTTCCTTCCCCCCAAAGGGGCATGTTGCATAATCTGCTTTCCTTATTTAAGATTATTCCCTGTCAAGAAATAGGCTTCCACGCTGCCATTTCCACGGACTGCAGAGAATTCCCCTGTATGGCTATACCGGGAGATACGTAACCAATCCCGATGAGGGACATTTGGTTTGCTTGCAAATTTTCACCTTCATAATTAACACGGTGCCAAATATTTTTTTGAAGATTTTATTTATTTATTTGACAGAGATCACAAGTAGGCAGAGAGGCAGGCGGGGGGGGGGGGGGAGCAGGCTCCCGGCTGAGCAGAGAGCCCGATGTGGGGCTCGATCCCAGGACCCCGGGATCATGACCTGAGCGAAAGGCAGAGGCTTTAACCCACTGAGCCACCCAGGTGTCCCCATGTGCCAAATATTCTTAAACACCAAACGTTCTCCAACCCCTGCCATGCCCGGCTCTCCTGGAATGGGTAGTGCATTCAGGAAGAAGCTGGATGCACGTTTACAACAGGACAAGCAATGGCACATTCTCTCCGAGTCCTACATTAATGTAACTTTCTCTGATCTCTACAACAATATTTACTCCTATGGAAAATTTCTACCCCAGTATGTATTTTATTTTATTTTATTTTTTTTTAAAGATTTTATTTATTTATTTGACAGACAGAGATCACAAGTAGTCAGAGAGGCAGGCAGAGAGAGAAAGGAGGAAGCAGGCTCCCCGCAGAGCAGAGAGCCCGATGTGGGGCTCGATCCCAGGACCCTGGGATCATGACCTGAACCGAAGGCAGAGGCTTTAACCCACTGAGCCACCCAGGCGCCCCCCAGTATGTATTTTAAAAGCATTTCCCGAATTTGTGGAGAAATGCTCCTCAAAATAAAATAAACTTGCTGAGATTTTCAGGAAAAAAAAAAAAAAATTCCCACAGAAAGTACAAAAAAAAAGTTCTTGCTACCTGTTCCTAAGTTATAACCCCCGTCTGGGATTTTCACCTCTCCATGTCTAGTCTCAGTTCTTGAAAAGTTACTTCTCACATGGAGCCTTTCTCAACTAAGAGGATAAAGGTTTTTCTACTTTCATTCCACAACCGCAATTCCCATGATTTCAAGAATCGCTCTGTTTTTTCTTTTTCTACACAAACAGAAAGTCCATATTTGTTGTTTTGTTTTCAATCTTATTAATTTCTGCTATTATCTTTATCATTATCTTCTACTTTCCTTGGGTAAACAATTCTCTTCTAGCTTCCTGAACTGTATTTTTATCTATTTTCGATCTTCTAAAAAAATAAATGCTTTCACAAGCATATAGAGTTGTTGAGTCACTATGCTGGGCACTTGAAACCTGTAACGTGTGCTTAACTACACTCAAATAAAAATGTGCAAAGACAATAAACACATTCAAGGCTCTGCTTCTGTATTAACACTTCAGCTGCACCCCATCGTTTGGCATAGTGTTGTTTTTTTTTAAGATTTTATTTATTTATTGGAGAGAGAGAGAGAGATCACAAGTAGGCAGAGAGAAAGGAGGAAGCAAGCTCCCTGCTGAGCAAAGAGCCCGATTCGGGGGTCCATCCCAGGACCCTGAGATCATGACCTGAGCTGAAGGCAGAGGGTTAACCCACTGAGCCACCCAGGCACCCAACAGCATAGAGTATTTTTGTCATTTTGTTCTAAGTACTTCAAAATTCCCACTGTGGATTTCTTAAATGAGTCTCTCAGAAGCATATTTTTTTAGATTCCAAATGTATCCTTCATCTTTTTATTGTTGATTTCTAATTTAGTTGCCCTGTAGGCACTGGCATGTTGGCTGCTAGGTTAACAGTTTTCTGGAAGTTCTGAGGCCCTCTGATGACCTCGCACACAGCCAAATTCGCAAAAATGACCGTGTCCCTTCAGCACAAATTCTGCAAAGTCACACTGGGTAATCTTCTAAGTCTCTAATCTCTTTTTTATCTGGTTTATTCTAATAAAGATGTGCTAAAATCTCCCATTACGGTTGTGGATTTGCCAATTTTTCCTTTAAATATGCATAATTCAAGATTTTTATGTTCTTTGATTGCTACTCTGGCTTTCCACTGGTTGGGATTTGATTGCTATGTGTTCTCCCATGCCTTTATTTTCAACCTTTCTGAGTCACTTTTTGAGCTATGTCTTCTAAGCCCTATGCAGCTGGACTTTTTTTTTTCCCCCACAAATCCAAACTGATAGTCTCCTTTAATAGGTGAGTTCAATCCATGTAACTTTCTTTCTCATAATCTTCTTTCCTATCTTTTCTTGTTTAACAGAAAGTACCACTTCCATTTTTGTTCCCTTTTGCTTTAGGTCATATTTCCACACTTTAACACTACCCTATCAACGCTGGAAGTAGTGTATACCTAGAACATTACAACATCACCCCAGGATGACCCCCACTGTCTGTTGGGTTCACCGTTTAAGACTGTTAGAACTAAGTTAGTAGTCAAAGGAGTAGTCAGTGCTTTGAGATGGCTAGGGATAGTCTTTTCCTTTTAATGTAAACCATCATCACTAGATACATTGAAATCTTCCCTTCATTTTGGTAACTTTTAGATGAGATCTGCAGGCAGAGACAGTCCTATTGGAGTATCATTTTTCTTCTAAAAATAACTTCACAGAAGTTACTGTTCTGCTCTTCCTAAGTTTTATCAAAGCTCAGCCCCACATAAGGCATTTCATTGTAGTTTTCCACTTTTCAACATACGACCTGAAATTTCTTTCATCTTAACATTATTTATCCTAAGAAAAGAACTGGAAATAATCCAGAGTCATCGGGGAGTAGCTCAGCAAATCACGCATGAACACCCTGGGATGCTGCAGAAGTGTCCAGTGTCTACAAGGTCCATGTGTGACAAACACAGATGACCCCGAACCATGAGCAGGTTCAGTGGACAGAGCAGAGCACGGGACACTACATGTGTGATGCTTGCTGGCACATGGGGTGCAGGAATGTACACTGCACCTATCAGCGGAGTATCTGGGGAATGATCTAGTTCAGAATCAATCTTAACCTCCCCCCCGCCGAAACACCTTAAGTTTTTTTTTCTTTTTTGTCGTTTTTGCCATGGTTGTCGTGGTTACCATCTTCTTCTTTTTTAAAAAGAAAACCTAACTTTCAGTTCCTAACAAGGCCTTAGCTTGTTTCTCATACTTTTTAGGTTAACACAAATCAGATCACTGTGGTAAATTCATATTTCACTAAATAAATGTGTGACTGATTTCATTTCCTGGCAGTGATACGCATTTGGCCAAAAAAAAAAAAAAAAAGTCCAACTGAAATGCAATTTAAAAGCAAAGCTTTACTCCTGTCTGAAATGTGGGGTGCTGCACACAATTTTGTTCTTACCCAGACAATGATTCAGAAAAAAAAGGGGGAAATTTCTGCCTAAAAAATGACGGCATCCCCTCCTGTCACAAAAATACATTTGTTCTACTTAGATGGTTTTGTTTCTTTTGCCAGGGCTTTGCCAAAATCACCAAATTGTGAGAAAAAACATAAATCTGATTCTTTGTCCTTGTTAGTAAAAATGTAAACATATTACACATCGCAGATTTTTCTTCTTTTTTGGACGGGTACTTCTTAATAATCCTCCCCATCTACTTTTCCTCTGGTAGCTACCAGTTTGTTCTCTGTATTTATGGTTCTGTTCCTGATTTTTTTGTTTCTCTTGCTTTTCAGACTCCACATACAAGAGAAAGCATATGGTATTTCTCTTTCTCCAACTTCCTTCACTTAGCATAATGCCCTCTAGATCCATCCATGTTATTGTGAATGGCAAGATCTCATTCTCTTTTATGGCTAATATTCCTGTGTGTGTGGGGGGGGTATCTACTCACCTAAAGTACACTTGGGCTGCTTCCATATCTTGGCTATTGTAAATAAAATGCTAAAACAAACACAGGGGTACTCATATCTTCCTGAAAGCATGTTGTCATCTTCTCTGGGTAGATACCCATTAGTGGAATTACTGGATCATATGGTAATTCTATTTTTAACTTTTTGAGGAACCGCCATTCTATTTCCCACAGCGGCCGCACCAGTCTGCATTCCCACTAACAGTGCGCAAGGGCTCCCTTTCCTCTGCATCCTCATATCGACACTTGTTATTTCTTGTCCTTCTGACCGGTGTGAGTTGACACCTCACCGTGGTTTTGATTTGCATTTCCCTGATGATTAGTGAGGCTGAGCATCCCTTCATGTGTCTGTTTGCCATCTGTATGTCTTTGGAAAAAATGTTTTTTTTCAGGTCCTCTGCTCATTTTTAATCAGATTATTTTTGTTTTGAGTCATGTAAGTTCCTTATGTATTTTGGATACTAATTCCTTACTGGATATGTCATGTGCAAATATCTCCTCCCACTCACTAGGGAGCCTTTCTGCAGCTTTGTGGATGGTTTCCTTTACTGTACAACATGTCATAGATTCTTAAAAATTATACAAATCTTTAAAACTTAGATCTATAAAAGGCAGTTAATATTGCTTTTAGTTGAATACACTTCTAATTGAAAGTACTCTCCTTGGTTCTTCCTAGAGACTGTGAACACCACTGACGGATACAAAAATGGACAATTTCACGACAGCCTCCGCAGCTCCTCAGGGCAACGACTGTGACCTCTACGCACACCACCGCACCGCCGGGATACTCATGCCACTGCATTACGGCACTGTCTTCGTCATCGGGCTGGTGGGAAACGTGCTAGCCTTGGTTGTCATCATTCAAAATAGGAAAAAAATCAACTCTACCACCCTGTATTCAACAAATTTGGTGATTTCTGATATACTTTTTACCACTGCTCTGCCTACACGGATAGCCTACTACGCATTGGGCTTTGACTGGAGGGTCGGTGAGGCCTTGTGCAGGGTAACTGCCCTGGTGTTTTACATCAACACCTACGCAGGCGTGAACTTCATGACGTGCTTGAGCGTGGACCGGTTCTTTGCTGTGGTGCATCCTCTGAGGTACAACAAGATGAAGAGAATCGAGCACGCAAAATGCGTCTGCATGTGTGTCTGGATTCTAGTATTTGCTCAAACGCTCCCACTACTCATAAAACCTATGTCAAAGCAGGAGGAGGAAAGGACTACGTGCATGGAATATCCAAACTTTGAAGAAACACAGTCTCTTCCCTGGATTCTGCTTGGTGCGTGTTTCATAGGATATGTGCTTCCTCTCCTGATCATTCTCTTCTGCTACTCTCAAATCTGTTGCAAACTCTTTAAAACTGCCAAACAAAACCCACTAACCGAGAAATCCGGCGCCAACAAAAAGGCTCTCAACACAATTATCTTAATAATTGTTGTGTTTGTTCTCTGTTTCACACCTTACCATGTTGCGATTATTCAACACATGATTAAGAAGCTTCGTGTCCCTGATTTCCTGGAATGCAGCCAGAGACACTCGTTCCAGATCTCGCTGCACTTTACAGTATGTCTGATGAACTTCAACTGCTGCATGGACCCTTTTATATACTTCTTTGCATGTAAAGGGTATAAGAGGAAGGTCATGAAGATGTTGAAGCGTCAGGTCAGTGTATCAATTTCCAGCGCCGTGAGGTCGGCCCCGGAAGAGAACTCACGTGAGATGACAGAAACGCAAACAATGATACATTCCAAGTCTTTGAACGGAAAGTAAAAAGGAATTAAATCTTGGGTTTACAGCAAAGTAGACTGCATGACAAACTTTGCTGGACTTTTCTTACAAAGCAAAACGATTGTTCAACTTCCAATTAGGATGCCCGTAAATTCCTTTCATTGGGCACGAGCTCCCACCTCCAACTTGGAAGAAAACGGATATATATTATTTTTTGCACTCAAGAAAATAACATGACGCAAAGTTCTAGCCTATAAATGAAATACTATACCAAAAGGGAGGCTATTTTAATAACTCTCAGTGTAAAAAGTTTTATAAAAAACTTAAAAAAATTTTTATAAAAAATTAAAAATTACAGCATCAGTATTTCCTGCCAATAATTTGGCAAAAGAAAAGGCTGTAAGATTGTACATTGCCCATGTAAAAATGTCGATATGGTAACATGTTTTTTCTCTTTTTGGTAACATATTTCTTTAATCCCTACCTCTTTCAATCTTAGACTTTTATCTTCTCGATACCGTCAAGCATTTTGTTTTATTCTGTTCTGAGTCATAATATTTTGTTTCAAGGAAGTCTTTTGGAATAAACAGCAGGATGCTACAAAATTAAGAGTATGTCTTTCAGTGTCTACTTACAGGGAGAACAGAATTAGCAATAGCTAGATTTGGATGATAACGTTATAAGCAATGATGGTGACAGAGGTAATGAAAACACAGAGCTCTTTACCAAGCAGCCAGCAGAGTAGTGCAGGGCCCATCAGCCGGGCATATGAAAAGGACTTTATGTGGGGGTACCCACTGGGAGGAGGGTCCACTTGCTGAATTCTGCTTGGGAATAAAAAAAAAAAAAAACAACTTTGCAAACATGTTTGGCTTTTCTTGGGTGTCTGGGGGATCATTTCTTTTTTATTCATAGGTTGGTAGTACCCTGATCTGCATTTCAGTGGTCTGGGTTACCAGAAAGAGCAAAGAGGATGAGTGACAGGAGGCATGGTTGCTGCTTGCCTAAATAAGATAGTGGGGAAAATGTAAAATTATAAACTTAAAGAGTTCCCAAGATTCTCTGCAACATTATAACTTTGCTCACATAAATACCTTAGCATGAACAGTATGATCTTTGCAAGTACAGTCACGCTGTCAGCTCAAATTTGTTTTACTAAATCCCCAGACTACCTCAATACAGTATCTACGTTAGCAATAAATACCAATTTTGATAATGGAACAGAAAGAGATGAAGCACTATATCATGAGGCATACTTTAAATTTCTAATAGGTTTTATAACCTGGAAATCTTTTCTTTCAAATTCCTACCCTACTCATTTCCAACTAGTACCCTGTAAGAAAATTAATCTTTATGGTTGAGTCAGCACCATTTACTGAGTACTTTCAGGTTTGTCTTATGTGAATTTCACAAAGAGCTACCTGACCTTGAAGCCAATGACCAAAAAAAGGCACCGATCTCTGTAACAGATCTTTGCTGAGACAGGTGAGACCACCTGGATGGAAGTCAGGATCTTAGGGCCTTTCCATTTGCTCCACACACAAACCCTCCATGTGAAGGAGAAGAAAGGGCAAAAGACTACGTGTCATGGCGGTGCCACTTACAGAGTCATTTGAATTGGATCCCAAAAGAAAAACCGTGATGAAAGCTACTGAAGGAAAATCAGAAAGAGAGGCCACCGTAATGTCAGAGCATGTCTATGGTGCCTGAGTTTGCCGACAACACTGGAGCACAGACCAGCTTAGGTATGAGCCAACGGGCTGCTGCACAGCAGGTGACAAAGTCCTCTCTGTGCTAAGGAACTTAAGATCATTCAAACAAGAGAGTATCTATGTCACTTGGCAAAGGAATAACATTCTTTTATCGGTTTAGTTTCCTGCCTCCTCCCTCCACTGTACCACAATCTATATAATTTGCCCCAATCAGTAGTCATATTGCCAAAAAGGTAAACGTCAACCCTATCTCCAACGAATCCAGGAAGAAAGAAAGAAAGAAAGTCGGTCAGTCTGTACTCCCATCAAACTCAGCCATTCACTCTCCTTTAAAAGGCCCTTATTACCTATTTCATTTATGAAACCATGGTTTACACGTGGCCTTCATGCCCACTCACAGTGTCTTGGATTATTAGTTGGCCTTATGTTTATCTCTCTCACCGAATAGGTAAACTTGGAGCATAGGGACAGTTCGTATAATCTTTGTATTCTGTTACAGAACAAAGGAGTGGCCTTATATACAACACCCTGTTTGAAAATCACAACCCTCTAAGTATTTTCCATATGAACAAGGTGACACATTATTAACAATTTTAAATAATAATCATGAGCTAGAAAAACTTATTTAGGAAAGCTGGCGGTTATAAAGCAGCGAATTGTATCTACCTCTTGATAATTTTATTTTTTTCTAAAAGGATATTTGGTTAATTTAAAAAAAACCTCAAAGCTATTTAGTCTGAATCAGTATAAATGCACCAACTCTTCAATGATCGTACAGAACAGCCCAGAGAGTACAGAACGGTAAATGTCAGATGTCAGAAATGATATTAGTATACGTGACAAACTGCATTTACGCAACAGTCCATACTTTAGGTAATGTCTTCCTCTTTCGTCCTGTGAAACAGGATGAGCACGCAGCATCGCCCACGCTTTATCGAGACACCGGGGTTCCAGGGCACCTGGGTGGCTCAGTGGGTTAAAGCCTCTGCCTTCAGATCGGGTCATGATCTCAGGGTCCTGGGATCGAGCCCCGCATGGGGTTCTCTGCTCAGCGAGGAGCCTGCTTCCTCCTCTCTCTCTGCCTGCCTCTCTGCCTACTTGTGATCTCTGTCTAATAAATAAATAAAGTCTTAAAAAAAAAAAAAAAGACACCAGCGTTCCAAAGAGAGCCCTGGTAAATCAGAGGCAACATCAGGAATGTAAACCTCACTCTGTCCTGGCCGTAAAGCAGATGGAACTATATCACACAGGCCCTGAAAAGGTATTAGAAGGTTTAGCCTGGTCCATTATATGCCGGCAGACCATCTAATCTTTAAACAGGACCAAAAGCCAGCAGCAGGCAGACTATAAACTTGGCCGGGCTGTGCTGTGCGTTCCATGAAGATCCTGTTGTCATCTGCTCTGTGCGCAGCAGCTGGTACAGAGCCCGGCACACAAGACGTTCTCAAGTATCCACCTAATACCTGTTCTGGACTATAACAAACAAAATTCCAAAGCCCTGTTGAAATATTTCTCAATGGAAAGACACACCTTCAACGCTTCATTACCTAAACTAAAGCATATACGTTAGAGCATGTGTGCAATTGAAGACCGCAACCCTCTGGGATCTGCAATTCAGGTGCATTAAAACAGAGCTAATTACCCAACAAGTCAGTTTAAATCCAGATGCAGAGTTCTGCTTCGAAATAACTTGATATTTCAAGAGGCAAGGGCAGTGACTCCTACCAATCAGTAAAAAAATACCAGGCAATTTTAAAAGGGGAAGCACTGACCTTAAATTAGCCCTCAAAATAGTCTATTTTGGTATCTCCTTAGCCCACTGTAATTTGCTATTCTTTGCAAAGCTAAAAACATGTTCTTATTGACTACTCGGGTCAGAATGAAAAATGAAAAGCTGATTGCTGACAACATGGCCTAATCTTCTGAATCCAGGACGGACTAAAGGCGCTCATGAGAACTGCTGCCAAGGCAAGTCTGTTTTACACCAAACTCTGAGAAACAATGATCACTTAAAAGATAATCCTTGAATTTCTTTTAAAATAAAAGGTCAATTAGCTCAGAAGGACATTCACTGACTGCTTCCTACACGCCGTTCCCAAGCACTTGGCAGGCATTATTTCACTTAATCCTCCTTGCCTTAAGAGACGGGGACAATCATTATGTCAGTTTTGCTGATGAGGGTCCTCGAGTGCCGGGTCACATGCAAAGGTAGAAGGAGGCATGAAATCCACACCCTCGGACCTCAGTGTCTGGAAACTGACCCGGAGTGCAAGGATGTCTTTCCCCCAGTCCCTCAACTACTGTCAGAAACATCCTTCCAGATGTTATACTGGAAGCCAGCAGAGCAACAACAATGACGACGACACAAATACTTGCTAACAGTAACATGGCATGATGCTTGGAGCAACATACACGCCCACACATACACACAACCTCTCTACAGAGGCTGCGTGTGTATAAAATCTCATTCAAGCCTCATAATACTTCTCTGAGGCTCAACCTGCTACTATCCCTGTTTTACAGACAAGGAAATGATATCCCAGACAAACTGAGTAAACTGCCCAAGGTCACACAGCTCTAAGTGGGGGAGCCATGCCTTAAATACTGGCAGTCCAATTCCAGGGTCTGCACACTAATCTTAATCACTATCCTACTTGTCTTAAACAAGTAGAATTATGGTCCAGGTCCTCAGAGAGCCTTGAAAGAGACACTGTTCACCAAATCCCCTCCAATCCCTTAGGGGCACATATGACTGCTTCTGGCCAATGGGTTGCAGCCCAAAGTCACATGTCCCTTGGGGGCTGAAGTGTTAGTAGTGAGAGATACTCCATCCCCCTCTTGTCT
The DNA here is from genome assembly GCF_963455335.1 of Martes martes. Lineage (NCBI taxonomy): Eukaryota > Metazoa > Chordata > Mammalia > Carnivora > Mustelidae > Martes > Martes martes. The sequence goes on from NC_137890.1 coordinate 11,450,175, forward strand.
CCTGTCACAGTGACCAGAGATGTTCTAGATGGTGGGAATCTTTGTTAGCCTGGATCCTTGAATGAGTAAGTGGAGAACTCCCCACCTCTCACCCCAACCACTCATGCTGGTCAAGTAGCACAAACATGAAATACACTTGTGTACTTAGCCACTGAGATTTCAGGGTTAAATTGTAGCTACTACATAGGCCAGCCTTCTGACTAATAACAGTATTCAGTCTGCTTAGAAGGAAACAGACCAGTAAACAGAAAGTAAGAAAAGAAAAATGCACACACTATCCAGTTCTCCTGGCAAACAAACACAATCTTCCTTAATCCCATTTGCACTGTGCCATTTCATACTCCAGGACTGAGAACAGTTCCCCATGATCTACCACACAAAGTCCAAGTTCCTCTCCCATACTTTCAAGCCCCTGCAACCTAATTTCCCTCTACTGCCCAACATGTACCTTTCAAGTTGGTCTAGATGGTTTTGTTTCTGCACCACGGATATAACGAATATTTGGTTCCCAATAATTGGATTATTCTGCTTCCCCATTTGTTCTTTACACTCACATCCCAATCATACCTCCTCCTTAAAGTCTTCTTTGACTACTCACAGCCACCCATCTTCCTTTCCTCAACTTATTTGAATCTTATATACTTAATGCCACATAGTTTTAACTTTAGATGTATATTAGAATTAAAGAAAAGAGAAAACACACTGGCCTGGGAGCCTGTGGCCCTGTTCTGGTTTGCCTGCTCATCCGCTACGCCACCTCTGCCCAGTCTTTTAGCCCTTCTAGATTTGTTCTCTTGTCAACGAAACAAGAGCATGAAATAACGGGCAAACTCTCTACCAACATCACACAGCCCATGGTCAATTACTTCACGTGCATTCGCTCTTACATCCCTCACCCGAAACACAAGCTCCTCTGGAGAGGAGCCTGACTTTTACTTCTTTCTATTCTGAGTAACTCCAAGCACAGCATCTTGCACATCAGTAACGCTCGTAAGATATATCCCAACCACAGGGCATCAAATACTAGCTGTGGTTACTGTAGAATTTGCACTATTAAAGCGCAATGGGGAAGGGGTTTTATCATTGCCGGTCCTAACTTGTTAGGCAACAACAGATAATCTGTGCTTTGTACTGGAATATTAATCATGAAAAATATACTAAATTGGAACCTGGAATGACAATAAAATCAAGTCAAGATTTCTTAAAAACAAAATAAAAACAGCTTTCTGCTGCGAGTATAAGGAGTGCCCCTAGCTTTTCCTCTTTCTTCCGCATACAACGAAGCAACACACTGTGGATACAGTCATTTAATATCTCCCTGATAATGCATACCCAGACTGCTCTGCCTTACAGAAATCTCCGCCATTGTGCAGCCGTTAGAAGGAAGGGACCTACGGGAGGGGAGCGCACGTGGGAAAATACACGACCTTATTTTTCAATAGTTTATCTTCCTCAAAAGTTTTAAAGAACTTTTCTCTCTTTATTTGCATACCTACTATGTGGCTTCTCGCTCCCAACAATGTTTTTTAGATGTCTTGCCTACTCAACTGAACAGCAAGCCACTCCCAGGCCCATGACTCTTCGGTCCCACACGGTACCTACCACAAGTGATCCAAACCAAGAATTCAAATAGCGTCTGACTGGCTTTTATCAGTGTTCTCAGAGTGTGAGAACATTTATTTCTGATTTCTATACTTGTAAGAATGACTTTTCCCATGCAGGTTTTGAGAAGAAAAGAGTGTGTCAGAGTGAAACCAGAAGGAGGCTACAAAAGGCTTTAATGGCTCTAAAAATGGTAACATCGCCATGTGCTCCTCCTGCCAGAGGGTGGCAGCTCTACAAGTTTCCCCTCATGTCCCATAGCGAAACATGGGCTTTTCGTTTTAATATATACAATGAAAATATATGGGGCCGTTGCTCATAGACTGCCTGCAGTTGGGCAGTATATTTATTTAAAAAATAAATGCCAAGGGGTGCCTGGGTGGCTCAGTGAGTTAAAGCCTCTGCCTTCGGCTCAGGTCGTGGTCCCCGGGTCCTGGGATCGAGCCCCACATCGGGCTCTCTGCTCAGTGGGGAGCCTGCCTCCCCCCTCTCTCTGCCTGCCCCTCGGCCTATGTGATTTCTCTCTCTGTCAGATAAATAAATAAAATCCTTAAAAAATAGAATAAATAAATGCCAACTGGATTATGCACTGGTTTACCACATACATACTGCAGTTCAAGAGAGTAATGAAAGGACCACAAGTGCCATCCTGTGTAGTGCTGACTCTGCCCTGTTAAGGGATCAAGAGCAAGGAAAGGTCATGAATTTGAGTGTTGTTAGCTTTACCTGAAGAAGAGCCATTAAGAAGAAGGCATCACCAAAACAGACCGATAGACACAACACTCCCTAACAAGAAATCAAAGCATGACAGTTTTTAGTCCCATGACCTGCTAAGTGCTCAACCTGGGACATGGCCTGAGTGTGCCTGTCCCCACACACTCGCGTGTCTGGAGAGACCAAGGGAGAAACCAGTCAACTGGAGGCAGGGGCAGGGCTGAAAGATGCTGTAGGTCTTGGCCATGCAGGACTGAGGAAGCAAACAGAAAAGTGGTGGATGGAAAGTAAAAAAAGTATCCCATTAGGGATCCAGTTGTCAAATTATTTGAGCCTGTGTGTCAGGCAAAATGCTGATAAGGTGATGAGTACATGGTAGTCATTGTAGTATTCGCCCTGCATTTGTGATATGTTTGAAATTTTTCTGTGACACATTTTAAAAATGGTTAAGTGTAGTCTCCAACACATTCCCATACTTCTGTTACATGAGGAATGGAAGCAGAAATTCAGGGGCAGACTCACAGAGGACTGAGAGAGAGAGACAGCAGTGGCTATCACATGGCTCCAAGTCCGCCTCTCATTAGTTAGCTGCACGACCCAGATCACATGAGAGGACAGGAATGAGACATGTGGCCACACCCATATTTCAAGATCACATGGGAGAAAAGTCTCAACCGACCTTCAAGAAGTCCTAGTAAAAGGTGGCTTTTGGTGACAAAGTCACCAGCAAAGAACAGGTTATACAGAAATCCACATGAAAAGATCGTCAGTTTCATAAACATACACACATGCACATACATGATGCTCCACTGATCTCCCAACACAAAGAGCTACTTTCTTTTCCTTACACCACGTTCCAGTTCAAACGTAAGTATTTCAGATTCAGGTATACTGCTCTGTATAAACACATTTGAAGTCCAATGTAAAAAAGTCGAATTCTCTGGATTACCAGTCCTGTCAGCAAAGACTCACTTATAGATAAGAGAATAGCTCTCAAGCTATCTTGGGCAGAAAAAGACTTAGTACACAGAATTAGGTACTTACAAAACAGCTGAAAAGGCTAGAAGGGCAGATTCAGGCTATGCCTCCAGGAGCAACACAGAACTGGTCTCCCTGCAAGACTGCGTCCTCTGCCATATTCAGGACACTGGGAAATCAGGAAGTCCTCATATCATTTCAATATAATCTGGGAATCAGGAAGTTATGTGAACTATAACCTCCGGAGCCCTGTTGGGTCTGTAGAACTAGACCACAAAACTGGTATTTCATATGTGACTACTGCTTTGGCTCACACTGAACTCAGCACCATGCAAGTTCTTCTGACAGAAGGAACCTAAATCATATCCGGAACACTGGATGGGATGGGGCTTAAGAAATAAAGTATTTAGCTTTCTACTCTCTGCTTTATGTGGAGGCACACTGAGAGGACTACGGGAAAGACAGTGAGCAAGCCAATCTAAGTGTATCCATCATACCACAGAAAACACCAAAATACTCTACCAAAAGGGAGGAGGGAGCATTTAATTTTAAAAAGAAGAAACAAGAGGGGCACCTGAGTGGCTCAGTTGATTAAGCATCAGACTCTTGATTTTTGGCTCAGGCCATAATCTCAGGGTCATGATCTCAGGGTCCTGAGATTGAGCCCCATAGCTGATTCCACACTCAGGGGGAGTCTGCTTGAGATTCTCTCCCTCTTACTCTGCCCTTCCTCCCACTCATGCATGCCCACACATGCATGCTCTCTCTTTCTCTAAAATAAATCATCTTGGGGCTCCTGGGTGGCTCAGTCAGTTAAGTGTCTGCCTTTGGCTCAGGTCATGATCCCAGGGTCCTGGGATTGAGCCCCGTGTCGGGCTCCCTGCTTAGTGGGCTCCCTGCTAAGCAGGAAGCCCACTTCTCCCTCTCCACCCACCCACACCCCTTGCGCACACTCTCTCAAACATAAATAAATGACATCTTAAAAAATAAAATGAACTTTAAAAAAATCTTTAATTTTACCATATTATTAAAACAAGGTCCATCTTCTATAAAGTAACAGGCTTATACTCTTTAAAATGTCAAGCTCAGGGGCACGTGAGTGGCTGAGTTGGTTAAGCATCTGCCTTCGGCTCAGGTCATGATCCCAGGGCTTGGGATCAAGTCCCACATTGGGCTCCCTGCTCAGCGGGGAGTCTGCTTCTTTTTCTGCTCCTCACCCCGCTTCTGCTCTCTTACTCTCTCTCTCAAATAAAAAAAAATAAAATCTTTAAAAAAAAATGTCAAGTTCATAAAAGACAAGGACAGAATGAGAACTATTCCAGATTAAAGACTTAAGGGACATAACAACGAAATGCATGATATAATAATGGATTGGACATGGACCAGACTTTTCTCCCCTTTTTGCTATAAAATAGGACATTATTGGGACAATTGCCAAATATGTATAAACTAATATATTCTGATGTATTTAGGGGTAAAGGGGCATTATACCTACACTTGCTCTCAAATGATTCGGAAAAAATACTGTACGTGTATAGAGAGAAAACGACAAGGCAAATGTGAAAAATGTTAATAATTAGGGCACTTGGGTTTAGAATCTATGGAAGTTTCTTTGTCCTCTTCCTATAACTTTTCTATAAGCCTGAATTACTTCACAAAAAATTCTTAATGTCTAAAACATAGTGGAAGCATTTGGGAGCTCTGAAGAGGAAAAGCACAGTTTCTTCCATTAAGTTAAAATAAAAATGAACAGCCAAATAACTAGAGTGGCGTATGGTCGGTGCTTTTTCTGATACTGCTTCATGGGGCATTTTCCTTCTTGCAGCCTGTGCTTATTTTGTACTTCTCATTTTAGCATCAAAATTTGAATACAATCGAAAAGTCGTCTTTAGACACTAACATCTACTTTTATAAACATCTGCAACACTGCCGTTGAAAATGTAAATAGGAAGCCCCAGTTTGGTGAGTTTATACACTCAAATTACTTTTTGTACAATAAACAGAGGACCACTCACTACATTTTTTGCCTTAAAAAAAAAAAAGCAGCATTAAGTCTGTGTTACACAGAAGGAATTATCTGAGCTAAGACTCAGACAGGCATGAATGTCAATCTAGGCTCTGCCTGTTTAATACGCAGACATGACCCGAGTGACTTGATCAGTTCTAAGATCCTCCACTTTCCACTTTCTCACGGACAGAGTAAGGCTGACCACTGTGGATATTCGTCTAAACCAGGAACATACCTAAAACAGGGCTCTTTGGTACAAAACAATTACTCAGTATGTGTTTACAAAGATTCCTTAGCAGAAAGAGTAAATTCTGCTATGGAAAAAATCTCCAAATAGAATGTATAACACTAATAATACATTTCACAATGTTACTCTGTATTTTTTCCTCCATGTTGTTGCTAATATTAACAAACATATCCTTGATGTAGTAATTTATTTACACAACAAATATTTATTAAGGGCTCACTATGAAGGAAGCACTGTTCCAGGCACCAGGACGAGAGTTGAAAATAATAGAGACCAAGCTGTTCTCACCAGCCTGAGGTTCTATGAGCCAACAACAAACGTTAAGGAAACAAATAGTATCAGTTGAGGGGAGGGCTAACTTTGTTATTCTGACTTCGTTGCATCCTTGAGTGGTTTTCTGCCACTCAAATAGTCTCGCAACTGCTTTAGTAAACTCCCTCTCCGCTAGGTAAGCCGGAGTTGGTTCTATTGCTTCAGCGAACAGGCATGCCTGTATTCTCATTACTGAGAAAGCCTTTATCCCTCTGCCTCAGGTAACAAAAGCACATTAGATACTTCAGAACTCAACATAGATCATACCCAAAAAAATCCAACCCTAAGGTAGGCATGAGATTATTTTTGTGTGCTATATATTTTGCTATGGTTACCAAGACGTGGTTAGCATTTTGAACTTTTTTTCTTAGAATAATGCAATGATCTGAATCTCAAATCTTTCATAAGGTGCAACTTTCCAATGATAAACAAGAACAGGAAGTGAATCTTGAATATACCAGACTTCTAGTTCCCTTCACTATTATCTACACTACTGTCATCTCAGCCTCGCTTAACATCATTAAACTTTCCACTGTCCTATCTTGAGTTAAAGTTATTAATAGTTTTATTTCTGCTCAAATAAAACATATATCCCATTAAACTGGAAATTTCGACACATACTCAAATGTTTTAAGTTCTAAGAGGAAACATCTAAAATAAAGGAATTGAGTAGCACAGCAACTTACAAAAGCAGAAATGAAAACAGATGTTAAACTTCTTTGAAACAAATTTTTACTAATAGCCTCGACCAAAGCTATTTCAGTCCACTACTAGAAACATTGCACCTAGCCAAAAGATCTCAACAAGCTTCATAGGCCAACGGCACCTCAAGGGCGTGGGCTCCTTTCAAGGTGCTACTTAACACCCCCGCACTATGCACGTTACAGGATCTTAAGACAGAGGTGATCAGTACTGTAAAAGCTCAGTTTAGGTCAGTGGCCCTCCACTGGGGGCAATTTTGCCCCCTCCCCCCATGTGTCATCGGGCAACAGCTGTTGTGACTGGGGGTGGGGTCACCACTGTCATCTTGTGGGTGGAGATCAGGGATGTTGCCTAACACCTTGCAGTGCACGGCAGAGCACCCCCTCCCCCGCCCACAGCAAAGAAGTGTGTTGCTGAAAGTGCTGACCAAGGTTGAGGAAAGTGGGTTAGGTTAACTATACCACTGTCCTCATGTTCACAGAAAAATCACTTATCACAAAGGTTTCCATAACCCTCTGATGATAGCCTACAGACCCTTTCAAACAGGATCCATTCAATCCCTCCCCTGGAAAGATGCTCTGCCCACTGAAACGGCCAGTGTGATCCCTGCAGTGTGAAAAGCCGAGTCTCCTTTCACACTAACCCGCAGTCTCCAAGGTAAGAAACTCTGTATCCCATTTTATTTGATTCCAAAGACACTGAGCTTCAAACATTACTAATGTCTTGATTACGGTGAGTAGCGTTTTCATTTCCTAATCTCTCCTGGGACAGTATCAAACACATAAGTGAGGAAAGAGGAGCCACTTCCTCTTCGCACTTATCTTCTAACATCGCGATTTTTCTTTCATCACGTTACAGAAAATGGTGCTCAAGGTTTCTGAGCCTGTGTCCTCCACGGAGACGACAGTTCCCAGGATTATTCTGAGGATTAAGGTGACATCGAGGTGGCATGCCGTGCCTGGGACGTGAACGGTGTGTGCTCACGGACTCCTAGCAGATGGTGTCGCACACACGACATTACACACCCAAACACTGGACTGATGGGAAGACTGAGACCTTGGCTGGGAAAAGAGATATTCTGAGAAAGTAAGAATGAATGAATTATACATTTCTCTCTAGGAAAGATGTTGGAAATGATTTTATAAGTCCACATTTCAGTCCTTTAAAAATACTACAGAAATCAAATTTGAAATTCAACATTTATATTTTTCTGAGTAACAGACCTGAGGTGACTTACCGAGAGAGAGAGAGAGAAGGAAAAGAAAAGAAAGAGCATTAGTACAAAAGAATAATTCAAGTAACTCAGCATGTGGCAGGCCAAAATTTCAATCACAGCCAGATCTCTCTGGAATTAAAGAACACTCTTTTCATGACTCCATGCTGTCTCCTAGATGCTGCATACTGAAGGGGCCATAAAAGAGAAGACCCTACTCTTAAGTTGAGCGAGTGGCCAATCAGGTAGTTACAAAACCAAGTAATAAGTGTTCTGTGTAACTTATAAGCATAAACTCATCCATGAACACAGAGGAAGGAGGGATCTGTTCTGGCTGGGGTGGGTTTCACAGACTAGACACCCCAGGCGAGTCCTGAAGGCTAAGCAGAAGTCTGCCAGGCACGGGAGAAAGGATGCTGCAAGGAGAAGCCTCTGCCCACGTAAATTCAGAGAGATGTGAGATGACACAGGAGCGACAAGTACTGGTGAATCATGCACTGTAGCTGGTGTGTAGAGTACAAGAGGGGAATGAGAGAAAATGAGCCTAGAAAGGTTGGCTGGAACTCAACTCTGAGGTGCCTCACTAACAAACAGCAGTGGGAAGCCACAGGTTTCTGAAGGTATAAAGGAATAAGATAAGATCTCCTTTGGAGATAAACTTAGTGGGGTGGAACAGTGCAGATGACAGCTTTGAGATGGTGACAGGGAGGAGGCTCCTGCAATAGTCCAAACAGAAGCAGAAGAAAAGCAGTCAAAAGATGAGTGCCCTTTTCATTCATTTATTCACGCTGTCCGCCCTCCGTTCACCCATCCATCCGACACAGGTGCCCACTAGGTGGAGCCATGAAGCTCACCAAGGCTCCATCAGAGGGCGAGACCGACGTGGTCAGCTCGTCAAGCTTCAGTACCGGTGGAGGAGACAGATACTAAACCACTCATCATACAATGGATTATTCAGTTTTTATGGTGATGAGCGCTATGAGACATGTCCTCAGGGGCGCCTGGGTGGCTCAGTAGGTTACTACGCCTCTGCCTTCAGCTCAGGTCATGATCTCAGGGTCCTGGGATCAAGCCCCGCATCAGGTGGGAAGCCTGCTTTCCCCCAACCCCCGGCGTGCCTCTCTGCCTACTTGTGATCTCTCTCACTGTGTCAAATAAATAAATAAAATCTTTTAAAAGAAAGAAAGAAAGAAATGTCCTCAGAAAGCGTCTCTCAAGACACTCACCTCGTCTGAGGACAAGGATATTCAAAGAAAGCTGCAAGAAATCACCTTTAAGCTTTTCCCGCAGCCCATGAGCTGAGGCTACTTATTATCTCATATCTCTCACTTTAAATAAGCTTTGAGAAGCTTCTCTTTCATTTAGTCCACTTTGCTTGATGCAATCACATTTAAGTACCCACTTACTCTGGTAAGTCTAGCCAGCCAAACTAGTAGGTATTGCTGCAAGGGGGGAGAAGGAAGAGGGGTGAGCAGAAGGGTGGGAAGAAGTTAAAGGGGGAGGGAAGGGGAACAGGAGAAGGGGGTGGGAGAACGGAAGGGACAGGACTTAATTCCAAAGGCTTCAGCTACACAACAGTAGAGTCTATAAAGAGAAACTCATTAGGAGAGAGCGCCTAAGTATTTCCTGTCATCTATACTCAGAAACATGATCCTCTGCAAACTGATAACATGGGATGAGCCACCAACCTGTCAACTTCTCCTAATTTATCTTGACCAGGAGGCACTCTGTGTTTTAGATCTAGGAGAGATCTAGGTCAAAATTCCAGCTCTGTCACCGAGTTACATACTCCTGGACAGATTTCTTAATCTGAGAATCCGTTTTCATACCAGTAAAATAAATGTAACCATACCAATTTCACAAGGCATTTTTGAATAGTAATCAAAGGAGAGAAGTGATTTAAAATATCTACTCATCCAATTCAGTTAAGCTAGCATTCATTCTAAACAGATTAATGAAATGACTTCAAATTTGGAGGCCCCAGTAGCTCTATCTTTACCTTGAGAAATATCTTTCTTCTAAAATAAAGGCACTGATCATCATTCAAGCTGTGGTGATTATTTATATGTTAAATATTTAGCCCAAGTTCACGCCAGAGGGACAAATAATTCAGAAAGCTAACTGTCACTTATTGTTAACTCTGCCCACAATACCCACTTCCCTTAAAATATCCCAACGGCTGATATTCAAGATGACCACAGATGATTATAGGTGCACTGCTAACTCTCCAACTGGTTCTTGGCTATAGAGAACCCAATCCCTTAGCACTTTCAAGATTTAAAGTTAACCCTACCTCTTGGTGCCAACTCTTTAACCACAGTAACACCATGGCTCAACTGAAAGTCTAACATAAGACTACAAAATTAAGAATCACATTTAAATACCTATGACTGATTATTTTAAACAGGTCCAAATAACCAAATTAGTCTATCAAATAATACACTGGCATGATAAGATTTGTTTCTTAGCCTTCTGAATCATCTGGGCCCATTCCTGGAAAGTTTTATCCTTTGAAATGCCAAGAAGCATAATTAGAAAATCTGGATAAAACAAGATCTATGTCAAACATATAATCTAATCATCAAAGACAGGAAAGGTCCTTCTGTGATGAGATTTGTAGGAACTTTATGCTGCTAGAAATATGGTACATACAGAAATTAGCAGAACGTTAAACTCCTGTAGACAGACCCCGAGACCAAGCATGCTCCTCCTTGCTTCTTTCACCACCACTGCCCCCGTGGATCACAGAGTACAGCGAGTCGATGACTGAAACATAATTTGAGGAAACAAAGAATGAGCCTCGAAGAGATACTAGTGGTTGCTACGATTGGGTGAGAATTGGGATGAGACAAAACTGACCAAAATACGCAATAGGAAAAAGGCTCATGGAACAATATGTTTTGAGTAAAAGAATACTGTTTGAGGATAACATAAGGTACAATGACTTGAAGTAAAATTTCTGAATGCTCGTAGAGGTAACCTGATATAATCAATGGAGAAAAAATTTGAATCCACAATTTTAAGTGTTCTTAAAACGCACACACTTTTAAACAATATTGCCAGTCAAGGATGGTAGATGGAGCACATGTACTTAGCTTCTCTGTTCTCGCCTAAACCTTGTAAGAATGGCATTAAGAGACTTTTTCAAAGGCATAAACCCACAACGATAAGGAAGAGCTGATGACTGTAAAAGTCTCTGAGGTGGAAAACAGGAATCGAGTGCTAACTGAACTTGGCATATCGGAGAAAACGAAACACAAAACCAGCAATGATGAAAGCTGAGAAGCAAACCCATGAACATTCCACTCGCCAAGGGTCTATAGGATTAGCAGTGCCAGGTTTTTCTGGAGCTGCTAAGAGACAGTCTGAACACCGATCCTCTCCCAATAGTCTGCCCACCCATTGACTACTCCTCCCCAGTCCAGTGGTGGACTGGGCTGTATTATATAGAAATGGTAACAAGGAGTGTCTTGTGACTTGGGGGATGGGGGCTCCCATTCAAACATATTTGAGAGTGCAGATATAATACTAAAAATCGAAGTTTATATACTAAATGCTGAGACTCCTAGACTTATACCTTACAGGTAGAAGACAAGAGAGTATGCTCTGGGCAACCTGATAATTCATGAGGGGGAAAAACAGACATAAATGTACAGATCCTGATACTGAGAGTTCATAGGGAAACATCCCAACCAGGAGGCCCTACGATGAAGTGTATGGTCATTCAGCACCTTGCACACAAGCTCATTTCTTCAATCAGCCCCTTTTTAGAAGCTGGCTCTTAAATATGAACAGATAGCCCAAGGCTCAGAGAAATCTAAGGAAAACCCCTAACACCAAAAGCAGACAACAAGGAAAAGAAGGAACTTAAAGAAACAGAAACTGTGCAGGGAAATGAAAAACCCTGGCAGTGGGGGAGGGATTATCCTTAATACCATGAGAGATGTAAGAAAAAAATATTACGTCCATGGGGGATGGGGCGGGGGGGGGGACCAGGATGCCAAAAGAAATGAGTATTCCGAAAATAAAAAGGGAATACCGGAAATTAAAACTAGGCGAGCAAAAATATTTAAAAGCTACTCAAGACATGAAAAGGTATTTCATCTCATCAGTCTCTAAGGAAATGCAAACTAAAACCACAATAATAATATCACTATACATCCACCAGAATGACTAAAATGAAAACAACTGCTAATTCTCCTGGATCACTTGCTCTGGGGGAGCCATGTCTGCCATGTGATGTAGCTCTCTAGGCAGTTTCATGATGAGGAACTGAGGCTTCCTGCCAACAGCCATGTGAGTGCATCATCTTGGAAGAGGGCCGTCAGATGACTAAGCTCTCTGCTGGCATTCTTACCACTACCCTGTGAAAGACCCTGGGCCAGGATCCCTCAGTGGAGCTGCTCCCAAAGTCCTGACCCGCTGGAGAACGAGCAACCTATTCTAAAGGTAAACACAGGCATGCCCTGATTCGGCTTCCAACTCCCCAAAATATACCCAATAGACGTGTGTACACACACACCACCGATGACACGCTCAAGGATGTTCACAGCAAAAGAATTCATGATGGTCTCCAATCAGAGCCAACCCCCAAGTCCATCAACAGCAGAATGGATAAACGGCAGGGACTCGCGTGCCAGAACACTAGACAGTAAGGACAAAGCAGGAACTACCAGAGGTGCGGCAACGTGGATGAAATCGAACAGGATACTAAAAGAAAGACACCAGACATGGAGTCTACACTTCCATTTACACCAAGTTCAAAAGACAAAATTAAACGAGGTGTTAAAAGTCAGTACAGACTTTGGGGAGGAAGTCGTGATTGGGAGGCAGCAAAGGTGCAGATGATGCTCTACTTCTCCATCTGGATGGTGTTTAAAGGGATGTCACTGGAGCACCCGGGCGGCTCAGTCCATTATATACCTGCCTTCAGCTCAGGTCATGATCTCAGGATCTTGGGATGGAGTTCGTGTCAGGCTCCCTGCTCAGAGGGGAGCCTGCTTCTCCCTCTGCCCCTCCCACTCCCCCTGCTCATGCTTGCTTGCATGCTTTCTTTCTCCTCTCTCTCTCTCTGAAGTAAATAAATAAAATTTGTAAATAATAAATAAATAAATAAAGGGATGTCACTTTGTAAAAATTCAGCGGGCTCTGAACGTAGGATACGTCTACTTTCCATGTACATGCTGTCCTTTAATAAAAGTTTTAAGATTTTATTTATTTATTTGACAGAGAGAGAGAGAGATCACAAGCAGGTAGGCAGAGAGAGAGGGGGAAGCAGGCTTCCCAATGAGCAGAGAGCCTGATGCAGGGCTTGATCCCAGGACCCTGAGATCATGACCTGAGCCGAAGGCAGAGGCTTAACCCACTGAGCCACCCAGGTACCCAATAAAAGTTTATTTTTAAATGTTAATTAGAAAAATTAGAAGATAGAACTCAAGTAGTTTCCCAGCAAGAATAGAAAAAATACAAAAGGGAAGAGGAGAAAAAAAAAGGATTAAAATTAGACCTGTTCAACCAGATAACAGGAACTCTGTCAAGAGAGAACCAAGAAAATGGAAGAGGAGATGATCAAAATAACTCGGGGGAAAAATTCAAGAGAAAGGCACAAGTTCCCTGGTTGACAGCACCCACCAAGTGTACAATCAAAAGAGATGAAAACCAGAATGAGCCCAAAGCACCTCAACAGTAAGAACTCCAGTACATCTGTCAACAACCACACTGCAAGGCTGATACTGGGCACAGCATTCCCTCACCGACTTCTTCCTCTATGCCCTGCCTCCCCCCACACCAGGAAAATCATCATATAAAGAAAAATGTTTCTTCCAATATTGTTTACTTCCAAGAGTCTGAAGGTGAATCCCATGTAGCCCACATGCCCAAGGGAACATCAGCCAACAAGAGTGGGCAACAGGGGCACCTGGGTGGCTCAGTGGATTAAAGCCTCTGCCTTTGGCTCAGGTCATGATCCCAGGGTCCTGGGATCGAGCCCCACATCGGGCTCTCTGCTCAGCAGGGAGCCTGCTTCCTCCTCTCCCTCTGCCCACCTCTCTGCCTACTTGTGATCTCTCTGTCAAATAAATAAATAAAATATTAAAAAAAAAAAAGAGTGGGCAACAGACGGGGTGTTGTGGTGACTACGAGGTCTCTACCCTGGGAGGCTCATTCCCCCCTCATCTGATCTGACATCGCCGAAATAGCTTAATATGCCTCAAGGGAACGTAAGCTGTAAGGCCCAAATAGCTACACGTTCTTAGAATATAATCACAACAGAAGAGAAATAACAAACTGCATGGTATTACCAATGAAACAGAATTTTTGGAAGAATCCCAAGTTATCATCTGTATTAATATCTATACCAATGTAAGAAAAAAGAGAACATATTAAAAATATGGAATCAAATTATGTGGACACATTAAGTATGAAAAACATAACAGATGAGACAGACTCACAGCTGATGAACGAATTACTATGCCAGGAAAAAAAAATTAAGGAACTCTCCCAGAAGTCAGCATAAAAGGCCGAGGGGAAGGGGTGAGGTTTGGAGAGAATATATTTAAAGAACACAAAAATATTTCAATTATGGGTTAGCCATACAATTTAAGGATAACCTGTACATACACACATTACCAATTAAGTGATATTTAAGAAAGCCAAGGGTAAATTCAATAACTTTCAAAGGCAAAGACAAAACAAATGACAAAAGAACAAGATCAACCTCAGATTTCTCAAGACACAAGAGATTCAATAAGACTGTGGAGAAATACCATGAAAATAATGAAAAAAAGATCATCAAACTAAAATTTTCATCCATACAAATCATTATTATTTAAAAGTGACAGTAAATGAAAAAAATATCTTCATTTATACAAGGACTCAACAGCTTTGCCATGCACAAAGACTAACTTTGAAAATACTTGGGAAGGAAGTACTCCATTAAGAATTAAGGAGGTACAAAAAGCTGAAATTAAGGGTGATTAAAAAGGAGAAGTAGATAAATCCACAATTAGACTTCAAGTATTCAACATTCTTTGCTCTGTAACTAAGAGAACAAGTGGACAGAAAATGAGTAGGGATGCAGAAGACATAAAAACCACATCAACCAACTTGACCCAGTTGACATTCATGGGGCACACCACCCAGCCATATAAGAATACATACCATTTTTAAGTAGATATGGAGTAGTTACCAAGAGAGACCAAAAAAACAAACGTTAAAAAACTGAAATGAACTGGAATCATACAAATCAGGTTCTCTGAACACACAGAATTAGCAACCGATAACAGAAATGTATTTCGGAAATCCTGGAAATTAAACAACCCACTTCTGACTAATTCATGAATCAAAGAGGACATCACAAGGGATGCCAGAAAATATTTTTAACTGAATGAAAATAAAACACGCCACAAAACTCATGGGCTGCAGCTAAAGCAGTGCTTGAAGAAAAATGGAGAGCAATGAATACTGCTTTTAGAATAGAAAGGTTTCAAGTTGATGGTCTAGGCTTCTATCCTAAGGAAGTAAAATAAAGATGATCAAATTAATGCCAAAGTAACCAGAAGGAAAGAAATAACAATGGATGGCAGGGGCAAAAATCAACGACACTGAATGCAGAGAACAGAAAAAAATCACTTAGACTTTGTTCATTTAAAGACTTTATTCTTTCTAGAGCAATTTAGGTTCATAGCAAAACGAAAAGGTACGGAGATGTCACCCACACAGGCATAGTCTCCGCATTACCAAATCCCCCACGTGCTACACTTGCTACACTTGTTACAACTGATGGACTTACACTGACATATTATCATTCAGTCTGTCGTTCACATCATGGGTCACTCCTGTTGTACTGTCAATGAACCTGGACCAGTGTATGATGACAGATGCCCACCATTATGGCACCATACGCAATCGTTTCACCAATTTAAAAACACTCAGCGGTCTACCTATTCCTCACAGCCTCCCCCTTGGTGACCACTGATCTTTTCACTGTTTCCAGTTTCCAGAATGTTATATAGTTGGAAATCATACAGTAGGTAGCCTTTTCAAATTGCCCTCCTTTACTCTGGAATATGCTTGTAAGGTTCCTCCATGTCTTTTCATGGCTTGATAATCTCATTTTTTTAATTACTATTTTTTTTTAAGTAGGCTCCACACCTGGCATTGAGCCCAATGCAGGGCTCAAACTCGGTCCCTGAGATAGAACTGAGCTGAGATCAAGAGTCAGATGTTTAACCGACTGAGCTAGCCAGGCACCCCTATAATCTCATTTCTTTTTAGCACTGAGTAATATTTCATTGTCTGGATGTGCCAAGTTTGTTTATCCATTCACCTACAGAAGGACATCTTGGATGCTTCCAAACTGGGGCAATTATAAGCAAACATCCAGGTGTGTATAAACATTCACAGGCATATAGCCATCTGAGTAATTTCTTATAGTTGTTAATATGTAAAAGAAACTAAGTCATGGAGAAAAAAATAAAAACATCTACCCCAAAAAGAAAACTCTAGGTCCAGATAGTTTCAAAGGCCAAAACTGCCAAATAGTTAAGGAAGAAATTATACTAATTCTACAGAAATACTCTAAGAAAGTAGAAGAGATGGTAACGTGTCCCAGCTAATTTTATCAGACCAGCGTTACCTTAATACCTAAAGCACACAAAGATATTACAAGAAAACTATGGACCAATATCACGTATAAATACAGACATAAAAATTCTCAACAAATCAAATCTAGAAATACAGAAAAGGGAGAATACATCAAGTAGAGTTTATCACAGGAATGACAGGGATGTTTGCCATTCAGTTATCAATGTAATGCACCAAATAAAAGCAGTCTAAGTAGATCACACCGGTAGATGAAAAAAAATTGACAGAATTCAGTTTATTCATGATAAAAACTCTAGGCAAACTATAAATTAAGAGACTTCCTCGATCTGACAGAGGGACTCTAATAAATACGAATGCTAACAATCTTAATGAAGAAAGAGTGAATGTTTCCCCACAAAGATCTGGAATAAGGTATGTCAACTCTCTCCACCTATGTGGCATCACACCAGCTATCCTTGCCTGTGCAACAGGCAAGAAAATGAATAAAAGGCATATTGACCGGCAAGGCACAAAAATGTCTCTCTTCTCAGACAACATGAATATCTAAGTAGAAAATCTAAAAGGACCAATAACAGCAACAAAAAGCTAGCAGAGCAGCTCCGTGAGAAAGTAGAATAGTGGGTACAAAGCTCTAGGAAGAATGGGAAATGGGGAGTTACTGTTGTGGTTTTTTGTTTTTTGTTTTTAAGCAGGCTCCATGCTCAATGTGGGGCTTGAACTCCCGACCTTGAGATCGAGTCACATGCTCTACTAACTGAGCCAGCCAGGTGCTCCTGGGAATTACTGTTTAATGAGTACAGTGTCAGTTTTGCAAGATGAAAAAGTTCTGGAGAGCTGCTGCACAACAGTGTGAATATAGTTAACATTACTTAACTGCACCACCTGAAAACAGTTAAGATGATAATATTACGTGGGATTTTTTTTTTTAACCACACTTAAAAAAATATACAATTAAAAAGCAATAGAAAGTGGGGCACCTGGGTGGCCCAGTCAGTGAAATGTCTGCCTTCAGCTCAGGTTACAGTCCCAGGGTCCCTGAGATAGAGTGTCCCAGGTTGGGCTCCCTGCTCAACGGGGAGCCTGCTTGTCCCTCTCCTTCTGTACCCATACCCCGCCCCATTCATGCTCTCTAAATAAATAAATAAATAAATAAATAAATCAAATCTTTTTTAAAAAAAGCAATCGGAAGCTTTGGTTCTGTTTTAAGTATGGGCATGACTTGATTACATCCGAATTGTCAAATGACCACCTTTGCTGCCTTTGGCCTACTGAATACATGATATATGCTAACAGTTCTCTTTATATTAAATTATATCAGCATTTCTGGAATAAACCCCACTGGAAAAAAATCAACTGTATTTCTATATACTAGCAAATCACTAAAATTTTTTCAAAATGCAAATGCCTGTTGCCATAATGCCAAACAACATGAAATACTCAGATATGGATCTAGCAAAATATGTGCAAAATTTTAAAACTGAAAACAATAATTCCTGGAGAGAATTTTTTTAAAAAGACCTAAATATATGGAATATGCCACGTGCATGGATTACACGACTCAATATTGTTTAAATGCCAATCGTCCTCAAACTGATCTATAAAGTCAGTGTAATCCCAGTGAAATTCAAAAGTTCATAATAAAAAGCAAAAGAATTAGAATAGCTGAAGCAATTTTGGAAAAAAAATAGTACAAAGGTTCATAATATCTGACCTCAAGATTTAGAAAGCTGTAATAATCAAGACAGTACATTACTGAGAAAAGGAGAAACATATGTATCAGTGAGACTGACTACAGAGTCTAGAAATACACCCATTAGTACCTGGTCAAGTAATTTTTTTTTAAAAGATTTTATTTATTTATTTGACAGAGAGATCACAAGTAGGCAGAGAGAGGCAGGCAGAGAGAGGGGAAAGCAGGCTCCCCGCCTAGCAGAGAGCCCGACACAGGGCCTGATCCCAGGATCCTGGGATCATACCTGAGCCGAAGGCAGAGGCTTTAACCCACTGAGCCATCCAGGCGCCCCTGGTCAATTTTTAACAAAGGTTCTAAGGTAATTCTATTTAAAAAGATACTCTCTTCAATCACAGAGGCTATAACAATTGGACATTCATATATAAACAAATGACCTTCAACTTATAATTCATAACATATATAAAAATTAATGCAAAATGCGTCATACACCTAAATGAAAAACCTAAAACTATAAAATCTCTGTAACCGTGAGTTAGGAAAGATCTTCTTAGAGTGAATACAATGAACATGAACTGTTAAAAAAAAAACTGATAGACAAGACTTCATCAAAATATAGACCTATGGTCTTTCAAAGATCAGGATTCAGAAAATGAAAAGACAAGGCAAACAAAGTATTTGCAGAATACATATTTGATAAAGAACTTGATTCCAATATTTAAAGAACTCTCACAGTTCAGTAATAAGAAAAAAAAAATTTTTTTAAACAGGAAGGAGGAAGAGATGGCAAAGATATATCGATAGCAAAGAAGAACATGGAAAAATGCTAATTTAGTCCTTAGGGAAATGCAAAATAAAATAATAGTAAGCAGTAAATACCACTGTATATCCATTGGATTGGTTATTTTTTTTTAATTGATATTGCCAAATGACCTAAGGATGTAGAATAAATGAGATCCTCAGACACTGCTGATCAGAGTGCAAAATGTTACTGATGCTGGAAAATGGTTTGTCAGTTTCTTGTAAAGTAAAACATGTACTATCGTGGCACATAGAAAAATGAACAGAATCAGTAACAGGAAAGTTCAATATGGCTGTCAAATGCAAGATCGTTTGAAATTGATCAACTGATCATTGAAATCAGTAATGTTTCTCCAATAATAAAACAACTACACTTAGGAAACAAAATAAATAAATATAAGAGCATTTACCATAACAAAAACTACATGGTAGCTAAGAATACAAATGATCTGTACCAAAAAAATGTTTAAATCTAATAAACACAGATGTTATAAACAGAGATATTTCACGTTCTTGAATGAGAACACTTAACAAAGGTATCAGTTCTCTCCCAAATGAAACTATAAATTAAATGTCACCTCAAATTCCAGCGAAAAATTTTTTTCCAGCTAAAATTTTAAGATAACTGATTACTTACTCTAAAACTTACAAGGAAGAATAAAAGTACATCAATAGTTAGGTTATTTTTTTTTAAAGATGAACAAAAAGTGGTTTGTTCTACTAGACATTAACATACACTAAAAAGCAAAATAACTTAAAAATATTAGAGTATAGGGCACATGAACAGATAAACAGACCAATGGCACAAAATGGGGACCAAACAGACATATGCACGCCCGCACACATGCCCACATACACACATTCTCTGACCCTTCGTTTCTGCTCCTGGCTTTATCCATCAAAGACAGTCAACCACAGGTCCATCAGAATCATATAAGTGTACATGAGGATACAGATAAAACAAGATGGTTGTGAGATGTTCACTGCTGAAGGTGGTGAAGCTGAAGCGTGGATTCATTATGGTCTTCTCTCCACTTCTGTATCTGTTTAAAAATTTCTGTAATAAACCCAAATACCAAAGCAAAGACCAAAACCAAAGCATATGCTGCTTCAGTGACCCCCTAAGGTACTTAGATACAAGGCCCTTGCATTGGGGGCTAGATTCCCAGAGATGGAAGACATGGCCTCAAACTGCTTAAGGAGCAACACCTGGGACTGAGCCCAGGTGCCCGAAGACCTGTACACTGCCCCGAGAAGGCTAAAAGTACTCCACTCAGCCCGGTGAAACAGTGAAGACATTAAGCTCACGTCAAGGGCCTTGACAAAGAAAAGAATAAACCGCTCCAACAAATAGTTAAAATCCATGGCCTACATACCTAAATTTGTGGTCTAGATTTAATGGTGTGGAATGGTATGGAAACTCGAAAGTAAGAAAACAATATACAAGCCTGCCCAGGACAACAAAGACCCCTGGGGACTCAGCAGCAAGAAAAACAAAGTTCCTCTGTAGGGATAGTTCGTGAGGGCCCCAACGGCTAAGAAAAGGCTCTGGAAATGAGCTGACAATCAAAAATCACAAACCACAGGAGGCAGAAGCCTGCCTTGAAGGAGAATTTGACCACTGTAGAAGGAGAAGTAACAGAACAATGTATAAAAGTGTAAAATGATTACACACGATCTTAAGGAACAGGAACAAAAATGGAAACAACAGAACAGACCAGTATGCCTTCATCTCCAGAAGAATCAGAAACGGATCCGCACTGCCTTGAGTCACCACCCAGTCTGCCAGCCGCCTGTCAGGACCGTTGACCTCTCTCACCTCCCTGACTCCATCTCCTACTAACTTTCCCGCGCCCCCAACTCTGCTCCAGCCATACGGCTGCCAGTCATCCACTGGAGGGCCTCTCTGCTGGCCTCCTTTCCTTGTGCCTGAAAAATACTTAGCCCAGATTGCCACATGGTTCACCCCCCGACTCCTCCAGGGCTGTTCAAACGTCCCACGCTCCCTGAGGCCATTCCTGACCATGCAACCCCACTCACATCCTGGCATTCCCTGTCCTGGCTGACTGGTTAGTTGGTTTATTTATTTTTCACCCAGCGTAGATCACTATCAGACATACTATGTATTATCTTGTTTACTGCCTTCTACCCCCAATTAAAATGCAAATTCAATGAGAAATAGTCTCTGTTTTGATCAGTTCAGGATGCTTGAGCCCAGAACAGTGTCTACCAAAAACTTGGTGCTCAATACATACTTGTGGAATACAGAAACAGGGAAATTAGAGAGAGATGATCATTCTTGTAAACTATGTAGTACAATTCTCTCACTCATGCATGGATATGTGCACACTCAAACATTTACTAAGTAGTTACTTTATACAAGGAGTATCAAGGTATTCCTTTCCTTACTGTGGAAATTCTTCCCTCTCCCCCTCTGCCAAAAAGATGAAAACTGACTTTTCCCCAAAAAAAAAATTTACCACAAAATACCAGTATATTTTGTAGGTTATTAAAAGTACACAGACAGTATAATAAAAATCACCTTTCACGGTTCAGCTTCCTGTTCCTTATTTTTATCTTTCCTTAGAATGAACTCATGTGTGTGTCCATATCAACAACACCAATTTCTATATGACTATCACTAAGGACAACTTCTTGTCTCCTACTTACTCAGTTTAGGGGCTTTGAGAATATACTACTTATTGTTGATACCTATTATCTATACACGGTTTTTGATACAGAAATGTTAGAAGAAGGTATTAAAATCCACTACCCCATCTGTGACCAAGAATTAGCTAAGGTACATGATTTAAGAGGACAAAAGCTGCTGACTGTACCATGGGATTATAATATCCACCTCTGCTAAGTTCCAATTGTTTTCTTACAAATAGCTACAGGCACGTGCATTCTGGTAAAAATGCAGCCTGTGCCTCATGCAAGTCTTCAGAGACACAAAACACTAAACAATATTACTATACCCCTTTGAAGAAAAATCTCTGCTTATAATTCTCTTTGGTTAGCCCAATAATTTTCAGATGACACGGAATATTTTTTTCCTTAAGGTTACTATTGTAGCCAAGCAGGATACTGCCTCACCTTGCTTAGTTATAAGTTTGGAGTTGTGCTGTATTAAGCCCACTCATAATCAGAACCTAAACTTATTAGATTTGTATCACAGGAGTTTCACAATTGCTATACCTATGATGTCTGAAATACTATGTCACGTAGTTTAGGAAAAGATAAACACACATACACAATACCGGTTTTAAATTCTATGGTATACACGCTCCAAAAAATACTCACTGGGTATCCAATCTGTGCTATTTGTATAATTACAATATGTCTCTCTCATTTATTTGATTTCACTGTATGGTCCACATTTAATAACTTTCAAAACAGGCTTACAGCTTCTATGATCAAGTTCTGCCTCACGCTGCCATCTAGTGGTTTATAGTGTGACTGCAGGCAAAGCCTATTAAACGGTAGGCGTGGGGTGCCTGGGTGGCTCAGAGGGTAAAGTGTCTGCCTTTGGCTCGGGTCCTGATCTCCAGGTCCTGGGATCAAGCACCAGGTCGGGCTTCCAGCTCAGTGGGGAGTCTGCTTCTCCCTCTCCCTTTGTCACCCCCTCTGCTTGTGCTCTCTCTGTCTCTCTCTCAAATGAATAAATTGAAAATCTTAATTTTTAAAGAAATAACTGTGGACTGTGCTCTTTCAGAAAAACAGCTTTAACACAGAAGCTTAAATAATCCATATCAAAGTTCTGTAAGAACTGTTAGTAATATATAAAAAATATAAATTATTTTGTACATTTTATTTTACAAATGTTTCAAAGAGGTCATCCTACCAACTCTTTATCTAGGTCTTGTCATTTTACCCTTATTTTAATGGTGTCAAGATTTATTTCCTTCTGTTCCCCTTTAACTATCTTTAAAGTATTTTCTGGAAGTATATTCTTGAAAAAAAATTTAAATATTCTGCTCATAAGAAAGCAAAATCAATCATTTAGATTATATAGAAAAATAACAGAACCTCTTCATTTTACAAAGAGTGTTACTTCAATAGTGTAATAACTCCATATTGCATTATGTCCTTGTTATTTTTTATTGAGGTAGAATCGATATAAAAATTATAGTAGTTTCAGGTGTACAACATAATGATTTGGTATTCATATGTATTACAAAATGATTACCTTTGTAAGTCTAGTATTATCTATCACCATATTAAGTTACAAAATTTTCTTTCCCTCCTTTTTAAGGAGTTATTTATTTATTTTTGGAAAGAGAGAGAGACACACAGCAGAAGGATAGGCAGAGGGAGCGGGAGAGAATCTCAAGCAGATTCCCAATGAGTGTGGAGTCAGATGTGGCGCTCGGTCTCACAACCCTGAGATCATGACTACAGCTAAAATCAAAAATCAGATGCTCAACTGATTGAGCCACCCAGGCGCCCCCAAAATTTTCTTTCACATGAGAATTTTATTACGAGAATTTTAAAGATCTACTTTCTTAGCAATTTTCAAATGAGATACAGTATTTTTTTAATGCATCATGAATTTGCATGTTGTCCTTGAACTGAAGTCATGCTAATCTCTGTATCCTTCCAATTTTTATACATGTGCTGCCAAAGTGAGTACTACAGTGTAATATTAGCTGTTCACTACAGTGTACATTACATACATTCATGTATGTACATTCATGCCCTCAGTGTCCATCCGTATGGTCACAAATGGCGGGATTTCTTCCTTTTTATTTTTTTATTTTTTTTATTAAAGATTTTATTTATTTGTCAGAGAGAGTGAGCACAGGCAGACAGAGAGGCAGGCAGAGGCAGAGGGAGAAGCAGGCTCCCCGCTGAGAAAGGAGCCCGATGTGGGACTCGATCCCAGGATGCTGGGATCATGACCTGAGCCGAAGGCAGCCACTTAACCAACTGAGCCACCCAGGCGTCCCGGATTTCTTCCTTTTTAAATGACTATTCTAGTGTGGGTGTGTTGTGAGTCTCACAGTACAGAGGAACCCAGAATCAGAGATGCTCAGGGTGTGGACTTTCACAGGGGCCCGGCTCCTGCCACCTGCTCCGCGCCGGACTTCTGGACAACAGCCCACCCCCCGCTCCCCCAGGCACAGCTCGGGCGTCTTCAGTGTCCCCGCTTCAGCATCTCCCAAGGGGATCACTTTGCCTCAAGATCCCGAGTGCCAAAGAGTTACTCCTGACCCAGTCCAGTAACCTCTGTGGCGTCTCCCTGGTCTTAATTCGCCCTTGGCCCCGCTCCACCCCCAGGTTTCAACTCCACGTTCCTGCGGCCTCCTCCAGCGACCGAAGACTGTTCTCCCGCCCCACCTGCCTGTCCGGGATACACTGGCCGCTCTCGCCTGCTCCTCATGTGCAGGTCCGCGTCCTCGCCCCGCCCCGATGCCGCCCCGGACCACCCGAGCGGCGCCCGCTGCCCCGGAAGGCGGCGTGCGGCGTCCCCGAGCACGTCAACGGTAACCGGCAGGTGCGACGTGACGTCGTGAAGTCACAACGTCATGACGTCGTGACACCACCCCGCAGGCCTCCCGCGGCTCTTCCACACGGGCCTGCCGAAGCCACAGCTCGGCCATCCAGGGCCCCACGGCTGCTGTCTGCAGGCTGAAGCGAAGGACCTGACGCTCCCTCTCCAGCGAGTCATATGGCGACTGCGGGCCCACGCCTAGGGCCACCTAAACCAGCTCACGTGGCAGAGCTGCTGCTCTTTGAAGCAGTTGCCCCCGAATCGATTTCTCCCTTCTCTCTAGGGATCTGGCTGTCTTGCTAAGGATTGTTTCCCAGCCCACCCCCCATGATTAGGTGAGGCCACATAACCAAGTTCTTGCCAAAGGTGTGTGAGCAGCAGTGACATTTACAGTCCCCAAAGCACCTGGTGGAAAAGCAATCCCTCACCCTGGACCTCCCTCCTAACTCCTCCATGCGCGCTGGGAATGGAAACAACGACGGATCCTACCAGCTCCGCCCCTTCATGACTTCCCTGAACAGAGCTCGCTTACCCAGCACAGCTGTTACAAAGAGCGACAGACCTCTGTGTCTCCAGCCACTGCACTCAGGGCTTCGCTGTCCCAAGACAGCTCAGGGGCACCTGGTGGCTCAGTCCGCTAAGACGGACAACTGGTTTCAGCTCAGGTCATGCATAACCTCACGCTCAGGTCAGGATCTCAGGGTTGTGGGACAGAGCCCCCTGTAAGGCCCCACACTCAGGATGGGGTGTGCCTGAGAGTCCCTCTCGCTCTGCGCCTCCCCCCATCCATGGGAGCATGCCCTTCCTCTCAAATAAATAAATCTTTAAATACACACACATACACACAGGAGCTTAGTTTCTACCACTACTAAAATATGTTCCCAGCTTTTGTAATTTGAAAATTTGATGAGCAGACATGCTACATTTTTAAAGAAATCATTGATAAATATCAATCAGGATGAGCAGAGAACAAAACCACTATAGGAATGGGGCGCCTGGGTGGCTCAGTGGGTTAAAGTCTTTGCCTTTGGCTCAGGTCATGATCCGGGGGCTTGGGATCAAGCCCCGCATCGGGCTCCCTGATCAGCGGGGAGCCTGTTTCCTCCTCTCTCTCTCTCTGCCTGCCTCTTTGACTACTTGTGATCTCTGTCAAATAAATAAATAAAATCTTAAAAAAAAACAACTATAGGAAGGTAAATGCTATTCTTCACTTTCATATTACTGTAATAATAGAGACAAATGATTTTCAGAGCATAAGAAAAAAGAGCCTGCAAGTGGAAGGCTCTGAAGTCAGCCAATTCCACAACAGAGCTTGCTTCTGCCTACCCTATTTCACACCCTCCTGGATGGAAGAAAGCTGCTGGGCGCTACAGGTACTCTTCAGATTAAATCACTGGGAAAGGTTCTTTAAAAACACGTGGATTTTACTTAGGAAACTCTACCCTAACATTTAAAAATTTAAAGCTTTTCAATTCATCCTTACCATGAGAACATGATACAGGATAAAACGAAGCCAAAAAAAATTTCTGTACACTACAGGGCACACTTAGTAAAAAAGCAACCTATGGAATAAGAGGAAGTATTTGCAAATCATACACCTATCTGATAAGGGATTATTATTTAGAAAATATAAAGAACTCCTGCAACTCAACAAAGAATAACATGATTAAAAAATGGACAAAGGGGGTGCCTGGGTGGCTCAATGGTTAAAGCCTCTGCCTTTGGCTGGGGTCATGATCCCAGGGTGCTGGGATCAAGCCCTGCATCCGGCTCTCTGCTCAGCAGCCCCTCTCTCTGCCTGCCTCTCTGCCTACTTGTGATCTCTATCAAATAAATAAATTTTTTTAAAAATCTCTAAAAATGGACGGACAGAGGACATGAATAGACATTTCTCCAAAGATATACGAATGGCCAACGAGCACATGAAAAGATGTCCAATATCGCTCATCATGAGGGAAATGGAAATCAAAGCACAATGAGATACCGCCTCATACCCATTAGAACTGCTACTGTCAAAACAAAACAAAATAACAAGTGTTGGCCAAGTGTGGAGAAATTTGTACCCATGGGGTACAAATGCCTGCCTCTCTGCCTACTTGTGATCTCTCTCTGTCAAGTAAATAAAATCTTTAAAAAAAAAAAAAAAGAAAGAAAAATTTGTACCCTTGTGCATTACTGGTGGAAATGTCAAGTGGTGCAGCCGTTAGAGAAAACAGTGTGGCAATTCCACAAAAACTAAAAACAGAATTACATGATCCAGCAATTCTACTTCTGGATATACACCCAAAAGTTCTCGAATACCCGTGTTAATAGCAGCATTAGTCCTAAGGGCCAAAAGCTGGAAGCAACCCAAGTGTCCATCAACAGGAGAATGGATGAACAAAATGCAGCAGATTCACACAACTGGACAATCAGCCCTAAAGAGGAAGGAAACTCAGACACCTGCTACAGCAGGGATGACAGTGAGGACATAATGCTCAGTGAAGTAAGCCAGTCACAAAGGACAAATACTGTATGACTCCACTTAAGTAAGGAGGAATCTAGAAGGTAGAAAGGTGGCTGCCAGGGGCTGAAGGGAGGGATGGGAGTTGGCTGTTTAATGAGGACAGAGTTTCAGTTCCAGAAGAGGATAGAAGCTCTGGAAACTGGTTGCCCAACAGTGTGAGTGTACTTAACACTACTGAACTATACACTTCAAAGTGGTTAAGACAGGGCGCCCGGGTGGCTCAGTGGGTTACACGTCTGCCTCCGGCTCAGGCCATGATCCTGGGGTCCTGGGATCGAGCCCCGCGTTGAGCTTGCTTCTCCCTCTCCTCCCCACTCGTGCTCTCTCTCTTGCTATCTCTGTCTCCCTCTCTCTTGAATAAATAAATAAGATCTTTAAAAAAAAATGGTTAAGACAGCAAATTTCATGTTGTTTTATTTTCCCATAATTAAAACATTTTATTTTCTTTTTTTAACAGATTATTTATTTGACAGAGAGAGCAAGCAGGGGGAGCGGGAGAGGGAGAAGCAGGCTTCCTGAGATCCCAGGAGCCCAGGACCAAAGGCAGACACTCAACTACTGAGCCACCCACATGCCCCAAAACATTTTAAAAACCATATCAAATTTGTTCCAAGGCCACCGTTACATTTAACTCTTAACAGAGTATCAGGCAGAAATAACATTTAAAATGGAATCTTCTCATGGCCCTAGCCCAGGGATACAGGTCCTACAGAGGAAAATGGTTCCTAAAAAAGACAACATGCATGGGGCGCCTGGGTGGCTCAGTGGGTTCAGGTCATGATCCCAGGATTCTGGGATCAAGCCCTGCATCGGGCTCTCTGCTCAGCGGGGAGCCTGCTTCTCCCTCTCTCTGCCTGTCTCTCTGCCTACTTGTGATCTCTGTCTGTCAAATAAATAAATAAAATCTTAAAAAAAAAAAAAAAGACAACATGCATTGTGGGAAGATACGGTCTATAAGCAAAAATATTTTGTTAGAAGAATGAGGACATGTCAATTACCGAATACTACTGAATATAGAAATACTTAGAAATTAACATTAAAATATTTTTATTACCTTCTACCAATTAATAGCTTTCTAAATTTTTTATTTCGAAAATAAGTAAAAATTTTATTTCAGTCTCAGTAAGACTTCAGATCAAGTAAAGGTGAAGCTCAAGGGCTCCAAAACCATGTGATCATCTGTAGGTGGCAGTAAAAGCACAGTGTTCACGTCACTGCAGCCTTGAAATGTCACTTAGTTGGGGGGGAGGGAAATGATGAGATAACACACGAGCAATCTACACTACTTCCGCAGGTTCTCATACGGAAATAAATGGTCTGAACTTCTCCCACACAACAAATGTTTCTCCTGCCCAAACACGTCCCCACCCAGGGCTGGTACTTCACGAACCCCAATCTCTGTTTTTGGCTCTTTCTTTGGCTTGATACATCTTTGTGATCCTATCTACCTAGAAACATGAGGTATTTGATTCTGGGGACATGGCATCGTTTTCTTTCTTACAGAAAAAGAAACACACAAACACTAGTCAAATCCATGGCCTATTTCCCAAGGGCCTACTAACTGGGGAGGCTTCTGTTGGGTGCTCTGAAGCCCCTGCGGACGGGGGTGCCGGGGGCTCGTTAACAAGACAGATGCACAACATGAAGAACAACACGAGACAAGAGAGTGCCGTCGAGGGAGGGACGGACATCCCAGGCACCTCTAACTCCCAGTTCTAAAACCTCTGATTACTATTAGGAGAGTGAAGCCCGCACTAGAGGCAGGATGAAGCCGCCCAAAGGTCTGCATCCCTCGGTCCAAACACACAGCCCCGAAGGCTGCCGACAGCCGAGGATGGCACTACCCACCAGCTCCCTTCCCCGACCTGTTAAGATTCTTTTAGACCGTGTGGCTTGCAGGTGGCAAGAGGCTGTTCGAACCAAAGGTCATACACTTCTCATCAAGAATATCCACACAAGGGGCACCAGGCTGGCTCACTTGGCAGAGCATGTGACTCCTGATCTCGGGGTTCTTAGTTTGAGCCCCACGTTGCGTGTGGAGCCTATTAAAAATTAAAAAAAATATATATCCACAAGAAAAAATATATATCCACAAGCATTAAGACGAGAGCATTGCTGCAAAAATTCAACTGACTCATCACTGGGACCACATTAATTCTTCGAGCATAAGAGGGAGAGTGCTGGCAAAAAGCTCTTCTGAGTAACCGAGGAATCAGCAGAGCTTTATTGCCAAGGAAACAAACAGCCTGCACATCTCCATGTCCTCCTCTGCAGGTTGATTATAATGTCTCCATGAGCTCCTCTGCCACCAAGAACAAGAGATCTCCTGGGAGAGGGTGGGGACCAAGTGACCGACAGAGGGCAGCCTGGACCTGGCATGTTCCAACAGCCGCACCTGCTGCCTGCCCTGTGGAAAAGGACGGGTTACAGGACAAAGGTCAAAGCAGACAGGCAAATTAGCTGCCACTGCCCAACAAGCTTCTAGAAACGGATTACTGTATAAAGAATGAATAGAATCAAACCTGTTAAGAGGAGTCAAGTTGACTTAAAGATAAAGGGAAAATGAGGCAAAAACACACACACTAAAGACCACCACCACAACAGGAAACGGGGATGAGGGCAAAGGCCAGAACTGTGCACACCCCCCAGGCTCTGGGTGCTTTGCTTCGGAGGAGACCCCAGACACCCTACACACACGTTGAGGCTTCCTCAAATGCATCCCGGACACAGTGAGGTTTATGTGCAGCGACATGAGGGCACAGAGCCCCAGGTTCTGGCCCATGTCTCTCACCTGGTGCCCTACAAAAATTCAGAGGGAGACAAAGAGAAAATACCACAGTGGGAAGAGCGCCTTAGAGTTGTGTGGTGCCAAAGGTGGGAGGCCTTTCCAGAAAGCCTGATCCAACTTCCCCTTTCTTACACTTGTGAAGAGTGATGATCAGAGAATGAACTTTTTTTTAAGCTAACTAGGCCAATTAATTAGTGGCAGAGGTAAAGCTCCCACACTAACCATTCCCAGTCTGAAAATTCCCAGGAAAAATTAAAATGTGCCACAAAGGAATAAAGGGGACATTTCAGGCAGGAGAAAGACAAAGAGAACTAGTATTTTGGTGTCTAAAACATGTACTTTATTTACATAAGCTCTAAGGAATGAGATGATTCACAGGTAAGAATCGAGACAAGGTGTTTAAAAAAAATTACTCATAGAAACAGTTTCCAAGAGGCAGAAACACCCAACCCAGTCTCTGCCAACTCAAAGCACAAGTTGAAAAAAAAAACAACAAAAAACCTTCTTGAATACGAAATGTAACACACATACTAAAAAGTGCAGCGTGCTGGGAAATCCACTTGCTCCTTTTCCCTTCTCCACCCTGCTCTGGCCAAGACGCTGAGGGTACAGATGGCATCGGAAGCTCTGAGCCCCCAGCGTCCACTGTGTTCTGCAGATGGAGGCCTCCGAGCAGACTGGAGTGGAGAGAAGCCCAAGGCTGGGGACTTATTCCCCGTTCCCTCTTGCAAGCTTCCCTCAACAGAAAGTCACCACTCTTCTCCAAGCAGGTTTCCCTCCCTCCACCTTCTAGTAACCTCTCCTGCCCTGGATCTCTTCGTCCCAAAGGGGCGGGGGTCACCACAAGGCCACAGTCCTGCTGGTTTCCGCTTTCCTGACGAGGCTCCAGTCCTATGTCATGAGGCCCTTATGAATGAGCCCTCCTCGACTCATCTTAAAATCTCTTTCTACTGACACCCTTACAAAGACGGAATGAAAATAAACAGTTAAATGAATTATCACAAAATAAACACTAGAGTTATGAGCACTTAGGTCAATAACTAGAACTTGCCAGCATCCCAGAAGCTCTCTGGTATGCCCTCCTTTTCACTGTATGCGCCCACAACCCTCCAAAGAGTTTCAGCACCTAAGCATGAGACCCGCAAAATCTGATTTCAGTTTGCTCTACTTTTTGGAATTCATATAAGTGAAATCATACAATATAAATTCCTTCACGTCTGGCTTTTTTCACTGAACTCTATATACCCAAGATTCACCCATGTTGTGGCATGTGCTTGCTATGGGATTCACTTCGATCGTGAAAGGCATTGACCTGTATATCTACACAACAACCGGTTCATCCATTCTACAGCTGAATATGTGGTTGTTCCAGAGCTACTAGAAACAATGTTACTGTGAACATTCTTATCCATGTTTCCTGAGGCCCAGGAGCACCCATGTCTATCTAGGAATGCAATGTGAGTCAGCGGGGTAGCTGTATTTTCATTTTACTACTTGGTAACCAACTATTCTCCGAACTGAGACTCCCACCAGCAATGCACAAGAATTTCCAGTTGCATTCTGGAATATACTATTTCCTCTAACTGTGAGACCAGAGTCTGTAGAAGGCTACCACATACCTCACAGGAACCAAAGAGTTCTGTCCTCGGGACTCTGGGTCTCTAGTCAGCTAGTGCAATGTCACACTGCTAACTCCTGGCTTGCGGTCCTGCAGGATTTCAGTGGGTCCAGGACTCATTTCACTGTTAGGTGGCAGCCTTCTGCTAAAATCCTCTAAGGGAGAGAATCTTTACTATCTTTAAGGAACTCTACTTTCATTGCTGACTTAGGTCTATTTTAACTAGAATTATAGATCGCTTTGGTTATGTAGGCTCAATTTGTTTACTGTGAGTGAAGTAACTGCTTGATTCTCTACATGCTTGTAAAGTTTTTCAACTGTACAAAAATTGCCAAGGAAAAGGTATTTGGGAATTGCTAAATTTGTAATACAATTAAGGAAATCAAGTAAAAAGGAGGTTCATATCAACTTGGCCTAAGGACTGTAGCTATAAGGTGCTGATACTTTTTGTAAAAACAGATTTAGACAAATAGTACCTCTATCTTCTTTATCCAGAAAACACTATTCAATATAGCTCCCTCATTAAAAGTAAACAAAACGTAAACACACACATGCACACACACAAAACAGAACAGTCTGTGGAGATACAAGTTTGACAGAGAGAGGGGCAGGGCAACAAAGATTCTATAACCTCAAAGTGGGAAACCGTTCAGGTCACCGAATAGTAAGAGTCCAGCCCTACCCCCACCCTGATTCACGGCACTCCTCACTTCCCTCACAACCCTCTTCTTGGGGACAAGCGGGCTGTCTACCAACCACTCCAGCCTTCTGGGTTGATGGCCACCCTCACTGGAAGAAGCAAACATTAAGAACGGTGATCCCTTCCCCAAAACACTTGGGTAAAGAATTAGAACAAGATCCCTGCCCCTTGCACGTGCGATGATAAAGAGAATATGTTAACAACAGGAAACAGAATCTATCTGTGGTTTGGACAAATATAACTGGGACTTACTGTATAAATCTATTAACTACATCCTTCCAAAGAATTATGAAATTGGCCTAACTAAACTATATTCACTCAAAAACTGGGCTCAAATGCTAAAATAAAAATTCACTGACCTCTAAACCAGGATTCAAGAATGGAACGAAAGCAGATCATTTCACAAACCAAAGGGAAGTGAAGCCCTTGGGATATGTGAAGTCCCTCCTCTGCAAGGTAACAAATGTCTTTTTCCCCATATTCCAAAATAAGTGAGGAAAGTACAGCGGCATGAACAGTACCAGAATGAGGGAAGTTCTACTCTAATAAAAAATGTCATTAAGCTCAAGTATTAAAAAAGCAAACTGGAGGGGCACTTGGGTGGCTCAGTGGGTTAAAGCCTCTGCCTTCGGCTTGGGTCATGATCCCAGGGTTCTGGGATCGAGCACCACATCCGGCTCTCTGCTCAGCGGGGAGCCTGCTTCCTCCTCTCTCTCTATCTGCCTGCCTCTCTGCCTACTTGTGATCTCTGCCTGTCAAATAAATAAATAAAATCTTTTTTTTTATTTTAATAAACATATAATGTATTTTTATCCCCAGGGGTACAGGTCTGTGAATCGCCAGGTTTACACATTTCACAGCACTCATCACAGCACATACCCTCCCCAATGTCCATATCCCCACCACCCTCTCCCGTCCCCCCAATAAATAAAATCTTAAAAAAAAAAAAAAAAGCAAACTAGACACTAAGAGTTTTTACCTCTTGATCCATTGTTTACTCACTGCCAAATGGTTCGGAGGAATTCTTCTCACGGTCATTCTTTTTTACAACCAACAAAAAGGTGTTGTGGAGGACCAGGGACACAGGGAACAGTGAGAAGCACCACAGGGCTCATGGAGAGGAGAGGAGGGTCACTGTCCTGAGCCTGAGTGTCTACACTGGCCTGGTGATTGGCAGGTCCCCTCCCTTAGAGGGTCAGAGCATCCCTGATGCTGTCACCCGGCTCGACGATCCAGCCGCGACTCCCTCAACCCTCCACTTCTTCACCTGCATTTTCAGTCACGCATCCCACCAATATTTATTAAATGCTTGCTACACACACACACACACACACACACACACACACACAACACAGGCCAATCTGTGGAGGAGAACAGGGCAGGACATAGTCCACAATAATACACAGGCCGCCACGGGAACAAGAACCAAGTGGCAAGGAACCTTACAGGGAGAATAACCAACCCGGCTCCGGAGGCCAGGGAAGGTTTCCTGGAAAGGGCAGCACTGGAACTAAGACCTCAGGACACACAGCCGCTGGCCAGGCCAAGGGATGTTACCATTGGTGGGACAGCACACGGAAGGCAGGGAAGAGCCAACGCAGAAGGTCCCACGTGGGTAAAACGGAGAGGATGTGGGAAACGAGAGCTGATCTACCCTCAAGCTGCACGTCTGCGTCTCTCTGCAAGACTGGCAAGTCGGAAAAAACCAATTTCCCCGTTTTCCATAAAGGACTCCAATCTTAATGAGCTACACACCATCACTGCACCGGTTGATTTTAGCAGGAAAGAGAGCATTAATCAACACTTAATGAAAAAAAAAAACAACCAACTTGTGACAGGGTGTATGAAATTAAGGCAATGGAAAAACTGGATCTGCAGGTAAGAGGTTCCTACTCCAGCTGAAATAGCAAACTCCTGAACCACACACAAAGCACAAACCCATGCGTAAAACCCGATGAAAGTAAGGGAGCGAGGAATGAGTTCTGTCTGGTGAATCCGCCAACGCGGTCACCTCGTAACAAGCTGATTCCAGCAGCCCGGGTGGAAAAGGGAGGACCTGGGGGAGGGGGGGTGGGTCTGAGTTCCTCAGCAAGGGACTGGCCCTCCTGGGCTTTGCATCCCCATCGACACAAGGAGGAGTTGCTTAGGTTGCTGTCAATGTTTCTAAAACCCATTACTAGATGATGACAGGTTATCACAGTCAAAAGTACTTAATCCCCGGGGTGCCTGGGTGGCTCGGTGGGTTAAAGCCTCTCTGCCTTCGGCTCAGGTCATGGTCTCAGGGTCCTGGGATCGAGCCTTCGGCTCAGGTCATGGTCTCAGGGTCCTGGGATCGAGCCCCGCATCGGGCTCCCTGTTCAGCGGGAAGCCTGCTTCCCCCTCTCTTTCTGCCTGCCTCTCTGCCTACCTGTGATCTCTCTCTCTGTCAAATAAATAAAATCTTTAAAAAAAAAAAAAGTACTTGGGCACCTGGGTGGCTCAGTGGGTTAAAGCCTCTGCCTTCAGCTCAGGTCATGATCCCAGGGTCCTGGGATCGAGCCCCACACTGGGCTCTCTGCTCAGCAGGGAGCCTGCTTCCCCCACTCTCTCTACCTGCCTCTCTGCCTACTTGTGATCTCCGTCAAATAAATAAATAAAATCTTTTTTAAAAAAAAGAGTACTTACTCCTCAAAGGCAAGAATTTAAATAACTTTATAAGTCACAGGCTTACTATGGTTTCATCCATAAAAAAAGAACATGGACAAAAAGAACATGAGCCCTCAAGCTGTCTTAAATTCAAAAAGCAAATAGTGAAGTTCATGTACCCTTAAAAAGTTGACAAACCATGCATCACCAAAAATAAAGATAAGTAAAATTTTAATACAAGCAAATGAGATAATTTTTTTTTAAGAAAACAGAAAGTAAAAAATTTAATGTAATGAGGCAGGCAATGACTGGGGTTGTTCACTTCCCTTCCCATTGGTTTCATTTCCCTTTCGAGGTTAAAATACTCCCAACATGCAAACTATTCCTCTGAAGAATTCCAGTCCTTTCATAGCAATCTGCAGAGATGTTTACACAAAAGGGATTATTTCTAGACTTCCAAGTGACAGAAAAGGATAGAATGCATTGGGGATTAAAAAATAAAGTAGGGGGTACCTGGATGGCTCAAGGCGGTTAAGCATTTGACTCTTGATTTCCACGCAGGTCATGATCTCAGAGTCGCGAGATCAAGCCCTGTGCTTAGGGGGGAATCTGCTAGAGATTCTTTCTCCTTCTCCTTCTGCCTCTCCCGCTCCCCACCCACCTGGCACTCACGACTCTATCTTGGGGGGGGGGGGCAGGGAAAGCAAACCAAAGTGCATAAATGCATATGCAAGACAGAAGCAAATAACCGAGGATCCCAATTTTAACCACTCAGAAATATCTTAACAATAAAAGTGGGTATTTTAGGATTTCAGGAACTTTGTGGTGAAGAGTTAACTCTGTTTCAGAGTACCTAAATTAGTACAAAGTGCCAGGCACTATGTTAAGAACATGGGATTTTTCTGATTTAGGGTCACAATCCTACCAGATGAGTATTAGTTCTACCTCAACTGCATAGAGACTAAGCAGGAACAGAGACTCAGTGGGGTTAAGTAACTACACAAAGCCACACAGCTTAAAAAGTGAAGAAGCTATACTATGAATCCCATCCTAGTCAACATCAAATCTCATTCTCCCTTTCAGCATCAAAGTAAACGACCTGAATACATCTTCCTCTTTTTGTCTGATTCTCTTAACTATATGCCCTCATTTCAGGAGGAGTTTATGCTAATCACGACTTCATAAACAAATCATTTGTGAGAGAAACCACATCCAGGGTAAAGTCATAAGTTGAAAAAGCCTTATTTCAGAGAGTACTTCCTGAAAGAGACAAACCGGCAATTACAGCCGAGTGAATACCAACTCCTCTGCCAAGTGTTATATTTGAAACAACTTTGTAAATGAAAAGAAGACCTCAGACAAAAGAAATACTACATTTCTTAAATATACCGTTTTTAGAAAGAGCTATTTTAACGCAAGATATCTTTTTTATATACCTGGATATGAAGAAAAATGTTCCTCTCTAACACAGCCATTTGATGGACAGGAGGTAAGTAGCATTTAGTTAATTTCATCACAGATTATCACCAAGTAATGCTATACTTAAGAGGTACAAACTTCCAGTTGTAAGTAAGGCATGGGGATGAAAAGCACAGCATGGGAAAAGTGGTCAATAATGTTGTGATAACTTTGTATGTAACAGAAAAAAAAGTAGTGCTATACTTACTAAGTTTCAAAATAATTTGTTTTAATAATATATTACTGACACTATGCTAGCAAAGGACCTTGAAATGGGTTATGCTGTCATCTTCCTGCACTATTAATGTGATTTTAAATTTATTTTCAACATTGTTTTACATTAACAGTAACTGTGATTTTTTTCAACTTAAGGAAAATGCTATGATAAATCATAAGCATATTCAGGAGTCTTTGTCACTTGGTTTCAATTACACTGTTTCACAAGATGTACTTAAATGCGTCCCCCCCCCCAAAAAAAAAGACTAGGGGGAGCCTGGTTGGCTCAGTCAGTTAAGCATCTGACTCTTGATTTCAGCTCAGGTCATGATCTCAGGGTCTTGAGATCAAGTCCCGCATCATGCATAGTCTGCTGGAGATTCTCTCTCTTTTTCCCTCTGCCCTTCCCCACCACCCCCCAATAAATAAATCTTAAAAAAAAAAAAAAAAGACTATAGTTACTGAATCTAAAGTTTTTAGAACTCTGACTTGAAAGCCAATCACTCTTTAATAATTATCCAAAAATGCATTTGTGTGTACAACAGCAAAACCTGTCTGGAAATGCCTTTAAAACATGCATCACATATATTTTGTCAACCTTTTAGCAAATGAATACAAGTGTTGGTGACATAAAAGCAGCTTGAGCCCAATGGAGGTTAAAAGATTTACTCAGAAAGTGTTTGTGGGGCACCTGGGTGGCTCAGTGGGTTAAAGTCTCTGCCTTCGGCTCAGGTCATGATCCTTGGGTCCTGGGATCGAGCCCCCCATCGGGCTCTCTGCTCAACAGGGAGCCTGCTTTCCTCTCTCTCTCTGCCTGCCTCTCTGCCTACTTGTGATCTCTGTCAAATAAATAAAATCTTTAAAAAAAAAGTGTTTGTAACTTTAAAAAAAAAAGTGTTTGTAACTATGAAATTTACATGCCAAATTCAGGGATAAGTTTGGGGGAAGGGAGTCCAGAAACAATATCAAGAGAAAAAAGATACAAAATTTCATTTTTATTAGAACTGCTACTAATTAAAAATTCAATGAAAATTTGAGTCAAGTCTCCAAAACTATTCTATGTGTAACACAGGTGATTCAATTTTTCTATATAGTACTTTACTCATTTGATAGGAATTAAAATTCTAATCACACCAATATTTGAAAATTTTAATTAATACAGGTTATTAATATATAGAATTCTAATCCAAAATCATATCTAACCTAGATACTTAGCAAAGCAGCTGTAGTCAAGAAGGAAGGAAAAAAGGGAGAAGGGGAGGAAATGGAAAAACAAACTCTTATCTTGTGTTTGTTCACAGCAATTGCTCAGATTCATTTTATTTATTTATTGTTGCTCAAATTAATTTTAAATTATCAATAGCCCATGATGCCACTAACCAGACTGCTGCTAATCACCCCCACAGTTCTCACTAAAGAGAGACTCAAGGCTGAATTAGAGACAGCCCACTCTGCTAAGTGACATTTCTGAAGGAAACTTTTCTTACACCTCCATGTTTCAAGGGGATACCACAAGATTCCATCTCTTTGTAAGCGAGGTTATTTTTAAAATCACTGTTGTTGACGTTGCATCATGGGTGATGGAAGTTTCACTCTGAGGAGGGTCGATGATGTTTATAATCACAGCTAACTCCTTTCCATTAGAAATGGACATTGTCTTTTTGGTGATGGGCATTAGTTTCTGCATACACCTAAAGTTACTGAGTAATTTCTAATTAATAACTACTTATCTTTGATATTCCTCCTTGAAATTTAATTTGATGAGTAATACTTAAGTTTCTCTATCTAGGTAGAGTGAGGGCATGAGAGTTACTATACTAGCAATGTCCTCATCTCAAAGTGTTGCTTTCTGTGCACACCACTGACATCCATTTCTAGGACACTGGTAAACACCACCTGGAAGACAGCGTTAGGCACTCCAACTGTGCATTAAAAACTAGCTCATCTATTGTTCTAAGAGTCAAGTTCTTAATCTGTGGACCATGGCACAACACACTGCTGTTTCTAGACCTATGGTAATTGAGAAAGAACATAATACTATGAGAAAGTGTTTCCACTTAAAAATAAATAAGTTTAATAACTAACCAAGCAAATATTCATTGACAAACCAGAAAGTAGTTGCTGTGGGTCCCTCCTTCACTCATCCATCAACTCAGCAAACATTTACTTAATGAGAATTCCTATGAACGCAAGAAGCAGTGGGGATATAGTAGGCAAAAGGAAAAGTTCTTATTTTCAAACGAGGATTACTGTGAATTAACCAGTTATATGATTCCTTTATTAGTTTTCTAATACATATTTTATATACTAAAACTATATTTAATGAGTAAAAATTCATTTTTCGGATATTACTAACAGGTTATAAAACATTTAAACAGAATAAAGATGAAAAAAAAGTAGCAAACTATTTTGTAAGATTCAAAATTCAGAATGGCCTTCTCCCAATTAGTCCCAATAAAAAGATGTTTACTATAAGAATAATTGCTACTCAATTCCACACTACAAGAAAAATCATTTAAAAAAAGATTATTCTTTAGGGGAAAAGGGAGTGAGCAAAGAGAAAAAAAAAAAAAAGAATAAATGTGCCAGTGCTTTATAACTCACCAGACCATTTTAATAGGTTAGTGCACATTAGTAACAATACCTAGGAAATGTATTTCTTAATAAATAGTAAGACACATATGTTGACTCTACAACATAAAATACTCTTACATTTAAAATCCACTGGCATGCCAAGTCAACTATGAGAGTGTTCAGCATTTATTTTTCAACAAAGGGTTTTATTTCTCCTATTTTTGTTTACTATTTTGCAGTTTCTAAGTGCTGTTCCCCCAACAAACTGTAAGATGACCACTCCTCACAATCAAGCTCAACCTAGCCCTCTGAACGATTCACACCCAGAAGAATACAAGATCGCGGCCCTTGTCTTCTACAGCTGTATCTTCACAATCGGATTATTTGTTAATGCCACTGCCTTATGGGTTTTTAGCTGTACCACCAAGAAGAGAACCACTGTGACCATCTATATGATGAATGTAGCATTGTTGGATTTAATATTTATAATAAGCTTACCCTTTCGGATGTTTTATTATGCAAAAGGTGAATGGCCATTTGGAGAGTACTTCTGCCAGATTCTTGGGGCTCTCACGGTGTTTTACCCAAGCATTGCTCTATGGCTTCTTGCTTTAATTAGTGCCGACAGATACATGGCCATTGTGCAGCCAAAATATGCCAAAGAACTTAAAAACACAGGCAAAGCCGTGCTAGCATGCGTGGGAGTCTGGATAATGACCCTGACAACCACCATCCCACTTCTGCTGCTCTATGAAGACCCAGATAAAGCCTCCACACCCCCGACCTGCCTGAAGATTTCTGACATCATCCACTTAAAAGCTGTTAACATGTTAAACTTCACTCGACTGATATTTTTTTTCTTGATTCCCCTGTTCATCATGATTGGGTGCTACTCAGTCATCATTCATAGTCTCCTTCACGGGAAGACATCTAAGCTGAAACCAAAAGTCAAGGAGAAGTCTATAAGAATCATCATCACACTCATGGTACAGGTGATCGTCTGCTTCATGCCTTTCCACATCTGTTTTGCTTTCCTGATGCTGGAAGGGGAGGAGAACAGTTACAGTCCCTGGGGAGCCTTTACCACCTTCCTCATGAACCTCAGCACCTGTCTGGATGTGATCCTCTACTACATTGTTTCAAAACAATTTCAGGCTCGCGTCATCAGCGTCATGCTCTACCGCAATTACCTTCGGAGCGTGCGCAGAAAAAGCTTCCGTTCAGGTAGTTTACGGTCACTAAGCAACATAAACAGTGAAATGCTCTGAACGATAAGTAGGGTTTTGTCTTTAGTTTCTTTATATTCACTTTACTAACTACCCTAAGGTCAGTGGATATTCTGTATATTACCAAGTCCCTTCTCGCCTGAAAAAAACAAACTTTATTAAAAACACTTTTGTGGGATCCATTGTGTGACAATATAATTAAATATTCTTAAGTATTCTAATGAATTCATTATTTTTATTTTCAAAACTTGTATGAAACATATTTGTGAGTTACTGAGAGAAAAATATGCAATTTGTATTTCACAATCAAACCTTATCTAAATACATAGTTGACAACTTTTTGGATTTAGTTCTATGTGCAAGTGAGTCGACATCAAGTCAGTAGGCCAAAAAAAAAAAAAAATCCACTTACTGTTCGAAATAGTTTAAATTATTAAATTATAATTTGATTAAGCCAAAACCAAAGCTCCCTTTGGTTTAATTTACACTCAGGATTGACAGTCTAAATCTTAACAACAGTTTGTCTTCCAAACACCAAACTTCCAAGATTCCTACACAAACAACTATATTCAACCCATCACTTACTTGCCACCAACCAAAATTAGCAGGAGCCATCACCTCAAGGGGCCTGCAAAGGCAATCTCCATTAGCCCTCCCCTACTCTGAATTCTTTTTTTTTTTGAAACAGACTAAAGTCATTCAATAAACACTGAGAGCCTACCGTGCACCAGACTCTGCTTATAACCAACGCAAGAGACCTAATCCCAGACCCTATTTCTACCCAATAACCCAAGTTCATTTCTCTGACATGAAGTTTCTGCTGTTAGGTAAAATATATTTCTCCAATATAAAGAGATTGCTCTTCGTATTGATTAAACATCACATTACAAGAAGACGACTTTTTTCCCAGGCCATACATCACAGCGTAACAGCACTAGTCAGGGACCTTGGATTCTTCCCCCAGCCTTGCCATTTAATTTCCCCTAATGAAGTAACAAACCAAGTAACTTCCCTATTTAAAAAGAAAAGAAAGTAAACTATAATCTGTAAAGCACATATTATTCTAAATATTATGGAAATTAGTCTACCATAACTTCCTCTCTGCTAAATCACTTTCATTACTCTTAACATGATCACCTCCTAATGGGACTAAGAATCAAATAAATGCATTACTTAGAAATGGATTTCTATAATTAACATGGGTAAATTCATATTCTTAGGGAAAAAAGAAAAGGAAGGAGCCTAATCATAAAATAGTGTTTTAATACTAGAAGATCCCTTAGATGACCTTCTAGTCTAACTTGTCTGTTTTATATGTAAAGGAACTAAAATCCAATGAGGTTATGTAACTTGCTCAGTTGAAGAACCAGGAGTAGAAACCAAGTTCCTGTTATGTCAACCACCAATTCTCAATAATAAAAAGCAAACAAGTTCACAGAACATAAACATTCTCAGACCTACAGAAGATAAAGGCGTCAAGGTGGTACTGAGACGCAGCTTCTCCACAAAGAGAAAACTACTTGAAGTTTTTAGTTTGAATTGTCAAGTGAGCAAGATACTTTAGCAAATATCTTTTAAACAAATAATTATTTCTGAAACATGGGAAATAACTCTTATATTTGATACAGATTTATGGTATGTATATACAGTCATAGCCTGCTCTCAACTATATGGTTTAGTCTACTCTTATGTACTTTATTATTTCATTATTTTTATTTTTAAAAGATTTTATTTTTAAATTCAGCCAGTATGGGGCTCAAACTCACAACCCTGAGATCCAGAGTTGCATGCATCACTTGACTGAGCCAGCCAGGAGCCCCCTGGGTAATTTATTAAATGGCAAGTTCTCTGTAATGGTTTTTCTTGGTGAGAAGAACTTAATTTGGGAGCACAAAATCCAAAAAAAACTTTACTGACACAAGTGAAAATATATGTTACAGTTCTCACAGTAAAACTATAGATAATCTAAAGCACAACTAAAAAATAATTTTATTGGGGATCCTGGGTGGCTCAATGGGTTAAAGCCTCTGCCTTCGGCTCAGGTCATGATCCCAGGGTCCTGGGATCGAGCCCTGCATCGGGCTCTCTGCTCAGTGGGGAGCCTGCTTCCTCCTCTCTCTCTGCCTGCCTCTCTGCCTACTTGTGATCTCTGTCTGTCAAATAAATAAATAAAATTAAAAAAAATAATAATTTATTAAGCTATAATCAGATGCATTTTAATATGATGTGTGAAAATTCAAAATTCCACTTATTCTGGAGAGTTTTGATTCTGAAAAACAGTATAACATCCATATGTAAATACTAACAACTAAAAACCAATAGATATTTAAGGAGTTGTGTGATTGGAATGGGTGTCTAGAAGCACCTAACATACATAGCTTTTAATGGTGTTTACTTTCAAAACATAATGGTCACATTTTCTGAATTTCAAATAACAGTCTTGAGAATCTATCAGATGCTACGTATAATTTCTATGCAGGACACTATAAACGAAATGAACAGGCCTATGGTTCAAAGACCTTACCTTACAGTCTTATGCGGCTACACTTGCAATCAAGGCTATCCCGTCAACATTACAGAATGTAAGGCAATGAGCACAGAAGGTGAAACTAGTTCTCCCTCAAACAGCCAGAAGGATGGCGTGGAAAGCCCAGGTAATAATTACAATGACAATGTAATAAATGCTAGGGATCTCAATAAATTTGCTGGAATGCACATAAAAGGGCAATTACTCCTCCCAAGGGCGACAGGGTGCAGAAAGAAAACCAAGGAGGCATGAGAATACAAATACATAGCATGTTAAGAGAGCTGAATGACCGATGGAGTGACTTGAAACACTGGACTGGGGCCAGATTATGAGGGCTCTGATGGGAAAGAAGAAAACCAGTATGAGGGGTCGGGGTGGTCACCGCTAGGATGTTGGCATGAAAGAGCTCACTTAATTCTTTCCACTGCCTGGGAAGTATAGAGTACTGACCCTCAATTCACATATCAGGTAAACTGAGCTCAGCAAGGGAACTTGAGAGAAGTAAGCTGCTCAAGATTTTACACAAGGAGTAAGTGGGAGAGCTGCGATGTCCAATCTGGCACCTCTGACGGCAAAGCCTCTGCGTTCCCACTATTCCAGACGGCTCTGCTGCCATCTTGAACAAGGCTGATTTTACTTTGAAGGAAGTGAGGATTTATGCTGAGTGAAATAAGTCAAACAGAGAGAGTCAAGTATCATATGGTTTCACTTATTTGTGGAGCATAACAAATAATATAGAGGACAAGGGTAGATGGAGAGGAGAAGGGAGTTGAGGGAAATTGGAAGGGGAGGTGAACCATGAGAGACTATGGACTCTGAAAAACCACCTGAGGGTTTTGAAGGGGTGGGGGGTGGGAGATTGGGGGAACCAGGTGGTGGGTATTAGGGAGGGCACGGATTGCATGGAGCACTGGGTGTGGTGAAAAAACAATGAATACTGTTACGCTGAAAATAAATAAAAAATTTAATTTAAAAAAAAAAAACTAAAGTAAAAATTATCATAACCCTTCCCACCAAATATAATCACTACTAAAAGTTAAAAAAAAAAAAGATTTTAAAAGGAAGACTGGCACGGTTGAACTTGCGTTTTGGAAGAATAACTTCTAACCACATTGCATGGGATGCTTTGAAGTGGAAGACTAGTTAGAAAAATACTAGTTAGGAACAACCTAGGCAGGGAAAGATCAGAGTTTAGGGGCGCCTGGGGGGCTCAGTCGGGCAAGCGTCTGCCTTCAGCTCAAGTCATGATATCGGGGTCCTGGGATTGAGCCTGGTGTCAGGCTCCCTGCTCAGCGGTGAGTCTGCTTTTCCCTCTCCCTTTGCCCTTCCCCCCATTTGTGCTCTAGCTCGCTCTCTCTCTCTCTCTCGCTCTCTCTCAAATAAATAAATAAATAAACAACATCTTAGAGTTTAGACTGATCTGACAGCAGGAGTAGAGAAGATGGGGTGAATGAATGATTTACACAGGACTTCGAACTAACAGGACCTGGTGCTGAGGATGACGAAAGGATGAGATAAGAGGAAGGATGAGAAAAGAGGAAGACTGGATGACCAGGTGGATGGAAATAGCATTCATGGAGATGGGAGCCCAGCAAAGAAGGAGACCAGAAGAGATGAGAGCTCAGAACACGATCCATTTTCTCTGAGTGTTAGAAGTCACTAGGAGGGGCGCCTGGGTGGCTCAGTGGGTTAAAGCCTCTGCCTTCGGTTCAGGTCATGATCTCAGGATCCTGGGATCGAGCCCCGCATCGCATCGGGCTCTCTGCTCAGCGGGGAGCCTGCTTCCCCCCCCCCCGCCCCCGCCTATCTCTGCCTACTTGTGATCTCTCTGTCAAATAAATAAATAAAAACGTAAAAAAAAAAAAGAAGTCACTAGGAGATGTGGCTCTAGCAAGATCAGGAGAGTGATATGGGCTGCAAATAGAGAGCTGGGAAACAAAAGATGTTAACTGTAGCTGAAGCCATGGGAGGACAAGGAAGCCCAGAGGGAGCCTGAGGAAGGCTGAGCTGCGCACAGCAAACAAGATTAAAAAGCACGAGGAGAGAGCAGTGTGCTGGGGCTCCAGGGAGCGGGTCAGCTTGTGAAATAATGGGAGCCCAAAGCATTTATGAGCCACTGAAAGGTCAAATGAAACAACTGAAAATAAGCCACTGGCTTTAAAAATTAGTTGGTTGCTGGTGACATTTATAAGACAAGTTTTAACAATAGTGAGGTAAAAAAGAAAAGAGAAAGAACTAAACAGAAATGAAGAATTGTAGAGAGTGCAAATAAATTTGGCATTGGTGACAAAAGAAAAAGGGTAACAAGATGTTATGTGAAGAATATTGCAATTTATAAAGCACACTGACTAAAAGAGTCGTTTCCTCTCTTGAATTTCTGAAGCTCTGCTAC
Source organism: Martes martes (assembly GCF_963455335.1). Classification (NCBI taxonomy): domain Eukaryota; kingdom Metazoa; phylum Chordata; class Mammalia; order Carnivora; family Mustelidae; genus Martes; species Martes martes. The sequence continues at coordinate 11,495,170 of NC_137890.1, forward strand.
CATCTAATGAAAGAAGTATTTACAAAATGCGGAGTTTACTGAAATAAAGATTGATGTTCCAAGAAGTCTATCTTTGAGAAAGCTTCAGGACTCTAAAAAGCCATTGGTAATACTTTATGACTTGAAAAGGAAAGAGAAATATGTTCTCATTCAGGTGATGGCTGAATTAACATTCATACTGTCTTTCAATACACTTCCATTATCTCAGGAGGCCATATCGAAAACCAAAAAGAATGAGCCTGGATGAGAAATGTTTGGGGAAAACTAATGATTCGGTAATGCTACTTCTCTTCTGAATTAACATGAGTCATTCCGGATGACTACACTATTTTCCACAACAGCAGAAGGGTCAACTTAAACTTCTCCATCTAATTATAATCATAACCAATGGAACTCAACAAAAACCGCGTAACAGTTATGACACAGAAATTTATCTGTCTCCATTCAGATATCATTCAGAATCACACATTTTTAAAAAGCTAATGGTCAACCCTCAATTAATGAGTGCAACTATAATTAAGTAAATCCCACAAAGGCTACACTGTAAATATGAACAACATAAGTGTGAAGGCTATTAGATCACTAACTACATTTTTAATGTAGCGATCCAAAGTGACTCTGAATTAAGATACATTCAGTCCCGAACAGTCCTCTAAAAACACACTGCTAAATTAAAATAAGGCAGAAGTTACTATACACAGAATTTTAAATATCTGATATCTGTATTTCATAGTATTTTATCTCTCAGAACTTAATTCCAAGACGCTTTAAGGTCATTTATAACTTTATTTATAACATTTATAACATTTATATATAATATTTATTTATAACATTTGTAACTACTTTCAGATACTAGTTATTTCATAAACTAATACATGTTTTGTTTTGTTTTTAAAGATCAACACAATGCGAAATCATACACACACACACACACACACAGGCTGGCTATTGCAAGCTGGCTATAAAATACCAATTTTAAAAACATCGTTCTTCAGAGGCTTAACTTCAGACAAATTGTTTCCAAATCTAATCTAAATTTTGTTTAATTAGTTCATAAAACTACAGACAAAATTTCATCATAAAAATACAAAATTAATTCTACCTTCTGGACCAAAACAGGACATTCACTAAAAATTCTCTAAAATATTTCAAAGCTGAAAAAAAGAGTGAGTATAATATGGATTCTGTTTCAAGAACATAATGAATATGTGATTAAGTATACATTGGATTTTTTTACCCAAAAAGTCAATTTTACTACATTTAGAGTTTAAAATATTCTTTTACCGACTTTCATGTACAAAAACTTAAATCAGATTTAACTAATTATTAAGCTAATCTTTGAGAGCTACTTACAATCCAGAAGGCAGATTCCCAGCTGCAGCAATACCAAAGAAATACCACACGGCCTCAACGAGAATGAAGTCAATCAAAACCGACAAAACCCAGGAACCCAGCAAAAAGGACTAAAAATAAACAGGAAGAACATTACTGAAAAAAATTACTTCAAAAAATACTTCAAAAATTAATTCAAAAAAATTTCCAAAAAATTACTTCAAAAAATAAACCAACATTTATTTAATTAAAAGGAACTCAGGTACATTTTTTTAATTTGTTTTTATTAGTAGCACAGGGTTTCCAAAATAGGGGAGTAAAGCCATACTGGTCAAATGCATTAATATTTTCATAATTTCTAAGTATGGTAAAAAAAGACATTTATAGCATGATTTATTTTTAACAAGTAACACACAAACCATTAAGCAAAATAAGCAATTAAAATTTTATTGAAGTAAAAATCCTAATAAAAATTTTTATTAGCCACTCACACCTGATATTTTCTATTATCACTATCATTTTATTATGCAAGTGGCTCAAACTGAAAATTTTTCTTTGGCTAATATGCATGCTTCAAATCAGACAGAGGATCATGTAATTAGAAGATAACTGTTAATAATAACACTAAGCTTAGCAAAATAAAACTATTTAAAAATAAGAAAACAAAAATACTTTTTTCCATAACCTAAGTAGCAAAAGGAAAATACATAAAAACTTACTGCAAATTTTCTGCTTCCATATCTTCTTTCAAATATCCTAAAATTATAAATAAGCAGACTACTGCAGAAAGTATCTTTCAAATCAAGGCAAATTATTCTTCCACATATCAACCTCCAAATCTAAATGGGGATTTAAAAAAGAATAATGAGTAGGATTTGTTCAGATTTCTGCCTTAGCAAATTTATTACATTTACGTCATACTGCTTAATTTTCATACCCTAATTTGATAAATTAATGACATGCACATGAAAAGAAAACTCCCCCATGTAGGCAGGTCCCCACCTTACAGCACAGGTGCCCATAAAGCAGCGCATTAGAAGGGGACCCCGCCTATGTGGCCAGCTAAACCAAATCAATCCCCCAAATCAGACAGGTACCAACTTGGGGCCAAAGGGCCTTCTTTTTTTTTTTTTTTTTTCCAAAGGGCCTTCTGTTCCCTCACAGCAGTGGTTCTCAGGGCTGGCTGCAGACTAGAATCCCCTGGTTTTTTTTTTGTTTTTCAGTACACCAGTGTTTAGGCCCACCACGAGATTTTTCAACTTGACTGGTCTAGGGTGAGGTCTTGGGGGGGGGGGGTGGGGGGGTGGGGTGTGTGTGTGTGTGTGTGTGTGTGTGTGTGTGTTTAGTTTATTAAGGTGATTCTAATGTGCAGCCAGGGTCCAGAAGTGTATTATACCAACTGAAATGAGAGGGAAGCAATATTCCATTCTGACAAAAAGCAGTAATTTGGATAAATAACTGAAAGCCTTTCAGAGAAACTTGATAAAGCCAATATGAGCAATGGTATTACTTACATCACCATGAAGAAAAGATGTCAGTGTTCCAGAAGTAGAACATTATGCTTAAAATGGCTAATCGAGTATTTAGCAAAGGAAAGGTAGCAGGTTATATACCATAATTTGCACTAACACCCTGTGATACTGTGACTTATAATAAGAAATACAGATTTGGTTTTTCACTCATTTCTGGTACAGAGCTCTTAAAATCCTTTGAATTCCCTAACTGATGAAAGCCAGGAAGGTGTCTTTTTTGTGTGTCAATGTGTGACTTTTAGATGCACCTAAGAGTGGGGGCTGGTTGCCAGGGGAACCAACCTTGGGATTAGAGGGTTGGAACTTTCAGTCCCACTCTCTGACATACCTACCAGGGAACAGGGAGGGGTTGGAGGTTAGATCAGAGGCCAATGGCCAATGATTTCATGAAGCCTCCATTAACACCCAGAAGGCCAGGGTTCAGGGAGCTCCCAGGCTGGTGAGCCCACGGTACCTCAGAGAGACCACGGAAGCTCTGTGTCCTCCTCTTCTATCTGGACATTCATCTGTGTCCTTTATCCTACCCTTTGACGATAAACAGGTAATCCAGCAGGTAAAATGTTTCTCTGAGTTCTGAAAGTCACCCTAGCAAATTCATCAAACCTAAGGAGGGGGTCATGGGAAGCTCTGATTTAAAGCCAATCAGTCCTAAGTACCAGGAACAACCTGGACCTGCAACTGGCATTTCACATCCGAGGGGGAGAGCACGGTAATCTCTCATCTGCTGCTAGCAGGTCGGAAGCACAGGTAGTGACCTTGGCTTTGCAACTAGCGTGGGGGCGGGGCGGGCAGCCTTGTGGGACTGAAGCCTTCTCCTGTGGGATCCGATGCTGCCACCAGGTGGATGGCGTCAAGGACTTAGTTGAATTGTAGGGCACCCGGCTAGTCCCCAGGAATTGCCTGGTGGGGTGGGGACAGCCCCATGCTAGAGCTGGTGCCAGAACATCCCCTTAAGCTCCACTCACAGCCAAGACCCAGCACCAGCATCTTCAAAGAGATTAGCCCATAATCTCAAAAGCCACAGAATTCTGCTCTTCCCAGAAATAAAAACCCAAGGGAAATTTCCTACTTGATATAACTGCCACTACAAAGTAACTCATGGAGTCACAGTCTTGTTTGCGCTGGAAGAGCTTAGATCATCTAATCAATACTCAGATTGGGAATATAAAGTTTAGAAATGCTAAGCACAAAATTGCTTTTAAAAACGTTAAGAATGCATACTAATCATAATTAAAACAGATTTAACACTGCTTTTCTTTTGAAGCTGTAAACTGCATTTCTGTAAGAAGTGAATGTGAGATGTGCCTACCAGTAAAAGGAAACACCGCAACTGCTTCATTGCAACCAGCTTTCCTGCAAATATTAATAAATACAACTAGAAAATTCACTTGCTGATGGAGTATTAAAAATAAATAATATTTCTTAAAAATTCAGAGGCTTTGAGGGACGAAGAAGAGCAGGAAAGAAAAAACAGCAGAAAAAAAAAATAGCCCACCAAGAAAAGATTCTGCCTTTCTCCTCACAAAGGCACATTAGCAGAGCTCACCTGGAAGTCGTCCTTGACAGCTTGGAGGTCATACACGAAGAACCTCTGGCAGTGCGGCAGGAGGAGGGCTAGCAAAAGGGACAGGGCACTGGGCACCAGCAGAAGACCCTTGGACAGAGGTGCCTTATCTAGAGGGAAAAAGAAAACTTCTTTCAGAATGACTGATTCTAAGATTTAAAAGACCACTTGGGTGAAAAGCAAGAGAATTCACTTCCTTTGGATTAGAATGAAGACAACATTCACAAACTCCAGAATTTAATTCGTATTAGCATCTATCTTCAAAACCTCTACCTGCAGAGGTAAGTGATCAAAGAGCACTGGAAAACAAGTGGAACTTGCTGGCAGGGGTTCACGGTCATTTGGCTCTCATGAGACCAAACCAAGTTTATAGCCAGTAACTTTCACAGAATACTTTTCACCAAAGTTAAAGAAATAGAGGACTAGGTTTCCTACCAAACTGAGTCAGTTCCTGAGCACGCATGAGATTCGCACACATAAACATTTTTTCAAAAAAATTTAAAAAGCAGTCAGAAGTGCCAGCTGTGCTGCCTGCAATGGCATGCCGAGATTTTGTGCAAGGGCCACCGCTGGGGCCCAAGTCGGCTTTCCACCGAAGAACCTTGTCTAAGTCTCAAGCGGCCTCCAAGCTCCAGCTCAGTTTCCGCTTCCCTCCATCAGTCTCAGTGAAGCATTTTAGCCTCACGGGCTTTGTCCCCCCTCTGCACCCTCGTTTCCAGGTACCATTTGAATAGTCAGGGTTTCATACTTCTTTTGCCTTCCTGATCACATTGAAAATGCCTGAGAGGAGATCACCTCCCTTCTCTTCTCTACAGTGGCCATAGAGCCCAGCGCAGATCCCCATACATATGAAATGTTCAGATCATCAACAGGTAAGACCACAGGGAAGAATCACCAATGGCATGATTCTCAGATCGTGTGAAGTACACTTTAATTGTATTTCACAAGAAATTCCCTGGGAGTGAATTTACTAGTTACAGTTGGTAATGTGGTTATTGCACCCGTTCTAAGTATATAAAAATAGACCAACTGTTTCCTCTCTGGTAAGGTCTTGCAAACATCTACATGGAACCACTAGTAAGGTAGCTGCATACCGTCTTCATGACTCAGATGCAACCAAGGCTCCAGGGAATCTAAAAACTAAGAGGGCTCCTCATGGCCTAGCCCCCTCAGAAGTACAGGAGAGCACTGGGGCTGTGAGCTTGACCAACCTAAATTCTATCCTGAAGTTTCTGTTCTGCTCACCTATAAAATGAAGGGAAGAGAGGTTACCTCAAAAGTGTACAAGAAGCAAAAGAAAGAAAGAATGCCTACAGGGGAGTCGGCTCCTGCCACCGCTCGCACCAGCCAGGAGGAAGGGCTTCCTTCGGGACAGGCGAGCTCCTGGATCTTTCTGACAGCGTGGAAGTTGGAGCAGGGGTGATGCAGCTGCACCCTGAAGGGGCAGCGAGGATCCCATTTCCTTCTTCAACCTGGGCTTCCACCTCATCTTGTGAAATGGGCCCCGACATTCATTCCTGCCTCTGCCCTGCCAGCTCTGGGGCAAATGGATGTTACTGGCAGAGTCACAGAGCTGAGCTGCTAGATCTCCTGCAGGTTCACGGTCTCAAATCTCAGCGGACGCTCCCCACCGACCAGCAATTCTACTGCTTTTCTCCCACTTCTCATTTCACACCATCTCCTCCTCTCTCCTCCACCCTCCCGGCTCCACACTCCCAGCTTGGCTTACACGTCGCCAAGCGAAGAAGCGAATGCTTGGCTGGGGTCATTCCCCATCATTCCCGAAAATGAATAAGCACTTCTGATAGACCACACATTATGCCATGCCTCTGGGGTACAGCATTAATGATGGACAAGGCCCCCTACTTTGTGGTTTAGAAAGGAGAGAAAAGAAAATACACAAAACTAGGTTAAATATGTATTGCGTCAGAGGGAAATAAATGCTAGAGAAGAATTAAGCAGGATAAAAAGCGTGGCTGTGCTAGCCACCAGGGAGTCCCTGTTCTCTTTCCAGACACGTGATAAGATTGCTGAGCCACTCATACCGCCCTAGCTGACGTTCGGTATGACAACATGACTTGCTTTTTGGCCAAGTCAGTGTGACAGATGTCACTTCCAGGGAGATAGCTGAAAAGCAGTGGATAGCGTTTCCCTCTGCCAGTGCTCACGGTGGGAGCTAGGCGAGCAGATCCCAGAGGTGAAGACGATGTGGAGTAGACCGCCCAGGGGACTGGCAACAGAGGGCTCCCCTCAGTGAGAAACAGATCTTGTGGTTTTAGGCCCCCGATACTCTGCAGCTGTTTGCTACTGCAGCATAACCAAACTCATCCCGACTTACAGGAAAACACAGTGCTGGTGGGAAAGAGGGGTACTATTTTACAGGGTAACTGGAAGGCCCTTCTGATACGTAAGACTTGCGAAGGGACCTGAGAAATGGGCCCTGTAGACAGCTGGGAACTGTCCTTCCGGCAGAGGAAAGAGCGAGCACAAATGCTCTGAGACAGGAACATGCTCGATATGATCAGGAAGCAGCCAGACTGCCAGAGGCAGTGAGGAGCAAAAGCAGCACGAGGCAGACAGGTGGGACAGAAGGTCAGAGAAGCGGGGGCGCGGACGGAGCAGAGCCCTGTAGGCAAACATGGACATTACCCTTCCCTATAAAAGTGACAGGATGCTTTGGGGGGATCTAAGGAGAGGAATAACATGATCAGACATGTTTTCAAGAACCACTTCGCCTGCTACATGGGGAAGAGATTACGGGAAGGCACGTATTGAAGAAAGGGGACCCGTTAGGAGGCTATCACGATAATCCAGGCAAGGGATGAAGATGGCCTGGCCCACGCCGATTTAGGTGGGGGTGGTCAGAGTGGTCAGAATTGGGATGCGCTCTGGAGGCACAGCAGGCAGGATCTGCTGGCTGACGGGGTGTAAAGTATGGGCAAATGGAAAAGTCAAAGATGACTCCAAAGTTTTCTTTCTGAGCAAAACTGGAAACACTGCTGCCAGTTACTAAGATGGAAAATCCATCACCCTTGCCCTTCCCATGCATACAAGATCCGGGCCCATCTTGCAAAATACTCCCAACCCCCATCCCTATCCCCACTATTAGGGCTCTACCCTCTCTGCAGACTGCTAGCAGCCCACACTGAGGTACAGAGTTTGCACCAGAACGTGAACCAGCACACTGCATCTTTCAGGGAGGAAGTCCTGCTCTGGAAAAAAAAAAAAAAAAAAGAATCAACCAAACTGAACATGTGCTTTGCTCAAATGTCACCTTATTTGTGACCACCTCATGTAACTAACTTTGGATTACCTTTTTTCATAGCACTTATCAGCAACTGACTTATTAAATAGTGACTCATCAAATCTATGATTCAAAATGACTGTAAGATACACCATTATTTTAGGTGTCACTAAAAAAGAAATACTGCCTTATAAAATCCTAAGATGTTATTAATTATAAAGGACACCAAATTTTAGAAACACTAAAATGTGAAAAATGCAATTCAGAATCAAGAAATGTGTTTCTTCGTGGATTGCTTCTTGAAGGCAGCAACTCTGTCTGGGATACTCACAGCCACAGAGTCTCCCATGCTGAGAACAGAATCCGGCCCATTGTGGCACTCAGTAAGAGTGTAATGGAAGGCGACTGAGGTATGAACACTAGTGGAAGCCACCCCAGCGTCCATCCATGGATGGCCAGATAAACAAAATGTGGAATACACATATAATGGAATAGTATTCTGTCTTAAAAAGGAAGGAAATTCTGGCACATGCTACACTATGGATTGTATTTCAGATATACCTTTCAGACATTATCCTGAGTGAAACAAGCCAGACACAAAAAGATAAATACCATATGACCCCACTACATGAAGTACCTAAGTAGTCACACTCATAGAGACAGGAAGTAGAATGGTGGTGGCCAGGGGATGGGGGAGGAAGGAATAGGGAGCTGTTCAATGGGTACAGGGTTTCAGTTTTGCAAGATGAAAAGAGTTCTAGAGATGCACGACAGTGTGAATGTACTTAATGCCACAGACCTGTACACTTAAGAATGGTTGAAATGTCCATTTTAGGTTATGTATATTTTACCACGATTAAAAATCAAGACTAAAAAGAAATAAAATAATTACTGAATGAATAACTGATCCCATTTATACAATCATTTTAATTCCATCCAGGCCTAAACAAACCCCTAAAAATACAGATCTGATAACTTAAATCAGATAACTCTACCATTAAGTCCTCTTCTTAAGATAAGTAAAAATCAGATCTCCAAAGTCTATGCAGAAAGTGACAATATACAAATGTCCAAGAAGTCCCATACCACAGGCTAAGTATACAGTATTACTATGGACAGTAAGACTTACTGATCAACTCATGATCTGTAAATGTCACTAAATGAAAATTTTACCGCAAAAAAAGGAACTTAAACAATTACAATTATTAAATTTTCATTAATAATATACATACTTCAGTGTTTAGAGATAAAGTGGCTACAAATTTTTTGAAATGCATCAAAAAATAAGATATATTGGGACCCCTGGGTGGCTCAGTGGGTTGAGCATCCAACTCTTGATCTCAGCTCAGGTCTTGATATCAGGGTCATGAGTTAATAAGGCCCTGTGTTGGCCTCCACACTGGGCGTGGAGCCTACTTAAAAAAACAGAAAAAAGGATTGATGAAATAAATAGAGGGATGGCTATGTGATACAGAAAATATAAGAAAATGTTAACTGTAGAATCTCGGTGGTAGGTATATGATGTTCACTGTACCATTCTTTCAACTTTAAGCATGTTTGAAAATGTTCATAATAGAACAGGGGGAGGGGGCACACAGTGAATCACAGTATTTGAAAGCTGAGAAAGAATTTCGAAATACACAAAGCAAAAACTGACAGAACTAAAAAGAGAAACCAATAAATCCACAAATACAGCTGGATACTTCAGCACTCCTGTCAGTAATCAATAATATAAGTAGACAGAAAATCAGTGTTATGGACTGAACTCTGTTCCCCCCAAAATTCATGCACCCAACTCTCAATGTGACTATATGTGGAAATGGAGGCTTTAAACAGGTAAAGCAAAGTGAAGTCATAAAGGTAGGGACCTAACCCAATCTGTCCTTATAAGAAGAAGAGACACCAGCGATGCACATAGAGAGAAAAGACCATATGAACACATGGAGACGGCTACCCACATGCCAAGGAAGGAGGCCTCAGGAAAAACTTGCCAACACCTTGATCTTGGACTTCTAGTCTTCTGACCTGTGAGAATATAAATCTCTGTTGTTTAAGCCAGGCAGTCTGTAATATGCTGTTATGGAAATCGGTGAAAATACGTAAGACTTGAAAAAAACATCCATCACTTTGACCTGATGGACTTTCATAGAACATTCCACCCAAAATCAGCAAATTACATTTTTTTTCAAGTGTATATAGAACATTCCCCAAGAAAGATCATATTTGGGGGCATAAAATGCATCTCAATAAACATAAAGAAATTAAAATCATACAAAGTAAGCTCCCTGACTATAAAGAATTAAACTAGAAAACAGAAAGATGGATGAAAAATCCCCCCAAATTTTGAAAATTAAAGAACACACTTTTTTCTTAAGATTGTTTTTATTTATTTGAGAGAGAGAGAAAAAGAGAGAGAGAGAATGAATGAGAAAATGAGTGGGGGGAGGGGCAGAGGGAGAAGTAGACTCCCTGCTGAGCACAGGGCCCAACACAGGGCTGGATTCCAGGACCCTGAGATCATGAGACCTGGACGGAAGTCAGATGCTTAACCAACTGAGCCACCCAGGCGTCCCTAAACAACATAGTTCTAAAATAATATCTAGGTCAAACAGGGAGTGACAAAGGAAATTAAGATATGTGTTAAAGACAATGAAAAGTGAAAGTACAACTAAGTAAAATTTGTGGCCTAAAAATAAAGCAGTGCTTAGAGGAAAATTTATAGCATTAAATGCTTTATAGGAAAGGAAGGGTCTCAAATGATGATATAGGCGACAAGCTTTTTAAAAAAATAGAAAAGGAATTAAACCCTAAGCAAGCAGATCAAAAGAAATAACATATGGGCAAAAACCAATGAAAAAGAAAAATCAAAATATAATAGAGAAAAACAAATAAAACCGAAAGCTGATTCTTTGAGAAGATCAATGAAATTGATACACCTCTAGGAGGACTGATCAGAAAAGAAGACACAAGTACCAATATCAGGAATAAAGGAGGGGGCATCAGAATAGATCCCACAGACATCATAGGATAAGAAGGGGTTGCACAACATTGTACAATGTACTTAATGCCAGAGGACCGTACACTTAAAAGTGGTTAAAATGGTAAATTTCATGTATGCACTTTTTAATCACAAATAATTTTTGAAAGGATAAGGGAATATTAAAAATAACATTTAATCCCTTAATTTGACAATTTAGACAAAACAAATTCTTTGAAAGATACAATCTACCAAAGCTCACTCAAAAGGAAATGGATATCTTGAATAGTCCTACAGAAATGAAGAAACTGAATTTCTTAGTTAAAAGTCTTCCAACAAACAAAACTCTAGGCCTAATGGCTTCACTGAAGAATTCTACCAAGTATTTAAAGGGTAAAGAGTACCAATCCCACAAAAACTCTTCCAACACAAAGAAGAGAACACTTCTAATTCATTTTATGAAGCCAACGTTACACTGATACCAAAACTAGACAAAGGCATTAAAATAACAGACCAATATTTCTTAGGAACAGGAATGCAAAATTCTAAAAAAAAAGTTAGCAAACTGAATCCAGCTACACAGAGAAAGGATAAAACATCACAACCAAGTGAAGTTTATACCAGGAATGCAAAGCAAATCAATGTACTTCATCATATCAATAAAGAAAAATATAACTCTATTCACACCCTGTACAATTATCTGCTTATTCTACAAAGCAATTTTTGTCAACTCATAAGGCAAAACTGGCCACTTACTGCTGTGCAGTTAATGGCAGGCTACCTTCGCGATCAAATCTTACTACTAATCCTATCCAACATATACTGAGCACTTACCAAGTGCAAGGTACTATATATAGCATTTTATGCATACTGCCTTGCTCCAGACACTCACACCTAAGGACCTTAACACCTGCTACTCCCTCAACCCCAGATGTTCTTCCCAAGTCCAGCTGATCCTCATCATTCAGTCCCCATGTCAAACAGGATCTCCTCAGACTAGCTTTCTCTCATGACATTATTGCTCTGAAGCACATCATGCTGTTTTATTTACTTTATAGCATTTTTTCACTATTTGAATTTCTTGTTTGCTTATTTGTCTGTCTCCTTTACCAGAATATGAACTCTATGAAGGCAGGGTTCTTGTTCGTCTTGCTCTATCCCCATATCCAGAATAGCACCTGGCACATCGTAGTGTTTTAGCGTATTTGGTGAACGAATCATGTGAGGTAGAAACTACCCTCTCCAAACTCGAACACGAGAAAACTGTGACTCAAAGAGAAGCTACCCGTCTGTGTTCACAAAATGTCTTAGCCTGGGTTCCAGTGAAAGTGAAGGGAGAGACAAAGGTTTATAGGCCGACAGTTCATTGGAATGTGATCGCAGGGAGCAGGAATGAAGGACACAGGTAGTCAAATGGGGAGGGAGAGTCAGTGTAAGGATGCATCATTGAGTTGGCCACTACTACGAGTGACAGATGTTCCTGACAAGTGCTCGCTCCCTCAGGATTTTCCAAGAAGCCTTGTGAATGCATCTCAGTACCATCACCCAGAGAAGAAACAGAAAAGCATTTTTATCCATCATCCCTCAATAGTCTAGCGCGGCCCGAGAAAAGAAGCTCCATGGGAGGACCAGACAAACAAGCTGTACCAAAGCAGTCTGGCTAACCCAACAAGGCTGTAGAAACATACGGACTCAGGGGGGGAGGCTGAGTGCCCTGAAATGCTGTGCAAGGTAAAACGTCTGCTGTACTGGCGAGGGAGAGGCAGAGCCAGGTCCAAACCTGGACAAAACTGCTTCCTACACTGCACCCCACAGAGCTCCAGGGCTACAGGGGATTTTCACCTGGATGGTAGGTTTTAAGGGAAAGACATATAGAGTCACACACATCAGTAATAGAAATTAAAGTGGTGCCCTGTGTAACTAAAGTAAATGCCATTGAGAATGGAGATAAAAAGACTGCAGTTGGGGGAGGGTACGACACAGAGCAATGGGTACTTACCAAATGCTGACCTGATCAAAAGTTTTAAAATATATGTAAACCCTCTGATCTAAAAAAGTTTACGTTTACCTAAGAATTTAGCCCAAACTTTATCACGGATATGTACAAAGATTCTGCTACAAAGATGCTCATCACAGCAATGTTTATAACAGTAAAAAGACCAGAAACAACATGATTGTCCACTAGGAAAATGGGTAAATTATGTTCTATCCATAAAATGTAATAATATTCAATTTTAAGTAGCAGAAAACTATTTCATGCCTTGGAAAACTGTTCCTAAATAGCAAGTGCAAAATATCTCTAGCAATATTATTATATAATACTTTTTAAAAATAGTATGTAAATAGCACATGGGTTTTTAAAAGCATCTATCAAAATAGTACCAGTGGTAATCTCTGAATGATCTGGTCATAGGAGATTCAAATTTTTTAAAATAAAAATCTGTTTTAAGATTTAGAAAAAATGATTTTTGTTTAACTAGCTACTAATTCAGTAAAAAGTTTCATTAAATCCCTACGCACTGAGATAAGGCAAGTCATTAGCAATCTTCTGACTTCTCTGTGAGTAGAGCCAGGAAGTGGTTCATGTATGAAGCACCCAGTGATCAAATGAAAGTTTAAAAAAAAAAAAATAAAGTCACTTCTCTGCAACAGATCCTATTACCTCTGAAAATGAGATACTACAAATTTTGAGAATAACAGACAATATATTAATCTAAAAGTAAAGAAGCAAAACACCTGAGGCCAAGGTAAAACAACAAAGTTTAAGGTATTTCTTTTTAGGTCATTCACCTCTTTGGTATGACCAAAGTACACAGGCATCTCCTTGCGGCAATGAATAGCACTCAGGCTTTGGCGACCACATGTTATCCTAAAATAATTATTACAGTATATATGGATTACTTAGGCCAGGCGCTGTGTTTTAAAAAGCACTTTCTGCGTGATACCACCTCAGTGACTGTTTACTGTAACCATGAGGCAGCAATTAGTTCTCTTTATACTCTAGGTGAAAAATGGGCTAAGAAAGGTTAAATAAACTTGGCTCAAGGTTACAGCAAGTTAGTTGAGGGATTGAGATTTAAACCTAGTTCTACCTGACTCTAAAGGAGGGAAAAAAGGGTTTTCTAATATAGAGTAAGGAAATATGGTATCTTGACATCATGGTCCATGGTCCAAAGAGATTTTCATTATTATTATTTTTAGTACTTTACATATTATCTTTTTGGTTCCTCAAAAAGTTAAACACAGAATTACCAAATAACCCAGCAAATCTACTCCTTGTTATATACCCAAGAGAACTGAAAACAGATGTTCAAGCAAAAATTGAAATATGGGGGCGCCTGGGTGGCTCAGTGGGTTAAAGCCTCTGCCTTCTCAGGTCATGATCCCAGGGTCCTGGGATCGAGCCCCGCATCAGGCTCTCTGCTCGGTGGGGAGACTGCTTCCCCCCCTGCCGCCACTTTCTCTCTGCCAGCCTCTCTGCCTACTTGTGATCTCTGTCTGTCAAATAAATAAATAAAATCTTAAAAAAAAAAATCTAAATATGCACAGAGCACTGTTGTAATAGCCAAAGACTGGAAACAACCCCCAAATGTTCATCAACAGATGAATGGATAAACAAAATGCTGGTCTATCCTTCCAGCAGAATATTACTCAGTCAGCAAAGGCATGAAGCACTGATATGTGCTACAGTACGGATGGACCCTGAGAACATCATGCTAAGTGAAAGAAGGCAGCCATGAAAGCAACACGAGGCACGATTCCATTTACAAATAATGCTCAGCACTGAAACATCCATAGAGACCGAAAGCCCATTAGTGGTTGTCAGACGAAGGGAGAAGGGAATGGAGAGTGATTGCTTAAAGTGGGTACTGGGTTTCTTTTGGGTCAGAACAATAAAAATTGTTCTGTAATTAGACAGTGAGTTGTAATGATTGCACAACAACGGGAAGGCACTGGACATCAGTAACTGAACACTATGAAATGGTGAATTTTGTGTCACGTGAACCTGACCTGAATAAAAAAAAGCATCTTTTCTGCACTGAAGACACTAACCACAGGTCTTGCAAAGCTTAGCCATGTGGGGTGTTACAGAAGCATCACAGCTGAAGAGAGCAGGGGTGGGACCGGGGGGAGAGAAAGGCAGCAGCCCAGCAACTGTGCCGTCCCCACAAGTCAGCCATGTAAAAATACACTCGTCAAAAACCCCACTGTGGTTCACACCGCAGAGCAGAGAGGCCACCATAGCCTATCATACTGGTTTTCCTATTTCTGACCACTTGACTATTTGGTAAACTTCTCAGGGTTCCACAAGAATGGTGTCTCATGAAGTGACTTTAAGTTTTTCATCAAAAAGGGGCTAGAGCAAAAGTAAGCACGGAAGTCCAGGAAAAGTACAATAACCCGTGCACGGCAACGGCCGCCTTCTGCTTCCATCATCATTGATCCTTTGGACCTACGAGCCTCCTAGAAGAAAACTCAGCAAAACTTACGCTCAGTGTCCAAGTTAGGGAGGAACAAGTGCCTTCTGGTGACATCTCAACAAAGACTTCCATAAAACTGCCTGGGAATCAAAAGATTCCAACTTTATTTCTGTCACATTCATTTCCTTATAATGTTCAAAAGTGAAACGCTGTAAGCCATCTGCATTCACCCTCCTGTACGGAGGAGAACTGAAGTGTCGCACTGACTGCTCCTCACAGAGGTCACCCAACAGCCGGGCAGACTGCCTGGCTCATGAGGACAACCCAGAAGCACTCATTACTGGACCAGTGCTTAAAATTCACCGGGAAATGGAGAGGAGAAAAGATGAAGAGTTTCCAGAAAACGACAAAAACACAAGCAGGAGAACTTCCCCTCTAGATACAAAAATGTCTTCTATATCTAAAATATTTAGACAGCAAGAGTTGAGGGGTGGGGGGAAGAGCAATAAAATTTAAAAACAAGTTCTAAAACAGAGCCTAACACAAAGGCCTGCATGCCAGGGGAAAGCATGCCAGGGGAAAGCGTGCCAAATCTGCGGGTCACCAACGATGGCATCAGTCACATACGCTTTTATTTCGGCCCAGCCCCTATGCTGGACACTCCTTGGGTTTATCCTTCTTAGGAAGACTTTATACAAACATTAAGCTTTTCAAAAACAACAATAACAACATTAAGTCTTTCATTAAGCATAAAATGTGGTAATTGTTAAAAGCGCTAATTAGAGAATACAATTACAATGAAATAATAATTTTAAAAGCCAAAAGAAGAAAACTAGGAATGTTATGCACTGGGGATAATTATTCAACAGTACGAACAACTCTGAAAAGGTGAATCTGTGGAGAGTTCTGAACCCTGCAATAAACCATAAGAGAAAAACAATAATTTTATAGAGGGGGAAATGTGTGGTTATTGGCAAGGAAATCTGTTCAAGTGCCTAAAGAGGCCAGGCAGGGACCAGGGAAGTGGGGGAGGTAGATGGCAGAAAGTGCATGACAAGTAGATTTCTGTCACGTGACAATTCAGTCTCCATGTTGCCTGATACAAGCAAAATCTGGATTTCTGTCTTTAATACTCCAACTTTAAAATGCTGGGAAAGAAACTCTCCTCCCCACCCCTGTACCCTGACCACCAAGACACGAATTCAGCGAGACACACTGTGTGGCCTGCCAGCTTTCAGAGCCTGGCCGAGACAATCACCGGAGAGGCAGACGTCTGTCTGAGAGATGCTAACTTGATAGCGGCCTGGGCTGTAAAGGCCAAGTACGAGGCAAGTGTGGCCAGTAACAGCTTCCTGACAAGCCACGGACGGTTCTACATGTTCAAAGACCCAATGAGCCAAAGCAGGGTGACAAGGAAGGCTACCACAGCTACAAAGATACACACTAGAACATCTGAGAAGACAAATGGGAAAGGGAGTGATTGACTCAGCAGATGTTTAACATAGGCTAAATGGGTCTATTTTGGGAAAAGATGCAAACAGAACATACATTCACAAGGTGGAGAAACCCAAGTCTGACTTTAAATCTCCAATGAACCTCTTCCACTTGTGCCTGGTGGAAAAGCACAAGAGAACCAAATTTAAAATCCATTCGTTTGGACTTGAACATGGCCTTTGGGCACCTACTCCATGCATGAGCAGGCATGCGACCAACATCTCTAACCCCCTTGCCAAGGTTGCCTAGCTGATGGGGACAGAAAGCCTCACTTAATCTCTAGGCTAAAACTGGTTCTAAAGGGACTAAAAAAAATCAAATAAAAGCAATAAAACCAAAAAGACAACTAGATAAAATTTCAGTTCAAGATGACAGATTCATATACCTGTCCACTTTTCCTCCCTTCTAGATTTACACTGAAATAAAACAACCCTGAAAACACCAGAAAAAATGTCTCTTTCCAAATGAGTCCAGGGAACTAATCAATAAATACCAAGACCTGGGGAGAAGCACGAGCACCAAGAATCAGAATAATATAAAATACTCACAGAATAGAGTATTTCTCAAACTTCAATCATTCCCATCATAGTACCACAATTTTTGCTACATCCCAGTATCATCTATCCTATTATTCAATATTTTCTTTAAATCACCTTACTATGATTTAGTTAAATAAACATATTTTAATTGAAACTTAGTATTATCACAGTAAATGGCAAATGGGTGTCACTTTGTCATCAGTAGGTGGTAACTACAAAAATAAACACACTTTTAAAAATTCTAGCTAATTTTATTGCTGATAGAAAGACCTGGCCTGCCACCTGTTCTCTGCTACGGTAGGAAACAAAGAAGATCAGAGAGGTATTTCAGACTAGTGCCTGAGACTTGTTCTTTGATACAATCAAGACGAAAAAGAACTTTCTGAAAGGGAGTCCTTACCCTACCTTTGTTTCAATGACACCTAATGTTGGACCCACATCCTGTTTAAACCATCCCCAGTAGTGTAAATACCACATGTGCACAGGGGCCAGCTGGGCCAGCAGGCCCTTCCGCCAAACCTCACCCCCAGTCACTCTCTCTCACATTTCTTCCCACACATCACCATTCATTCGGCCACCCCAGCTGAAAGAAAGGCTTTACCCCCAAAATAAAATCTAAGAAATGCTCTCCAGAGAAAGGGAGCTAACTACTTCAGGAGGACCCTGAAAAGTAGAGGAAAAGTAGAGAAGAGCTTGGGGCAACGTCAACCTCCCAAAGCAGATGGCAGCCTGGGTGACAGGCACTTGGTTACAGCGGGTGGCAGGAGGGTTTACTCAGGAGTAAAATTCATGGAAAGTGCCAAGCCCACCTAATTCTGCTGACTGCACCGGCTTCTCACCATCCCTTGCCCCAATGCCTCCTGTACAGAAACCAGCCGATCCACATGCCTCACATGCTTGAACAGAGCCTACAGTGAGCCCTGACATTTAAGGTACAGGCCTCATGGGGACAAAGACCTACCCACATATAAAGAGGAAACCCACGCCAGCTACTTACGAATTCTCTTTCACTACGTACAAGGATGGCCCAGCAAGAATCCAAAAAGTTCACTACCTGTGTCCTCTGCATGAAAGTTAACTCCAGGAGAGTGTCCCCAGCATCAGGGAATAAAAGAGAGGAAGCCAAGAAGAAAATGATGCAAGATCCAAGAAACAGCAGTAGTTGAGATGAACTTAAAGTAGTGAAGAACTACCACAAGGAATTAAGAGACTCCTCGAAACAGGTTTTCTGACCTGGGCTCTCTTTCCTTCTGACTCCAATCACACATCTCGGTTCTACCACAAATATACAACCATAATAACATAAATAGGGCTACTGGTTTTGGTTTTCTACATAAAAATCAACTAACTGACAATGCATGGAAGGCTACATTACCACTAAAGAACAGACTGTATACACACCCAGCATATCCAGAACACAAACCAGGAATCAGAGGAGAGAAGAGGTACACATGCTCGTGGTCTAGTTTCTCATCATCATGGTAGAGTCTACTGATCATGCCAAAAATTGATAAATTACAGAAAGGGGTTTCCTCCATTATTTAAAATCATAAAGGTAACCACCTCAATGGGTAACCACCTCAAGGAGTAACCAAAAGAAAACTAAAAGATGAAGGAGATGTTGGAGGTATGGAAATTCCTCATCTTTCTTTATGGGGAATCTGTAAACAGAATCAGTAGTTAACAAATTAGTAGAAGCATAAATATATCATTTAAAGCTGTAACAGTAGTTATAAATAGAAGTAGCAAAGAAAAAGGAACTTAAAAGTGGTTACTCCTAGTAAGGAGAATTCAAATTATACCCTTAATTTTTTTGTTACCCATGCTTACGTTATTCATATTAAATACAAACACACATAATTCATATGGGAAAACAATCTATAAGAATATATTCCATACCATTGCTGGCACTGAGAGAGAATTTCACATTTCACTTTTATCTCTCCTAGGCTATTCAAATTTGTACCAGCAGTGTATAGTATCTTCATAATTGGGTAAAAAGATACAAAAAATGTTAGATGAATATTCAACAGGTCTTAGAGGCCTAGAACTTGATAAAGAATTTGGCCTAATAAAATTTATGAGCTAAATTCCTTTATTTTAATGACTTATTTACGAATGAAAAAGTTTATATGAAAAAAACTTCATGAAAAAAATTGAAAAGCAACTGACAAGTGGTTAAAATATTTGTAATAGACACCAAGACAAATAATAATGCCCTTAAAGGCTTTTATAAATCAACTTAATAAAATACTAATATTCCAGTAGGAAAAAAAAATGGGCAAAGTACATAAACAGTCAAATCTGTTCCAAAAATATATATATTAAAATGGCCAGTAAAAATGAAAGAGGAAAAAAGTTCACTTTCCCAGACATTCAAAGAAATGCAGATTAAGGCAATAATAAAATGCCATTTTTTCATCTCTCAAGTGGCAAAAATTATTTTAACTTATCATGTTCCACTGTTACTAGTTTGGTGAGAAAGATATGCTCCTGAAAAGTGTTAAGTGATACATCCTTTCTGGAAGGATCAGCTATACAGATCAGCTTTAAAATATTCCTTTCCTCTAATCCTATAATTCCACATTTGTGATCACTTTTTTTAAAAAGTTATTAATTTTAGATAGAGAGTGCATAGGGATGGCAGGAGAGGGTGAGGGAAAGAATCTCAAGCAGAATCCCCACCGAGCAAGCAGCCTGATGTGGGGGGCTTATCCCAGGACCCTGAGATCATGACCTGAGGCAAAATCAAGAGTTGGACCCTGAACTGAGTGAGCCACTCAGGTGTCTCTGTGATGATTTCTTCAGGATGAAGTCAAAGATATGATAAATAACTGTAAAGATGTTCACCACAACATTGTTTAAATGGGAAGATGCTTTAATATAACATGTTATAATCTTTCAAAGTCATGATTCTGTAGCAAATTTGGGGGGACCCAACAAAATGCATATTTGAATGCCATGTCTGTGTAAAACCACACATACACATACACATATGCACATGTGTGAGAGAGAAAGAATACACAGGGAGACACTTGCCTGGAAAAAGTCTAAAAGTTTGAGCACTGAACTATAATAACGGTTATTTAAGTGGAGGAATAATTATTTGGGACTATTCCTTTCTACATTGATTTATATTGTTTTTTAATTTTTTCACAGCAAGCATGTTTCAGTTTTGTAATAAGGCAAAACAAAACAGTATTAGAAGTCAGCTTTGAACATTATTAATGATATGAGGCAAATTCATTTAAAGAGATTAAACGAAGAAAGCAAAATATGAAACTGCATACAGGTCCAATTTTGCTTTCAAAAATTAACAAGTCAGGAAATGACAGATGTTGGCGAGAATGTGCAGAAAGGGGAACCTTCCTATACTGTTGGTGGGAATGCAAGCTGGTGCAGCCACTCTAGAAAACAGTATGAAAGTTCCTTAAAAAGATGCAAATAGAGCTCCCTATAACCCAGCAATCACACTACTGGGTATTTACCCCAAAGATACAAATGTAGTGATCTGAAGGGGCAGGTGCACCCCAATGTTTATAGCAGCAATGTCCACAACAGCCAGACTATGGAAAGAGCCTCGACGTCCATCAACTGATGAATGGATAAAGAAGATGTGATACACACACACACACACACACACACACACACACACACAGGAATATTATGCAGCCATCAAAAATGAAATCTTATAATTTTCAATGACGTGGATGGAACTAGAGTGTAATATGCTAAATGAAATAAGTCAATGAGAGAAAGACAATTATCATATGATCTCACTTATATGAGGAAGCTGAGAAACAAGAGACAGGATCATAGTGGAAGGGAGGGAAAAGTGAAACAAGACAAAACCAGAGAGGGAGACAAACCATAAGAGACTCTTAATCTCAAGGAACAAACTGAGGACTGCTTAAGTGCAGGCAGGTGGGAGGGAGGGGGTGGCTGAGTGATGGACACTGGGGAGGGTATGTGCTATGGTGAGTGCTGAGTATTGTGTAAGACTGATGAATCACAGACCTGTACCCCTGAAACAAATAATATGTTTTATGTTAATTTAAAAAGTTTGCACATAAACATACAGGTGAAAAAATTTACATAGTAAATATGTAAATATGTAAACAGGGATGAAGTCTGGGCAGTACAATGACATGGAATTTTATGTTTCTTCCTCACAGTTCCCAAATTTTACACAGTGAAAGCCATTCCCAGTAAGTCTTAGAATCAAAGAGTTAGTAAAGTTAAATCTCTTTGTTGCAGGACCACTAAGGGTCTCAGAAGTGCTCATTGGCCTCCTCAGTCCTTAAGAAACAGTATGGCTGACAACATTAGGAACACTCTTAGCTTCAGAACACTTTCCGAAGAGTACTGTGCTTTTTCCACTCTATGTTACATTCAAGGGACTAAGATGCCATAACACTGGGAAATGTCTGAGAACAATGGCACTATAACTTAAAAATCTTAAGAAAAGTATCTGGGAAAGAGAGTAATGATTTAAATGAAGGTTAAATTACAATTCTCATTTATAATCATAATTTAAATGAGGGTTAAATCTTAAGCATTGTACAGAACGATGACTATAGGTGATAACATTGTACTATATACCTGAAATTTGTGGATCTTTAATGTTTTCACCAAACACACACATAAACACAAAGATAACTATGTGAGGTGATGGATAGGTTAATTCACTTGATTTCAGTAATCATTTCACAACATGTACATGTAACAAAACATCACATACAACATAAATATATAAAGCTTTTGTCAATTATATCTCAATAAAGCTAGTAAAAATAAACTAAATAAGGGGTGTCTGGCTGGTTCAGTCAGAAGAGTATGCAACTCTTGATCTCAGGGTTGTTTAAGTTTAAACTTAAACTCACAACCCTGAGTTTAAGCCCCACATCAGATGTAGGGATTACTAAAAAAAGTAAACTTTAAAAATATAAAAATAAACCCTATAATAGTAGACTTAAAAATAAATTTAAAGCAATTTTTAATGAAAAAAAAACAAACAAACAAAAAAAAAAAACTCAAGCAACCCCTCACTTTACCAGAGTTCCAAAAAGCACACTTCAGAAATGCTGGAAGAGTGTCTCAATTAGGCTCCATGCCCAGTGCAAATCCCAACATGGGGCTTGACCTTACGACCCTGAGATCATCACCTGACCCAAAATCAAGAGTCTGACACTTTACCTGACTGAGGTGCCCAAGCACCCCAACACGATATACTTTACCAGGTTGTACTCATTAAAATTCCACAGAAATGCATTTTTAACATAGCTTGACTTAAGGTAGTTTTCATCTTCATTAATATAACTGACAGAGACAACTTGAGAATGGAAGAAAAAGATAATAATTTGACTTCTAAGGGAAGAAAAGGGAAAAAGAAGAAAATGCAAATAACTATAGTGACAAAAATATCCCAATTAGGACATAAAATATCCCTACTGAAAGTAAAACTGGATCTTGTTTCCGACTTAGAACGCAGAGGGAGACTCGGGTTGCAAAGAACGTGGTGGAACACGGGAATAAGCGCCTGAAGCAGTTGCAAGGGGAGGAAGGAAAAGCAACAGGAATGCAGTTTCCAAGGACCAGGATACCAGCGCCACTTGCTAAGCTGAGCTATTACATTCATCACTAGACTGTGACCATCTCAGCGGTCAGGAGAGATACATAGAAATAAACTTCCTTAAGTCTGAGAAGCAGTAGTGTGCCTTCATTCATTCGGAACCCAATGGACCCAGACTGTCAAGGTTCAAATTGCAATTGTACTTCTTACCAGCTATGTGATCTTGCTGAAGCTACTTAAATTGTCTGCGCCTAAGCTTTCTCACCTGCAAACTGGGGAGCATAATCCTAATACCTCCTTGTTCTGAGAATTAAATGAGTTAATATGTAGAAACTGCTTAGAACAGAGCCTAGCAGTAACTGTTACATAAGCGATGTGTTACATAAGTAAAACTTACAGTTACAGTGTGACCGAAGTAAAACTAACAATAACTCACACTTATTGATTAAAAATTTTTAAGAAATCATATAGATACATAGAATCCTTATTTAGATTATGATTCTTTCTTCCAGATATTTTTCTTAAGGCTTAGAAGTTATAGTGCCATTGATCCTAGCCATTTTCCTTAAAGGGAGAGGGGAATAAATTTACATTAACTTTGGACGGAGGCAAACCTGGACTCAAATCCTAGCTCTTCCACATTGTAGCTACATGATTTGGGACAAGTTATAGTCTGAGCTTCAAAATATTCATTTGTGGCAGGAACAGAATAACAATCCCTAGCATTACCCTGAAAATTAAACATAATAACTTAAGTAAAACAATCTTTTCTCCCTTAAATTGAAGTTACACATACCATCCTTTGGGACTGGAATTTTGCAGTATGTATCAAAAGTTGTAAGATAATACTCTTTATTTACTTTTCTTTCACTTCTAAAAACATCTGAAAATTAAGATGCACTAAGCATCACTATAATGGGAGGGGGGAGGAGAAAACACCAACCAAATTCTGTAAGAATAGCACACTTGGGAAATGCTTATGACAAAGGAGAGAAAAGCAGGATAGACACATAGTCATCGTGACTGCTTTTTAGAAGTCTTTTGTGTGAAATAAAAGCAAATTACAAAATAGTATTTGAGTGTGATAAATCTATTATTTGCATTTTCACTTTTGCACTAGAAAAAATATGAATATAAACACCAAGAGGTCATAAATGCTATTTTTATTTCTTTCTACTACTTTTCCATATTTTTGAATTTTCTTTAATGAATTCTCTTAATTTTATCATAATAAAATCAGTTCTTTAAAACAAGAACATAAATGTTTTTGGGGAAAAGATGAAGAAAATTAACTGAAATACTAAGTGTTTTTTTCTATCTTTCAAATTTTCTATAATGTGATTATTTTTAGACTGGAAAAGAAAGACTATTTCTTTTTAAAGATTTTATTTATTTATTTGACAGAGAGAGACACAGTGAGAGAGGGAACACAGGAGGGGAGCAGCAGAGGGAGAGGGAGAACCAGGCTTCCCACTGAGCAGGGAGCCCAATGTGGGGCTTAACCTGAGCCAAAGGCAGAAGCTTAACGACTAAGCCACCCAGGCACCCCAAGAAAGACTATTTTTAAAAGCTTTCTTCCTGGAAAACAGTATGAAGGTTCCTTAAAAAGTTAAAAATAGAACTATCCTACAACCCAGCAACTACACTATTAGGTGTTTATCCAAAGGATACAAAAATGCTGATTCAAAGGGGCACGTGCACCCCAATGTTTATGGCAGCATTATGAACAATAGCCAAGTTATGGAAAGAGCCCAAATGTCCACTGACTGATGAGTGGATAAAGAAGATGTGGTATATATATATATAATGGAATATTACTCAGCCATCAAAAAGAGTGAAATCTAGTCATTTGCAACTATGTGGATGGAACGAGAGGCTATTATGCTAAGTGAAGTAAGTCAGAGAAAGACAAATATGATTTCACTCATATCTGGAATTTAAGAAACAACAGATGAACACAGGGGAAGGGAAAGAAAAATAAAATAAGATAAAAACAGAAAGGAAGGCAAACCACAGAGACTCAAATACAGAGAACAAAGTGAGGGCTGCTGGAGGGGAGGTGGGTGGGGGATGGGCTAAATGGGTGACTTGCAGTAAGGAGGGCACCTGTAGGGATGAGCGCTGGGTGTTACATGTAAGAGATGAATGACTGAATTGTTTGAAACTAATGCTACACTATATGTTAACTAACTGAATTTAAATTAAATAAATAAGTAAATAAAAATAAAAGCATTCTCCCTTGGGATGCCTGGCTGGCTCAGTTGGTGGGGCACACAACTCTCGATCTCGGGGTCCCGAGTTCAAGCCCCATATTGGGTGTTGAAATTACTCAATAAATATTTTTAAAAAATAAAAAGTAATAGCATCCCCCCCTCAAGCTTGTTCTTCCCTAATTAATACCTATCTTTCCTCCTCAGCTAAAATTCTTTTTTTAAAGGGTTGGGGTTTTTTTTTTTTTTTGAGAGAGAGAGAGAACAAAGCATGGGGGGAGGCAGTACAGAGCAAGAGGGACAAGCAGACTCCCCACTGAGCAGGGAGCCCAACGTGAGGCTCGATCCCAGAACTCTGAGCCACGAGGCACCCATCAGCTAAAATTCTTAAATAAATAGTATATTCCTTGAGAATTTCAATGATATACTCCTCTGAAAGTTAAGAAATGTAGGAAATAGCTTATCCCCGAGAGTTAGGCATTAAAGGCAACTGTGCAGGGTTTGGGCAACCCAGGCCTGATGAGTTAATCCTTTACTGCAACAAACAATGAAATTAGAGCAGAAATATATAAATTATCAAGTCACCTTTAAAGAGGCCAGTCAGATGAATCTTGCCCCCTAAAATAGAAACCCAACCAAAACAAGATAACAAAATTGGAATTCCCACTAAGGTACCAAATACAAGGGCTGCTCCAAAGGGAGTTTCTACACCAAAATGCAGAATTTACAAAGACAATTAATCTAGTTGCAGTCCCACAACTCTTAGCCTTTCAGCCCGATTATGAATCTAAGAAGAGTGAGCGGAACAGCAAGAGTTCTCTACTGAACAGAGAAAAGTAGGAAAAAGATTTGTGGAGTGGGCATCCACGTGCTCTGAGTACAACCATACCCTACATCGAGCTGCGTCAGGGGCTCAACGGGCCTCATTCAGTGAGCCAAATATGTGACTCCTGGAGTGGGAGTACAGCGGATTTCCACCTTGGGAAACTTAAAGAGTGGGAGAAAGAGAAGCCATGTTGATGCCTGAGCTCAAAACGCACCACCGAGGCAAAGAATCCGCAATCCCAGCAGAGCAGAGCAGAGGCGGGCCGCAGGGAAGAGCCAGCAATGGGGTCATCCTGGGCTCAGTCCGATGGCGCCCTCAAAGCAAGCCAAAAGGACTCCAGAAGGAGGAAACCGTAGGTGGACGTAAGTTCCTAGGAACTAAGGAAGAGTCACTAAATACGGCCCAACAATATGAAGATGCATCCCCCCAAGGCCGGGGAGTAGCAGGCAAGGGAGTCGCACACGCATCTAAAGAACCCAGAGGAGAGGCAGCTTGAACCATGTACCAGGCTAAGAGCCACATAAGAACGATCCTAGTTCTCCATTCCTGCCTCCTCCCACTCCACCTAATCTAGAACCTAATAAGGTCAGAAACAAAATGGGAGAGACACGGGAACGCAAAAAGAGCAGAAGGCAATCATGCCCCTTTCTCTCACAGCAAGTGGTTGTCAAGTACGAGTCTTAACTGGGAGGAAAAGGAAGAAAAAGTCTTACCCTTGAATGAAGACTGAAGTGTTGATTCAAACACTCATCAACGTTTTTTTTTTTTTTTAAAGTAGGCTCCATGTGCAACATGGGCCTTGAACTCATGACCCTCAGATCAAGAGTTGCATGCTCTACCAACTGAACCAGCCTGGTGTCCCTAAATACACATTTTGATTTTTAAATTGAGCCCGTATTTTGTGACTTCTATTCTCTAAGGTTATTGCCACTTGAATGTACTTTTCATCTTTTATTTACCACTGAATCTGAGCACTTAGAAGAGGGACTGGCTCACCGGAGTGCTCATTAAACAGCTGTTGAGTCAATAACTTGAAGAGTGAATAAAAAGTCCTAAGTCTGATTCCTTTTCACAAAGGCAAAAAGCTTTCCAAGCTGAGTACACTTCAAAGAGATGGTGAGAGACAAAAACATTTTCTCATCTCCTGTAAGTTTTGTATTTGACACACTGAATATACAACTAAAGAAAGAATACGTTAGTGACAACATAGCCTGGTACTTCTTAAGAGCACAAAAACAGCCGGAGAGGTCAATTTTCGAGGTGTCCACTTAAGCATCACGCAGGGGCCAGAGTACGGGCGCAGACTGTGAATGACCCCACCAGTCCTTACAGCTCGCCCACCTCTGGAGTGAGATGAATGTCCTCACTGTGGACTGACACCACTCACTGGCCCTTGGATGCACCTAACTTCCCTAACTACATCTGACTCCAGGCTCCCTAATTGGTTTTGAAGCAAAACCAGTTTCGCTGGTTCCAGTTCAGCTCAAAACTTTATTTCTCATGCTAATAAATTTGCACCGGTTTCCATCTCAGTGCTGGGTGACTTTCAGTTAGCAAAACACCCAAGCACCTGAGTCTGCAAAGGGCCTAACTCAGCTCTGTCTTCCCCAGATTCCCTCCCCACTGCGTGTCCCTATGGTCCACTCTCATTACTTGCACTATCTCTGGTTCACTCCGTACCTCAACAAAGCAGGTTTGGGCTTTAATGCACCCCTGAAACTGCTCTCCTAACCGTGACCATAGCCCACTAATGCCAAATCCAGTAAATTCGAAGAAACTAAATAAATGTGGTCAGAAGGTACGAAGAGAAGCAGGTGAGCATGAAATTTAAAAATAAAAGCCAGGGGCGCCTGGGTGGCTCAGTGGGTTAAAGCCTCTGCCTTCGGCTCAGGTCATGATCCCAGTGTCCTGGGATCGAGCCCCGCATCGGGCTCTCTGCTCAGCAGGGAGCCTGCTTCCTCCCTTCTCTCTGTCTGCCTACTTGTGATCTGTCTGTCAAATAAATAAATAAAATCTTTAAAAAAAAAAAAAAATAAAATAAAAGCCAAGTAACGAATTTCAGAAGGAAATGTTCATCAAGGCCAATGCAAGAGAACATTCCACTAAGACAAGGACTGAGAAGCATCCGGTAGATTTGCTGGTGTGGAAGTCCCAGGTCACCTGGTCCGGAGCAGTTTTTGTGATTTCGTGGCTGGTGGGGCAGAATGGGTCTGCGGTGGGTAGAGTACAGAGCCGTGCCAGTGGGCGACCATCAAAGAGCGGACGAACTGCGGAGGGCTAAAGACTGCAGGGAGGCGGGAGAGGAAGGAAGGTA
This sequence comes from Martes martes, assembly GCF_963455335.1. Classification (NCBI taxonomy): domain Eukaryota; kingdom Metazoa; phylum Chordata; class Mammalia; order Carnivora; family Mustelidae; genus Martes; species Martes martes. The sequence continues at coordinate 11,523,195 of NC_137890.1, forward strand.
AAGCTTGTCTTCCAAGGGCTGAGGCTAGGAAGAAGAAAGTCAGCAGCTGGGAAAGTGCAGGCTAGGGTCAGCAGAGGGGCTATGCTTTAGTATTCTTGAGAACACAGAAGGACCCAGCTGAAAATAGCTAACCCCAGCTAGGAGCTCTACACACAGTAAATCTTAATCTTCACAAGAACTCAACAAAATACATCATATTCTCTCCTTTCCACAGGTGAGGGATCTGAAGTACTCTGGGAGTCTCTGAAAGGCCCACTCCGGCATCAACCGGAGAAAGCTCCAGACTTAACCACGTGCCACCCTCACCCTCTCAGAGGAGAGGATGAAGAAGAGGGTGGTGGTACAAAAGGGAGCAGAGAGTAAGTTAAGAAGAGACGGAGGGTGGGCTTCAGCTAGAAGAGTGCTTCCCTCTTTTAGCTTGGGGAAAGAGAAAGGAACCGAGTTTGTATGCCCGACCAACTCTTACTCCTCCCTCAAAACTCAGCTCAACTATCGCCTACAATGGGAAGTCACTGACAACGGTAAAAATGTGGCTATAAACAAGTGACAGCCCTTACTGGGGGCGTGCATGAAGAGTGAGATGGGTAGAGACCAGGAACAGTCTTGAGGATGGGGATGGCAGGGGAGGAGCTCGGGGAGATGACTGAATCCAAGGACTCAGATCAGGTGTCACACATGAACACCAGCTTGGGGCTTCGTCAGATGACTGTAGCAGGACAGCAGAACCAGGTTCTGAGAGTCTCGATGAGACTGTAACTCCAGTAATTAGCTATGGGCTCCTGACTTGACATGGAAGATGCCAGAAATGGGCTATAAACTGGAGACAAGGGGAATGGACACTGTGGCCATCAGAGCCACCACGGTGAGAAGCTCAAAAGTTGATTTACAACAAAAGAGGGCAAATCTAATTGAACTGGGAGAAGACGACTGGTTTCTCCCAAGGAAATACCCATCTCTGCCTACTCTGCGGTCTCCTCCTTCCCTACCATCCCTCAGCTGCTAGACTTGCCGGAGCTCCTGTCCTCAGCCTCCTAACTCCACTCACTGTTTCCAGCACCCTCACTCACATCCAGAGCAGAGCTCCCACCTAACCACCCACATCCAGCTCAGCACCCTCTCTCCAAATGCCCCCCTGGTATCTCTAACTGGACACTACACAGCCCTCCACATTAAATGTGGCCACTGCTGAACTCGTCTTTCCCCCACAACGAGCTCCCCCTTTTCCGCATTCCCCTACCGTAATGAATGGTAACACCATCTGTCCATCCAGAGCCACCTTCAACCCTTCTTCATCCTCAAATCCAACAAGTCTTATTTATGGTTATTTTTCTAAGCTTTTATTTATTTTTTTATTTGGCAGAGAGAGAGAGAGAGTATAAGCAGGAGGAACAGCAGAGGGATAGGGAGAAGCAGGTCCCCTGCTGAGGGATTCGATCCAGGAGCCTGGGATCATGACCTGAGCTGAAGGCAGACGCTCTACCGCCTGAGCCACCCAGGCATCCCTCAACAAGTTTTACTGACACAACCTACCTACTCACACATCTTTAGAAACTTTCTTCTCTATCCTGTTCATTCTCACCGCTACTACCTTAGCTGGAGCCTTCAGCATCTCCCGCTGGACTCTATTCACTCTGCCCCTTCTGCCGGCCACCCTCTTGTTTTGATGTAAATCTCTCTCCCCTTAAAATCTCCTGGGGATGCTTTAAAAATTCAGATTTCTGATGCCCACATTAGCCCTTCTCAATCTGTCTGTCTGGGGATGGGATCTGGGAATATGGACATTCAGAAAGCTCCATGGTTGATTTTTTTTTTCCTAGCTAGGACTCGGGCAGCATTTGGAAACACTGCTGTCACCACCACCAATAACCACCCCTCCACCCCCCTTCCCCCATCTTCCTTCCCCCAGCAACGTGAAGCATTCCTAAGTAGTGCTCTAGATCATTACCTCCTCCTGCTTCTCTGGACTTTGGTCTATCATTCATTCCTATCTGTGTTCCTGAAGAGGAGGAACCTCAGCCATTCCTCTGCCTTCTTCCCTAGCTCCTCCTCTTCTCCCTCTTCAGGTGGATGATTTCACCACACACATCTTAAACTGCTCAGTCCAGCCATTACCAACAATACTCTAATTCACCACCTCCTGCCTCTTTTCCAGGCCTGCCCAGGCTCTGCTGCTCTTTGAGGCCCTCTCCCCACTTGCATGCCTGACAAACTCTTACTTATCCCTCCAAAATCAGCTCAAATATCACCTGCACTAATAACTGTGCCTCTCCCTCAACCAGCCCACACCCCATCAATAAACCCACAGCACCAGGCAGACAAGTTGTTTCATTTCTTTTTTAAAATATTTCCCCACTAGACAATGAACTCCTTGAGGGTGGGAACTAAACCTGGAATACATCAGACATGCAATTAATGTTGGTTAAGTCTATTGTTACAGAGTGAATATACCGTAAAGTGACTAAGTAATGGGAAAAACTTGTAGTAAGTATAATAAATGATACATCTATTACTTAACACATAATTAAATGATGCACTGGTCTATAAGCAATCTAAAATAAGTCCTGAATATGTTTCCCATACACTTTTATCAAGCCATAATTACATGACTAGATAGACAGCAATACAGTTTCAAAGACACAGTCACAAACACCCTATCCACGATTTAACGCCCTGGCAGCCCCAGCTTTCTTCAGTGCCTTGAAAATGCACTGCTGTGCCTGTTTCAGTCTGTGTGCTTGCTGTTCCCTTTCTGCAAAATGTACATTTTTCAACAAACTCTGATGTGGCTGGGTGCTTCACACCACCTGGGTCTCAGCTCAAGTGTCATGTTCCCAGATATCTTCCCTGACCACACTTGCTGAAGCAGGCACCCACCATAACCTCAATCTCCATATCATTATGCTCGTATTGTCTTCAGGGCTCTCATCACTATACGAAATCATTTGTTTGTTAATTACTTGACGCTGGTCTCCTTTACCCAGTTTACCTCCTCATCCTCTGTACACAAACAGTGTGGGGCTTACATGGGTACCCAACAGACACCTGTTGAATAAATAACTGAGAGGAAGGCAAATGTAACACTAAAACACCATTATCTACCAGTCACATAACGAGGGACATATGCAGGTGGTAGGAAATGGCAGGGACTCTTTCCCTTGAAAAGACAATGTTCGCTCATCATCTATGAGGTTGTGGGCAGACAGATTATCCTTCCTGGGGATACTTACTCAAAATCAGAACTTTGACTTACCAAAGAGCCGCACAAACTTGCTAAATAAAATCACTTCCCACTCAGTGGAGAACCTTGCCAGGAAAAATTTTAAAGCAGATGATTGCTCACACCCAGTCTTGCCAAAGACCAGTCCTGGAAAAACTGCCCAGCGTCCACTAAAGGAACACAAGGGACCGAGACTTGTTCAACATTGAAATCCCAGCAACTAGCAGTTTCTAGCCCATAACAGATGCTCAAAATGTTTGTTAAATGAGCGCATGAGACATGGCCTTCTGAGGAATGGCCATCCCATCAAGCCTTACCCTGAGGATACACTTATTTCAGAAACAGGGCAAGACAGCTGAGGAGAAGCCTTGGCCTACACCTCTCCCTGGGCAGGAGTTCGGTTCCTAGAACTCAGTACTCATCAACCCTGTGCCTTAGGTGATCAAGTATGACCTTCCCCAGTGTTGCCATGTATCAAAGTTAAATAAACTTTGCCAACACAATGACTACTACAGTAACCAGTAACCCAGTAACGCAGTATAGAGTAACCCTTTAAATTTTTTCACGTGTTTTGGTCAAAGGGAAGGATAGTTCAAAAGGCTGAAATAACTAAAATGGAAGAGTTGACCATTAATTTTATATTCACCAGTGTAGGGGTCACTGTGTGATCCCAAGAAAATCACACCACCTTCTTGACCAGCAGTGCCAACAGTCCTATGTTCTTTATGCAAAGGGTAGTCTGGGGAAGATTAACCAGCCAGTAGATGAAACCTACTCTAAGGCCAATGAGTGAATCGAATTAATTATGAAACAAGGGAAATCATAAATATTCAACCCATTCCAAAACCTGAGAGTGAGGAAGATTTAAAATTATGCCTGTGTCTCTGATACTCACCCTCAGCCTAAGACTGTGTTCTCAGGAAAGGCCTCTAACAATAACCCTAGATCTTTAGTATTTGGAAATGTCAACTGCTTCCATACCTGGGCATGATTAAGTTCTCATGTGGAGAGACAGGAAGTACTAACAGTGACAAGCAACTGTAAATCACGCCTGTTCCAAACAGTTCACTGTTGCTGTCCCAGTGCCGAATCTCACTGCTGTTTACTTAACACACAGGCCATCTTACCAAGAGTCAACTGAAAAATTTCAGGGAAAAAAAATAAAATTGTCTAAAAGGGGGACGCCTGGGTGGCTCAGTTGGTTGGGCAGCTGCCTTCGGCTCAGGTCATGATCCCAGCGTCCTGGGATCGAGTCCCACATCGGGCTCCTTGCTCGGCGGGGAGCCTGCTTCTCCCTCTGCCTCTGTCTGCCAGTGCTCACTCTCTCTCTCGGTCTCTCTCTCTGACAAATAAATAAATTTTAAAAAAAAAAATTGTCTAAAAGGCTAGATGTACTTCTTTGCCCTCTATCTGCCGACCACCACTGACATTTGAGTGAAAGATCACGGCAACATCCAGCAGCAATGTCCGCACTTTCCTGCCAAACGACTTAACTTCCTTCCACTTTAATGTACTTTCATCAGTTTGTATTTGTCTAAAAACTCTTAAGGGAGACGGAGGAAGAAAGAAATCTAAGCAAACCTGAGGGGTCAGTTCCCGAGACAGAGGTTGGAAATCTGCATCTGGGGGAGAGCCAGTTCGGTCCCTCTGTAGCCTAAGTGGAGCAAGGTGACTGGGAAGGGGGCAGGCTTCCAGCATCTGCTCCACCAGGTCAGCCCCTTCTTTCAGCCTGGCACACGCGCCGCTGAGCACAAGGGGTCGAGCCCGGAGAGCACCCGGACACCCAGCCCGACCCTAACTGTCCAGCCCGCCTGCAGCTGCCCCTGGAACACCTGAGCATCGCACCTGGGGTTCATAGGTGGGGGCCGGGGCTGACCGCGAGACTCGGTCCGCACCTGCCCCTCCAGGCTGAGGTGGGGGCGGTGCCCGCTGCCCCTCACGGGAAGGAACCCCTAAGATTCGGGCGCGGGCATGGAGGGTCGGCCCCCAAACCTCCTGCAACCCCGAGGGTCCCCGCTGCCCCCAGGCTTCTCAAAGAGGTGCCCAGGGTCGCGCGTAGGGAACAGCCAGGATGGCGGCAGCCGGTACTCACAAAGCCCACTGGAGCCGGTGCTGGTGAACATGGTCCCGCCGGACCCGGAGCCCCCGCGGGGGGACAGGGGGAGGGGAAGTGGAGGTGGAGGGACCCGGCGACCGCGCAGGCGCACTCCCGGCGTGGCGGCGAATCCGGCAACTGGATTCCACTCCAGGGGCTGCTTGCGAGCGGCGCATGCGCAGCCCGTGGGACGCGCCGCTCCGCCCGCCCCCTCCCTTCCTGCCTGGGAAGGGAAGTCGGTCCTCAGTCGGAGGGTTCCGTCTGTCCGGGTTTTCGTGGCTGCTGCGGGTCCCCTTTAGAAAAGCAACGGGGGGACTTCGTGGGAGAAGCGGGAGTATAACTCCTGGAAGCAGCACTTGGGGGCTCAGCGCCACTCCACGACCTGTGGAGCCGCGTGGCAGCTGATTCCTCGGGAGTGCCGGCGTGGGGGGGCATTCCTCGTGACCTCTAACCTCTCCCCGGACGGGACGCCCGGCGCGTTCCACGCATGCTCAGTCTTTCTGGGCAGCCCCCCGAAGCTCGCTCCTCCGAGGACTGTTGACAGTAACTCTCTGGGGTTCTGGTGTCCCCCAGGTGCGAGAGGCCGCTGAGTCGCCGAGAGTTACGCTGTCCGGCCCTTTCCTGCGTCGATCCCGCGCGGAATCCCCTCAGGCGCCGTGAATCGTGCTCACGGGACCCCACCCTTCCGCACCGCGCCGGCAGGTGGTCACATCCCAGGGGTGGCGAGTCTATAGCTGAGCGAACTTAACTTCCCAAACTTCTGCCTCAGCGGCCTTCCAGACCTAGGCATTTCATTTTTTTTTCCCCCGCGCAAAATGAGATTAATCTTTACTAAGGCAAAGTCATGTTTTTTAAAATGAGTTTGAGCCTGAAAACTTTAATTTTATATTATGTAGTTATTAAAGAATACGTATTGTGGGGAAACTGACCAACTACAAGGCTAAATGAAAAGGACGGGCTACACAGCTGTATGGCATACTTTGAAAAGAAAATACTTTGGGAGTGTTTGTAAGGGCCAGGCACTGAGTGAGCTAAATCTGGAATTTGTGGATCAATAAAACACAGTTCCTGCCTTGAAGGAGAGGTGAGAGTGACCCAAAATTTTCACTGATTTATTGCTAGAGGGCAAAAGCATAAGGGACTTATTTTCCTTAGGCTTTTGTTTGTTTTACAGAAGCTGTTGGTTGGCAACAAAACCCGTAGCCGGCATAGGCCACTGGTTCTCAACGTAGATGTAGCTACCCCACCCCACCCCAGTTTAGGGATTCCAGAAGGCCAGAACTATTTTCATAATTAGTAGTACTAAGATATTTTTCTTTTTTTTTAATATTTTATTAATTTATTTGACACAGAGATCACAAGTAGGCAGAAAAGGCAGGCAGAGAGCGAGGGGGGAAGCTGAGCAGAGAGCCTGATTCCGGGCTGGATCCCAGGACCCTGAGATCATGACCTGAGCCTAAGGCAGAGTCTTAACCCACTGAGCCACCCAGGCGCCCCTAAGACATTTTTCTTTACTCTTATTCACTCAGGAAAATATAATGGAGTTTCCCTCTGTGCATTTGAAAGGGCTGTATAACTTAGTGAACCAGCATTCTCCACTTGATCAGTGAGTGCATCATGTTACAAAATCAGGCCTGGGTAAGATCAATGCAAACCGCAAGATAAACCGATGCATTTTAGTGTAACAGTACAAAAAGCTCATTGATAGGGCTTCAGATTTCTCATTCCAACCAATCTTTAAGAAACTACTGCTTGTTAAGTTATGCTGTAGTATCAGAAAAAAGTCCATATTATCTGAAATGACTATTAAAATGCTTCCTTTTCCAACAACAAAATCCTGTGAGGCCAGATTTTCTTCATGTATTTCAATCGAAACAATGTATCACAACAGACTGAAAGCAGAAGCATAGGAGGATCCAGCTGTCTTCTATAAAACCAGATCTTAGACATTTGCAAAAAAATGTGCAATAATGTTATTTTCCCTCATAATTTTTTGCTTGGGAATGTACCGCAATTTTTCACAAAAATATATTAGTTATATTAATGTGCAATGGGTCTGTTATTTTTAAATGAATTCCAAACCGTTTTTAAATTTTTCTGTCTTTTCATTAATTTCTAATGTTTCTAATAGATATAACTCATGTTAGCAAAAGCTCTCGTAGTTCTCGATTATCTTTAAGAATTCTAAAGAAATCCCAAGATAAAATGTTGGAGAACTGCTGAAATAGGAGATAAAGCGTTTTGAAGTTTAGGAAAACAGAGACCAAAAAAACTCTTCACTTACTTATATTCAATTTGGCAACATTCTTAACTAAATGCACAGTAACTTAATATGGTCTGCAGACCTTGCTTAAGAGTATTTTCAGGGATCCATACCTTGAGTGTACTCTGCACTCAGAACCTGGACATATCAACTGGTCGAAAGCTGTAGGTTTGTCTTCTAAGAAGCAAGTATTGTCCTTGGATGGGCAGCATCGGCTTTACCTGAGATCTTGTTTGGACTAGAAAGTGCCAGACCCTATCCCCAGACCTATTACAGCAGCGTTTAACAAGATCCTCGGGTGATTTGTATGCAAAAGTCTGAGAAGCACTAGTGCAGGGATTCTCAACAGGGGGCAGTTTTGGGACTCCAGAGGACACTTGCCAATATTTGGAGACATTTTTGGTGTTACAGTTATGAGAGGGGCCCACTACTAGCATCTAATGGGCAGATGGGATGCTGGTAAACATCCTACAATACACAGGGCCGCCTCCCACAATGAAGACTTCTCCTGTGCATCTGAGTGGCCCAGTAGGTTACATATCTGACTCTTGATCTCAGCTCAGGTCTTGATCTCAGGGCTGTGAGTTCAAGCCCCACATTCAAGCCCAGTGCAGAGCCTACTTAAAAAAACAAAAAAACAAAAAAACTGCCCCAAATACCAATAGTGTAAGGTTGAGAACTCCTATACTTGTGTAATTTAGCCAACGATTACCACACAATCCCAGAATGCTCAGTGTTTATCATTTCCAAAGTCCTTGCCTGTATTTCCACCTTGTCTCTTCTCTAGATTGTATTTTGGAGAACTAATTCTGTCAGTTACTAGGAATCATCATTTGCCTTGCCATGTCTTGCTGAATCTGCTTTCTATGTTGGGGTAGTAGTGGTAAATTTGAAAGAGTAAGCCCGTAGCGGGCAGGGAGTGTGTCTTACCAGATGTTGTATCCTACCCATTTTGAGTCTATTGGTGTGAAGACATTGTTTTCCTTTCCTAAAATAAAACATAGCATCTCTAAGGTTTTAGCATTAGAAAGCAGATCCCCAGAGGAGTCCTGGGGGAACGTTGCTGACCAAGCATCCCTGACACAGCTTTTCCTGTAGATTTCAGCTTGCCTTTAGCACCATGTTTCTTTCATAGAGCAGAGCTAGAAAGAATTTTTCCTAAAGATTACTAACAGTAGAGGGGGCCAACCACAACCAAATTAAGAACCACAGATTTCCAAAGTACCAAGTTCTGATCATATGACAGCTATTGTACCTTTACCTTGTAAACCACATCCTATTTCCATATTCTGGCTGAGAACCCCCTTTCCAAATTAGCAGGGATTGTAGTCAGCAACCTTTTGGAGGAATCAGTGGATAATGACTAGGGTTGATGGTCAGTCCTTGAGTAAAGTAGCCTTTATACTGCATCAAATGCATTTTTAGCATATAAAATCTACGAAACTAATAGTTATAAGAAAATAGGTCTGGAGGGTTTTTTTTTTTTAGAGTACTTACATCTTCTTACTGATTCAGTAATACTCATTATAGATGTCTACCGAGCAGGGAGCATTTTGGAAACCTGTTAAGTGTATTTTGGGTTTTCACAATGAATTGGAGGAGCCTGCTTGGGGTCCAGTAAAGGCCAGACACAATCCTTTTACCAAAAAAATTGAATCGTTCTCTTTTCTAACTTGTGTTTTACTCTCCAACCTCATGCTTCTTATGTAGGTAAAAGTCTATTTGTATTTTTCTGAATCTAGAACCAATTTCATTTTACATGTAAACATGTGCTTGGCAGAGTTTTAAGTCATGCTGAATTTGCCAGGAAGGCAGCTAAATACTGTTTCGGCTGTTATTTGAAACTGAATCAAGAGTTGTTCACCAATTCAAAACACCATTCCACATGCAACAACTCTGCTTATCTCTTTGAAGTCACCAGTCCCAATTTACACGTGCGAACGATGCACTCAGTGATTCTGTATCTTTGAAAAAGATGTGCAAACCTAGCCCTTATTATAAAAAAGACTATATATAATGTGAATATTAAGAAAAGGTGTTGAGAATACTCCTTTGAATATTTGAAAGTGTCCATATGCGCAACACCGTTTTTTTCCAGTTCATTTAGATGAATGAGCAAGGACCAATCCAATCCACCAAGATTAATGAATATTGTATAAAGACACAGAGCTGGCAAAGGTAGAAACTTCAGAGAGAAAATTGTTTTAAAATACTTTGTTCTTTGATGCTAACATGCAATTTTTGTTTCAATCAATGAGAAATACTGATATCGGAATATTACAAAGTGATTTGACATATATATCATATGTACCAGAAATGTTTAAATGAAGCCTTTAAACTACAAGTCAATAAGATTAAGATTACTAAAAAGAAGAAGGAAGTATCATTTTTCAACAACCTTAGGGAATTTTAAGAGATGCTTTCTTGCCCAGAATTTTCACAGTTCCCGTATCTGTAGCAGATAAGACCAGGTAGGTCTAAAAGACTGGTTTGGGACTGTATTGCTCATTTTCATGCTATTTAAAAACATATAATGGTTAAGTCTAGAGATCAGTGTGGATTTGTAATATCAAATTAGGTGATTAATCCACTTGAAAATGATGCCTCATATTAGCCAATTTGCAGGAAATATTAATTGAACTAAAACGTGATTTAGGGGAGACGTCCTTCTTTAACATTATTGCATCAGAGTATTCCCAACTGCGTATTTAGGTGGAAAGGGTTTCAGTGCAGTGGAACAATTCCTGCAGAAGAAACAAAATGTAACAGAACATTTGAGATTTCTTTTAATAGAATTAGAACCTCAGTAAGTTTCATCAATTAATTAAAAAAAATATTTCAGATGATCACCATCTGTTTTAACTTGGGTCTCACCCAAGGCAGACTTGGGGACAAAGTTTCAAGTTGTATGGAAGCGGTCCTAGGAAAGACCAGTGAGAGAATGGGGAATGAGACAGGGAAAGGAGGGGCAGAAGCCAACAGAGGTGAGTTATCAAACAGATTAGCACTGTGGGCAAATGGAGCCAGTGCCCCCAAGCCATCCCACTGGAGGGGTGGGCGGGGAGGGGACTCTCATAGGTCCCAGAGGGCTACCCGTGAGCAGTGTGATTTGTCCATACTTGTAGCCCACCCCTGTGAGTGAGCAGGGCAAGACTGCATGCTAAGAGCTGCATTTGGGGGGCAGGGGAGTGCCTAGGTGTCTCAGTGGGTGGAGCATCTGCCTTTGGCTCAGGTCATAATCCCAGGATGCTGGGATGGAGCCTGCATCTGGCTCCTTGCTCAGTGGGGAGCCTACTTCTCCCGCTATACTCTGCACCTCCCGCCTTGCTCCCTCTCTCTCAAATAAGTAATTAAAATCTTAAAAAAAAAAAAAAAAGCTGCATTTGGGAAGTAAGCCTCCACAGAGGCAGTGGCGGGGGGGTGGGGGCAGGGGGTAAGTCTTGGGCCATAGGGCCGATACCTTTCCGCCTACGGGCTTCATGTTTTCACAGCACACTCCTAAGAATGCAGGGCTGAACAATTTTCGTATGGAAATTTTGGTGGGAGAGGTTAGGAAGTGATAGGGTTGGTTTGCCTTTTTCTTCTGGTCTTCTTCCAGTACCCACCCTAGTCTACTACCTTATTTCTCTAGAGCTTTTTCTTTTTCTGATTCAGCTCTGTTTCCCATCACATATCAAAGCATGGGGTCTTCTGAATCTGAGTTCTAGAGATGGAACGCAGGCCCTAACGTGTGGCGGGATTTCAGAATAGGAGATCAGTGTTCTGTTGCTTCATCACTACTCATAAGGAAGTATTTTTAAATCATTCATATAGAACCTGTCACATTTGTGAGTCTGTCACACTTCCTCATCTTCTCCACCCAGAGCATCTGCTCTTTCTCGGAGGCTAAGTCAAGGTTACTTCTCTTGTGTCCATACAAACGTGTCCCATCTGTTCATACCAGACAGGCACTTGCTTGTCCTGCTCTAGTTTTAACTCTGCTCTGCAGCGTCCTTCTGCCCTCTCATTCTTCTCTGCACCCGGCCTGGCATCACTTCTGACCTCCTTACTTCCATATACCACACAAACTAACATATTTATAGGTGGATGCAATCACTGTGCCTCTGGGATGGACAGAGAGTATACATCTGGGACACCAGCAGCATCTGCTAAAAGTGGGGAAAAGGAAGTGAGACCAAATCACCAATTCCCTTTATCCTATCACCTCTGATCCCAGCACAGGCCATTTTTGTAGGGCCAACATTTTCCTCCTTTTAACGGATATGGCTACTGATCGGTACTACGTAAGTGACTCCTCTCAGGGTAGCTGCCCTAGATCCTTGCCGATGTGCAAGCTGGATTTTAGAATATTATCAAAACAGGAAAGATATGCAAAACATCATAATCCCTCCCCTGACCAGGTTGTGTCTTCTTCCCAAACTGCCCAGACGTCTCCTGTCCATCAAAGCAAGGCCAAAACCCACAGAGCTCCTTCCCCCAGGGTTGTTTCAACAAACGTGGGAGCCTAACTCTCACTTGCTCGCTTTCAAGACCTACTCAGAGATATGAGAGATTATCAGCTTCAATGTTTCATCTTGCTTGCTTGTCCCATTTTTATGGCCGGTTTATGCTGACCAGTAGCACCTTGATTCAAACTGATTCAAACTCATGTATTCAACATAATGTTCCAAAGCAAAAGGCATCCAGTTGATCTTTTATTTCTCCTTTTTCCAAGGTGAGATAATCACGAGAATATTATGTAGGAAATTTTTTATCATTCTTATTTCCATTATTGGCAGTATTTATTATTGTAAATCTGTAGAAATGCAATTGAACTGTGCATACGCAGGAAGAGTGTCACTACCACAGCGGCCAGTGAAAAAAGAACACATGAAAATATTTCAGACTTTCAGAATATAAGCTAGAAATACAAAGTAAAGTACTGAAAACTGATGTGACAATTCTATGCCACTTAATTTTGCTTATTGATGAGAGAGAGGGAGAAGCAGATTCCCCGCTGAGCAGGGAGCCCAAAATGGGGTTCAGTCCCAAGGCTCCAAGATCATGACCTGAGCCAAAGGCAGACACACAACCAACTGAGCCACCCAGGCACCCCTGATTTTAGCCTTTCTATTTTTTATGGAGAAAGAAGCCCAGGGCTCTCTTTTATCCTCCTCAGTGTTATTAGCTGAATTGTGTAACCAAAAAAAAAATATATTGAGGTTGTACCCCTAGTGCCTCTGAATGTGGCCTTCATTGCAAGTAGGGTCATTGCAGATGTAACTGGTTACGAAGAGGCCATTATGGGGTAGGGTAGGAGCTAATTCCACCAGACTACTGTCCTTAGACTCTTGCAGACCCAGGGATATCACACTGTGACAGCGGAAGCAGAAATCATTGTGCTGTCCCCACCAGCCAAGGAACACCAAGGATGGCCAGCAAATACCAGAAGCTGGAAAAGGCAAGAAACAGTCCCGACCTCCAGGTTTCTGTGGGAGCACGGCCCTGCTGACCCCTGGATTTGGGACTGACAGCTTCTGGGACTGTGAGGCAGGGAAGTTCTATTGTTTTAAGCCCCCCAGTTTGTGTACTTTTGATGGCAGTCCTAGGTGACCCTCGGCTTTCCTCTTTAATTCATATTGTAAAATTTCCTCTTCTATCTGCCATTCACCTGTTTCCCTTTGCATTTTCTTAATTTCTACCTAGGTCAAAGCTATGTTGAGATTTTACTTCTGCCCAGCAACCATAGGGACTCAATTAATGGTGTTGTTTATGGGAACCCCACTGTCCCAAATCTTTGATCTCCTATGTCATGTACATGATGATAAGATAGGAACCAAAAACTGCACTGGTAAAATCTTCCCACCCATTGTGTCCACCAATCTAAAATTGCTCTGTTAAGGCTGTGGGTTTTGGTCCACCCAGCATCAAGGAGAAACTATCACTCGCTCATTCACCTGGCTCCAGCCTCCTACTTCTCCCTGTACCAATCTCTTTCACAGTCATGACTCACTTCGTACTCCCTCTGTAAATGAATCTGTGGTCCAGTCACTCAGACCAATTCTGAAAGAAACCTGAGAAGTTCAGGTCTATTGCTCTGTGATGGCGGCTGAATTCCACACCCTTGGGCTCATTTTGCACGTTGTACATTGCATTCCTTTATCGAAGTGAGTCCGCTCTACTTGTAGGTCATTGTCTAATTGCCTGTCACCTCCACACAACTGCAAGCAGGACCTGTCTTTCGTCTTTGTTTCCCCGAGGCTTAGCACAGTGATTGGCACACAGTAGGCCTCCTAGATATATATATTCAATTGAATGAGAGGAATGCGGGAAAGACAGCATCAAGCCTTCCTTGCTGCTTCCCCCTCTTTCTGACAATTGGACGGGCTTCAGATTGTCCAGCTATCCAGCACCTACATGTAAGTATAGACAAAGGATTTCCGAAACCACTACAAGATAAATTATGTTCTAGGACACCTGGCTGGCTCAGTCAGAAAAGCATGCTATGCTTGAACTTGGGGTCGTGAGTTCAAGCCCCACACTGGGTGTAGACATGACTGAAAATAAATCCATAAACTTAAAAAAAAGATAAGTTAGGTTCTAGGGAAGTTTCAGAAACTTTGCTGGTAGAACCACATAAACAAGGGGATTTAACATTCCTCTTTATGTTGTTTCAGTGCAATTATGTATGTATAGGAACTGGGGTTGGTTCAAAGGTTAAAGTGAGGTGATTGTTCTGATTCGGCAATCGTTTATGTCCTTCTGGACATAACTATGGGATTGGAATATTTATTTATAAGGGATTAATCAGCAGTGAGCACCCCACCAGGGACCAAAAAGATATGAAAGAATAACAATCTGAGTTTTCTGAGCCAGCAGATAGTAGTCTGTCCTCGTGTGCAGGCCAAGGAGGTTCTACGTCTGCAAACACGCCAGACCAGCTTGGACTCAGATGGACCCTGAGTGAGCAAACCTGACTCCAAGAAGGAAGGACCACTCGTAGAAGTGGTGGGATCCTGACACTAACTTTGGATAGTCCCTAGGACCCTATGTGCGTCTCGCTGAGTGGCCTTTAACAGACCCTGACTTGGTGCTCTTCTGTTCTTCCCATGAAAACATGCCTATTATAGGTTACAATCCTGATCTCTGGTGCTGATACCTCTCCTTTATTCCATTACAGTTGATCTGCGTAGTATCCTCAACCAAACCTGCTCCACCAGCCACCAGATGACTCGAACATCTGTTCAGGATCTTCCTGATGTGTTATTCATCCCAGAAGTGAGTTTTTCAAACACCTTTAGCCTTCTTTTCTCCAGACTAAATATTTCCAGTAACTTTTCAACCCTTTATTTTTTTTAATTCTCTCCAATTTTCCATGTGTTCTTACACCATGAAGTTTAAATGGTGTATGAGAATCCACATACAAAATAGAGGCATCAAATAATGATTGTGACATATGTGTGATGATAACTGACGAGGCCTAATCTCTTATTCCAGACTTCCTAAAGGAAAGGAAAGGAGCTCCTAACACAATCAGCTGATAAACCATTGAGCTGCGTGGATAAGGAAAACGATCCCCCTGATTTCTTAAGATGAAGTGTTATCATTTAGAAAAGTATTCCATGCTCATTAAGAACAGAACAACTTTTATTCCTGGTAGTTCATGTAAATGCCAGCTAACCGTCCATCATACCAAATATGAAAAGATCAGGACCTCTTCCCAACAATTCTATTTGAAAGAAATGATCTGTATACTGTTACCAGACGCCACATGTTACCGTTGTGAAATGTGAACACAAGTATGTACATAAAATAGAGGTAGTTATGTTTTCTATGTTTTTTATGGCACCTTGCCATACTTCATATAAGACTCTCGGGAGAGCCGGAATTACGTGAGAGCCCGAGCCTGGCTTCAAATCCCAGTTCCATTCTCAACTTCCTGTAGATGCCCGGACAGGCTCCCTTCACACCCTTCCCTCGTCTGCGGAAGAGGGAAAGATGGTAATAATAACACCTGCCTCTAGGGGGCTTCTGGGCATTGAATAACTTAATACATTAAAAAGAAAACTCTTAGAACAGGTCTTGCCCATAGTAAGTTCCTGCAGTGATTATCATTATAATTTCCATAATTATACTCTGAACACGGGCAAGGAGGCTAAAACAGTTGTCCAAATTGAGCCCGTCTGTTTGTGCCAGAACTCTTAGGAGACAGTTCGTTCCTCAAGTAGTAATTAGAAATGGAGGATGAGAACAGTGTGCTCACGCCATTTGACGAAGGCCCCAGGAATCCAGGTTCTGGCTTCGCTTAGCTGCTCTCCCCATGGTGTTCCCAGGGTGTGCGAATAGCACACAGAGGGAGAGGAGACCATTCTCCCCTTCCTCCTTCCTCCAGGACCCACCTTTGGCCCATTTATCACCGTGGCATCTCTCACTGGCCTGAGATGAGGGCTCAGATGTCCACAGGGGCCCTCACGGAGAGAGGCAGCTGGGCAATCAACAGACACACTTTGCAGGTGCATTAATCACACGTGGACCATTCTCTCACTGACAGAAACAAGACCATTCTCCCTGTTTTTAAAGGCATAGGCTCACTCGATTTATCTCTCATGTTCCCTCTTTGGATAGATACAGCTCTCTGTATCTGGGGGAATTTGTTTTGTTGTTTTGTTTTCATAAAGAAGTTGACAATCCGAGCATGTTAATAACAGCCCCTGAAAAGAGTTCGGAACAACAGGGAGTGATAGAGTCACGTAGAGCTGACCAACATGTGTCCCATCTAAGGAGTTGAGCCACTCCTAAGCTCTGCTTGGGATGCCGTGAGGGACTGGGGGAAACAGAAATGCAGCCCAGTGCTTTGAACTTTCATAAAGAATTTCCCAGCTCTTAAACACTGGCTCGCAGTAACACATGTAGACGGATCAAAACAATGGTGTGGAGAGGCGACAGGTGCGGGGTGTCTGCTCCACGATGCCTTGGGGTGCCACTAACATTATGAATTGGGCACAATATCAAGGGTGACCCTGGGGCTGTGCAACATGGTGGCATGGATCCAAACCACAGTTAGCAAGGGACCTCTCTGTCTCTGAGCAGAGTCTCTAAGACCCTGGTGTCGAGACTTGAGCGTGCGTGAAACCAGTGAGATGCGTGTTTCCAATGCGGAGCCCTGAGGCTCATTCCCTGAGCTTTTGAGGGGAGGCCCAGGAATTTGAATTAAGAAAAAAATTTTTAGTCATCTTCATTTTTTTAGAAAAGCTTTTGCTTTACAGGAAAATTGGGAAGATAGCACGAAGGAGTCCCATAAACCCTACATCTGCCTTCCTGTTATAACATCCTACATTGCTATGGTCTATTGGTCACAATTAGGAAACCAGTATTGATACATCATGATGAACTGAAGTCTGTACTTTATTTAGATAGCTTTAGTTTTTACCTACTGTCCTTTTTCTGTTCCAGGATCCCATCCAGGATGCCCCGTTACATTGAGCATCATGTCTCCTTAGGCTCTTTTTTGGCTGTGACAGTTTTATGACTTCTTTTGTTTTCCATGACCTTGACAGTTTTGAGGAGTACTGGTCAGGAAATGTGCAGGGTATCCCTTTATTGGAACTTGCCTGATGTTCTTCTCATGAGAAGGCTGAGGCTATAGATTGTTGGGGAAAATACCCACAAAGGTAAAATGCCATTTTCGTCACACAATGTCAAGCATACGTACTATGAACCTGACTCATCCGTGCTTATGTTGACCCTGATCACCTGGTTGAGGCTGTGTCAGTCACGTTTCTCCACTGGAAAATTACCCACTACCGCTTTCATACCGTCCTGTCTGGAAGGAAGTCACTACGGGCAGCCCACCCTTGGGCAGGCAGTTATGTTCCACTTCTTTGAGGATGTGGTATGTATATAAATTATTTGAAATTCTTCTGTACAGGAGATTTGTCTCTCCTCCCCCATTATTTATTCAACCATTTATTTATATCAGTATAGACGCATGGAAATTTATTTTATAAATTATAAATTTTATAATTTGGGTTATCCATTCGTTTTGTTGCTCAAGTTATTTCAAGTTTGGCCTCTGGGAGCTCTTTCAGTTAGCTCGTGTTTCCCACTGACATACCCCAATCAATGTGGGTTTTAAGTCAGCATTTTCTCTTTTTTTACAAAAGATTTTATCTATTCATTTATTTGAGAGACAGCATGAAAGAGAGAGAGAGATCACAAGTAGAGGGGAGGGTAGAGGGAGAAGCAGACTCCCCGCTGAGCAGGAAGCCCAAAGCAGGACTTGATCCCAGGACCCCAGGATCATGAGCTGAGCTGAAGGCAGATGCTTAGCCAACTAAGCCACCCACTCACCCTTGAGTCAGCATTTTCAAAAAGCTCCCAGGTGATTCTGGTGCTGGTGGTCCAAGGACTGCACACTGAGAGACGTGACTTGAGGGTGTGCTGTGAGCTCTGCTAACCACAGAATCCCACCCATTCGTTGATTCCTTCAGCAACTGTCTACCGACCCATTCAGCGAACACAGGCTATTGTCCCCCGCCTCCTCCCTGCCAGGCACTGTGCTGGATTCTGGGAATGCGGAGCTTGTCCGTGAACTCAGACTTGGGTGGACGCGCTATGGGGGAAATACGGATGCAGTTAACAAAAGAGGGAAAGTGTTCCTGCCAACCCTTTGACCCATCCTTAGCTTCCCAAAGCGCTTTTCTAGAGAAAAGAGTGTATTAAGGATTGAGAGAAAATACAAAGGTTAGAGCAGAAAAGGGGACGTTGGAGGGGTTGGGCTCAAAAAACCCATGGAAGAACAGAAAGAAATGCTTCATCCTCTGAGACTGAGACAAGGCAGTTGGCTCTAGAAATTTGTATAGATTGGCTGGTGTTGGGGGAGACATGTTTGAGGTCACCTAAATGGCTTTAATTTTCTTT
Organism: Martes martes; assembly: GCF_963455335.1. Classification (NCBI taxonomy): domain Eukaryota; kingdom Metazoa; phylum Chordata; class Mammalia; order Carnivora; family Mustelidae; genus Martes; species Martes martes. The sequence goes on from NC_137890.1 coordinate 11,541,669, forward strand.
CTTTTTAAAGAATGATTTGTTTGTTTCAGAGAAGCAGAGAGCGCACAAGCAGAGAGAGAGGGAGAAGCGGACTCCCTGCCGAGCAAGGAGCCAGATGTGGGACTAGATCCCAGGACCCCAAGGTCATGACCTGAGCCGAAGTCAGACTCTTAACTGAATGAGCCACCCAGGCACCCCTAAACAGCTTTAATTTTCCGAGTGAAACAGGAGACCAGGTCATCCTTACTAGAGGGAGGGGCCTGGAAACACAGAGGCTGGAAGGCATTAAAGTTTTGAAATAGCGGTTGGGGCTGCATAGGTGAGAATGAAGCCAGGAGACAAAACTACAGTGATAACTTGAAAAGAGAGAATTAAATATAAAGAATTATTAATCTACTTCAGGATAACCCCAAGATACCACAGAGGAGGCAGCTATCGCCTCTCGGGCTAGACAGAGGGAAATGTCTGGAATAGTTAAAATATTACGACTTAGAAGAATGTTCCCTTGGGACTGGGACCCAGTTGTCAGAGGAAGGGATGCTGGCCGGTTGGTGATGGTCAGGAGCGAGATGTTGCAGATCTGCAAGTGTGGGACCACCTGGACACAGCATTCGGCCCCTACTGTAGGAAGGCCCTGCCTCTCTTGGGGGGAGAGGCATTGCTAGGGTGTTGTTCAGAGGAATCACAAGCAGAAAGGAGGTCCCAGGGCCCTTGTTCTTTCTCCAGGCTTGTCGCCTTCCTGCAGCACCCAAACTGGTAGAGCCCAATGCGTGGTTTGCCAGGTCTCAGCCTAGCACCACAAAGCTAAGTAGCGAAGCATAGGTTTGGGATGGAGAGACAATGATGGGTCATTTCTCAACCGTGTGAGTGACATTTAGGGACTAAATACACTTGCAGGTCTGTATACTGGCTGAATTTCTTTTCTCCCTCATTGGCAAATCATTTCTTGTTCTCCTACTCCTCCGCCATATTGGAGATTTCTTCTCATTTCCAGGGTCAACCACTGATTCCCTTGGTTGCTTAATCTCTTCCAGAAAAGTCTTGATGGACCATCTGGTTGAAAAGGAACCAAAGGGTTCCCCCCCCATCAACCCAACAAATGGAAAAACAAAATGTGGTATATACATGTGAGGGGCTATGATAATTCAGCCATAAAAATGAAGCAAATTTCAACACGTGCTACAACGTGAATGAACCACGAGGAGGACATTACAGAAGCCAGTCATAAAAAGAGAAAGACTGTATGATTCTGCTTCTATGGGGCACCTAGAGTAGTCACATTTATAAAGACAAAGAATAGAATGTGGTTGGCAGGGCACGGTGGGGAGGGGAAATGGGAAGTTCATGTTGAATGGGTACCGAGTTTCAGTTTTGCAAGATGAAAAACGATCTCTAGGTGGTGGGGCGGGGGGGGGGCAAGGCTTGCTCAACAGTGTGAAAGTAACTGATGCCATGACTGTATGCTGAGAAATGATTAAGATGGTGAATTTTGTATTATATGCATTTTACCACAATGAAAAAAAAATTTTTTTAAAAAGGACCAAAAACAAGGTTACAGCTGGAGGGAATGGGTGGGTGGCCCCTGGCCTGGTGGGTCACATGTCTCTATTTGGTGATTCATTCCTCAACTCAGCTTTGTGAGCGGCTTTTTCCAGGCCTTGCTTCATAAGTTCCAACGAGCTTGCGTCCTGCTTTGCTCTGCTGCACACATACCCCCGGTTGTGTAAGCACAGAAGCGGGCCTCTCCCCTTGTCCCAGTGGCTGATACTACAAGCTAATACATATATTTTTAACCCAAATTGTCTTTTTTTTCTTAGAAATTTTTTCTAAGATTTTGTTTTGCAGTCATCTCTGCCCCAACTGGGGCTCGAACTCACAACTCCAAGATCAGGAGCTGCACCCTCCACCAACTGAGGCAGCCAGGCGCCCCCTAATAGCTAATATTAACTGAGTATTTACAGTATGCCAGTCACGTGTACTAACCAGGACAAACTTCCGTTTTAGACAGTGTTCTCATCTCCATATTACGGTTGGATGAGGAAACCAAAGATCTGAGAGGTTGTGACTCGCCTCAGGTCACCAACTACGAAGTGGAGAAGCCCGGACTGATCCCCGGGCCCAGGCAGAGCCTGCACTCCAACCACTGTACTCTACCGCCCCCTAGTGGGCCCTGGTCTCGCGGTGTTTCCCCAACACAGCACTCAGGTAGGAGCACCCCGGTGTCCTTCCCAACTGGGCAAGAAGGCATTTTGCCGTCCCTCCTCTCAGCCCTGGCACCACACTGGTTGTGCATGGCCAGGGGTAGCCCTGTAGCCCTGGCCTCAGGCACTCACCCCCAAGAAGCAGCCTTGGGTGGGGGGGGGGTTGTCATGTGTTGGTTACAATGTTTCATCCCTTCCTGCAGGAGCCTCTCTTGATGTTAGGGTTTCCCTAAGTCTCTCTGGTTGTATTGATCCTTGCAACCATAAAGAAACTCCTGGATTTCTAGATCCCAGCTATACAAAGTGTTTTCCAAAGTCAACAACTTTCCCAATGTCTCTCCTGATCTGAGTGGCATGTGTGGTGTTGTGAGTGGGGGATCTACCCTTGCAGAAGCACCTTTTCCACTGCACACAAGCCCTTGGGGATGTCTTCAGGATTTTGGGCCAGGAAGTCCTGGTCCAGTGGGCGACACCGATACCATTTGTTGTTTGATCCAGGATTCACACATCGCATTTGGTGGTTCTGTATGTTTAGTCTCTTTTAACCTAGAATCATCCTCCCTCCCACCTGATAGATGATTGTTTTGTCTCACGGAACTTTTTGGGAGAGTCCTGGTGAGTTGTTGTAGATGGTCTCCGCATTCGTCTAATAGTTTCTTCATGGTTGGATTCAGGTTAAATATTTCTGGCAAGAATACTTTGTAGGGGCGCCTGGGTGGCTCAGTGGGCTAAAGCCTCTGCCTTCAGCTCAGGTCATGATCCCAGGGTCTTGGGATCCAGCCCGGCGTCAGGCTCTCTGCTCGGCAGGGAGCCTGCTTCCCTTCCCCTCTCTCTCTGCCTGCCTCTCTACCTACTTGTGATCTCTGTCTGTCAAATAAATAAATAAAATCTTAAAAAAAAAGAATACTTTGTAGATGACATTTTCTACTTACTGTCTTTTCTACTTATTGTCTTATATTATGAGGCACACACACACAAAAACCCCTCATTTGGGAATGACACACTCAACAAATATATATTGATAGCGTGTAGCATGGGGGTCGAGAACTCTGCTGGGCAATGAGGATGCCTGGGTGCTGTTGATAGGATTATGAGGGAAGAGATAACAAAACAAAGCAAAACAAAACCCCACAGGGGCAGGCTTACCAATTGGGAATCAGCTTGGCTACACAGAACAGAAAACTCAACTCACAGTAGGTAAACCAAACAGAGGTTTGGGTTTTGTTTTTGGTTTTTAATTTTGTATTTTGTATCCTAGCAACCACAGGTCCGGCACTGATACAATAGCTTCACCGTATTCTCTTTCTCTCTTTCTAATCTGCCGTCATTAGGGGATTGCTTTAGTTCCCACGGATCCATGGCTTCTGACCCGCCACCCGGGACATTTGATCTTCCAGGGAGGAAGGAGAAAAGGGGCATGCCTACTGCCTGCTCAGCTTTGAAGTAGTTTTCCCAAAAGCAGGACCCGGTAATTCTGCCCACATCTCATTGGTTAGGACTGTGTCACATGGTGAACCGGGAACGGGGCTACCCTTCACAAAAAACAGGACTCCTGCCCCTGGTGGCTCAGCGGTTAAGAGTCTGCCTTAGGCTCAGGTCAGGATCCCAGGGTGCACAGATCGAATCCCGGAAGGGGCGCCCTGCCCAGTGGGGGGAATCTGCTTCTCCCTCTGCCCTTGCCCCATGTGTGCACTCGCTCTCCCTCTCAAATAAATAAAATCTTTAAAAAAAAAAAAAACAGAGCTCTATTAGTAAGGAAGAAAGAGAGAATAGGTATTAGGTAGCCAACTGGCAGTCTTTGTCATGGAGGGTAACAAAGAGTTTTAATGGCTGGAGAGATAGCTACGCAGATTAAACGTGAAAACTGAAAAGTTCCCACCAATTTAGGGAAAACCTGATGGTTCTGTAGCCAAGATAACAAGTAACCATTAGAACCGATTTTATATCCATTCAATCGATCAATGACATCTTGTCCCAGTGAACCTGCTTTTACAAGTTAATCAATTAGTTCAACCCTATCTTATGAAAACAAGCCAATCAGAGATTGGCTCACTTTAATAAACATACCTGATTCCCAACCGATCAACAAGAGCTCAGCCAGCAAGCACACTTCTCCAGATGATGGTAACCCACTCTTGCCTCGGAAAGGCTCCCAACCCCAGAGCTCACGTTCCCAGAACCCTATGTAAGTCAACATGTGCTCCGCTCGGAGAGACTGAGTCTAGCCAGCGTAGCGCTCCCCCGTTATATAAGCAACACGCTCAGCTTTGTTTTCTTATTTCACATTACAAGTGTGGTCCTGTTATAATAAAACCAGAACGTATTTTTTCATTTGTCTGTGTCCTCCACGGAGGACGCATTCCCCCAAGCAAAGCCATCCATAGCCATCAGTGGACAAGGCTCCAAAGCCAGCAGACACGTCTGCAAACATCCAGCTGCACAGGATGACGGAGAAGGGCAAAACAAAGACCCAGAGCACCTGGTGTAGGGGAACCAGTCGACAGTTAGAGGTGATCTGTTTACAGCAGACCTCTCGCTTACTGTTAGGAAATAGAGGATGGAAGCAGGACACTAACCCAACAGTTTAGGGCAGGAGTAGGAACGCTAGTGTCTATGCGCCAGTCGGCCTCCCCTCCTCCCCACCCGCACCCCAGCGCCAGCCGTGTATTTAATATTTTTAAATGGTTACATTTGGGGAAGGGGAATAGCCTTTTTGTTGTGGTGGTTGTGGTAGCAAATGACACCGAACATAAAATTTACCATTTTGACAGTGTTCATGTGTGCAGTTCAGTGGCATTAAGTCCGTTAGCAATGCTCTGTGACAATCACCACGATCCACTTCCAGGACTTTTTCATCATCGTCTACAGAACTCTGTCCCCATTAAACAACAACTCTCCATTCCTCCCTCCCTCCAGCCCATGGTAACTACTGTTCTACTTTCTGTCTCTGCAGATTTGCCTGTTCTAAGTAACTCGTATAAGAAGAATAACACAATACTTGCCTCTTTGTGTCTGGCTTGAGACACTTGGCCTAAAATATTATTTCAAGATTTATCCACGTTGTAGCACGTGTCAGACTTTCCTTCCTCTTAAGGCTGCATAATATTCTATTGTATGGATATACCACACTTTGTGTATCCATTTGTCTTATTGGGGAACACGGGTTGTTTTCACCTTTTGGCTACTGTGAATAATGCCGCTAGGAACACTGGTCCACAAGCAGAGGTGTTATGTTTTAAATTTATATTAGCAACTACATAATACTCTCTCTTGCTTGCCTCTTGGCATTTCAAGTCTAACATGGCTACTATCTGGCCCTCTGCTGGAGAAGTTTGCCCACCCCCAGTTTAAGGGAGGGCTTCAGGACAGAGACTGATCCTGGCAGAAGTCCATTCATATTGGCTTGTTGAATGAGGAGGAAGGAAGAGTTGGTATTTACTGAAAATGAATGTGTGGGGCTTGCATTTTTTTGTTAGGACTGCCCTAACAAAGTACCGGGTGGGGTGAAACAACAAAAACTTATGTCTTCACAGTTCTGGAGGCTGGAAGTCTGAGATCAAGGGGTCAGCAGGATTGGTTTCGCCAGGGACCTCTCCCTCCTTGGTTTGTAGATGACTGTTTGCTCCCTGTATTTTCACATGGTCTTCCCTGTGAGTTCCCGTGTCTTAATCTCCTGTTCTTACAAGGACACGAATCATCCCATTAAGGTGGGATTAGGGCCCACCAGAATGACCTTATTCAGCCTTAATTACATCTCTGAGAGCCCTATCTCCAAATATAGTAACACTCTGAGCCGCTGGATGGAGGTTACAGCTTCAACACGAAAATTTCGAGGGAACACAATTCAGCCTGTAACAGAGCCCACACTCCACTCGGGAGGTACCAGGCCTTTCAAAGACCAACAAATTCTTAATGCAACCTGGTAGTGATGGTGTTGGAAGTGAGGAAACAGACTGATATGCTCTTGCCTTCCTAAATATTGGCTCAGAAACTGGGTAGGCCTGAGTCTGCTGACGGAGACACCTCACCGCCATAGGGCTTGCTGAGGACAAGCGCAAAGGACTTCCTTTTTGACAGAATGTATTTTTGTAGCATTTCCTAGGTTTTTTTTCTTGTGACAATAAAGAGTACCCAAAGAAAAGACAGAGAGAGAGAGAGAAAGAAAACCCATTATAATTTTAGCAACAATTAACCTGAATTCGCGTAGGAGTGCTTCTGCTCCTCTGCAAGCCGCCTCTGCCGCAAAGGTGTCCAGCCCAGGTTTTCTGTTGGGAATCCTGCCCCCACACCCTTCTCTGCCCTGAGAACGTTGTTACCACCGTCACCCCTACCCACAGTTATCTCTTCCCTATTTAAAAAAAAAAAAAAAAAAAAGTCATGGCTGGAGGACACTTTAAAGGAACGGGACCAGATAGACTTTGGGGCCCCGAAGTGACCTGCCACTCAGTGGAGGCAGGTGGGGCCAAAGTCATGTCACATTTTTCTTTCTTCTCTTTGGCTCCGAGGCAAAAAATACTACAGTTTCTGACCTATGACAGGAAAAGGAAAAAAAAAAAAAGAAAGAAAGAAAGAAAGAAAAGAAATGAAACCCAGCCCACAGGTCCCCGCGCTTTAGTCCCCCCACGGACAGAGTAAGGATAGACACTTTGAAATGTTTAGAACAAAAATTTTCACACGGACTGACCTTGTTTCATTTGAGGACACCGGAGCAGATTCCAGTCAGATGAACTGAAAGCAGCAGCAGTGATAAAAGATACAGTTGCCAGAATTAGCTTCGCAAAACAATCCTTTTGAAACACCGGGAAGCCAGCAAATAGTTCTAGGGCCCCCAAAAGTGGTTTGGAAAATGTAGAATGGTTTGTTTAAGGTAGTGGTTCTTGACATAAGGGAAGGAGCTACTTAACTTCTGATCTAGATTTAAGCACAGTGGGTTAGATATTAAAAGTAAAAGACTCAGGGGTGCCTGGCTGGCTCGGTTGGAAGAGCACGTGACTCTTGGTCTCTGGGTCCCGAGTTCGAGCCCCATGTTGGGTGTAGAGATTACCTAAATAAATCAATACAAATAAAAAAAAAAAAAAGAAAGATTGAGGCACCCAGCATATACTTTCAGATAATGCCACTAGCAGACTGTGTGTTCTCCTTAGATGTGCAACACCCTCCTTTCCAGAATATCCTCTATTCTTTGTTCCCTGTCACTGCTGTTTTCAGCAGCATTTCCATTGACTACATTTCCTTGGACTCTTCTGCTCCCACCAGTTTGTCCTCGTTCAGACCTCATTTGCTTCTCTCAACTTCCGGGTTCTGTATCATCTCCTATTCAGACCTTACATCCCCTGTGGAAGGAAGTACCAATGCCCCCAAAACTGAGTCCTAGACTTAGAGGCTGGTACATTGCTGTGGCTCATCTAGGTCTGACCCACAGAGAGGTTGCTCCCTTTGTCAGGTGACTTTATGCAGTGTCCGACACGTAGTTTGGATCTGTGCTCAGTGCGGTTAGATTCCATTATTGCAGAAACAGACTAGACCTAGCAAGACTTTAGAGGGTGGCAGTGGAGATGAACGGGTATGTGCATCTGCAAGTCTATTAGGAAACACCAAGTTGCTCCCAAATTGCCCCACAGCAGTTTACCAATTTGTACACCCCCGAGCAGTAAGTGATATTGCCCATGATATACTTGTCAATAGTTGGCATTCTCAGATTTTTAGATTTATGCCAGTTTGGTGGGTATAAAATGGTATCTTTTGCAGATTAAAATTTACATTTTTCTAAATTACTAATGAAGTTGAACATCTTTTCATATATTTATTGCTCATTCAGGCTTCCTCTAATGAGAAATGTCTGTTTATTTCACCTGGTCATTTTTCTACTGGTTATGTGTCTTTCTCTTACTAATCTGTAGGAGTATGTGTTTGTGTGTATATATATATACACACATACAGGAGTGTCCTTCTTCTCTTGTCTATCTAGATTTCTCTCAACATTCCCTTTCTAGATAATCTCATCCAAGTCTGTGGCTATAAATAATATCTGGATGTCGAACACCACCAACTTCTTATCTTTACCCTCTTCATATCTCCTCATGGCTTACTCCTTCTCATCTCTTGGGGTCCCCATCAATGTTACCTCCATAGAGACCATCTGATACAAAATATCAGTACCTGTAACTCTCTATACATTTACCTTGCTTTATTTTATATCGAAACATCATCAGTCACCAGTTGTCTCCTGACCTTATATTAGAAATCTATTCTATGTTGTTTGTCCAACACTCAAACATATATGGCATGGACTTTGAATTGTTTGCTGATGCATCTAAATGACTAAGTACAGTGGCCGATGTATCCTAGATGCACAATAAACATTTGTAGTAAAAGAAGCAATGATAACCATCATTTAATGTAACACTTGATAGCCTCTAAAGATCCTTTATATGCATTATGTTTCTCCTAGCATCAATTTAATCCTCAGAGGCATGATTTTTAAAAAGATTTTATTTATTTGAGAGAAAGAGAGAGAAAGCACATGTGCATACATTTGCGTGTGCACGTGCACGCAAGCATGAGGTGGGGGGTGGAGAGGGAGAGGGAGAAGCAGGCTCCCCACTGAGCAGGGAGCACGATACAGGGCTCGATCCCAGGACCCTGGGATCATGACCTGAGCAGAAAGCAGACCCTTAACCAACTGAGCCACCCAGGTAATCCCTCAGAGGCATGATTTTGCCTATATTTGTGAATATCCATGATAACATCTCTTCTTTTGGAGGTGTCTTAAAATGTTTTACTCAGAACACACGTTATTCCCAGTTCTATGCAGTATTAAGCATGTGACTGTCCTTTGAGGAGATTAAACTGTAACATCTCTTAGATGACTTCAGGCCATGACCTCTGTCATTCAGTTGTCCATATAAAAGGGATATAGTTGTGAGAATGCAACAAGCAATTCAAATAAGTGTATCTTTGAAGGTATTTGAATGTTAAATCTCAAAAATTCCAGGGCTATTAGATAAGTGGTTCTCAAACATTTCTTTTCAGCCAGAATACAAACCTATGGGCTACTCTTTTATACAACCATAAACATTTTTTCTTGGAAGCCAAATACTAGAGTATTGGGAAAATACTAGAAAACATTTTTATTCACCGTAACTGCCAGAGTCCCATTCCCCATTGACACAGGGTTATCTAACAGACATGGTCTTTGCTTCAGAACCACTCCAGGAGACGTACAGACATTATCCAGACCTCCACCCACCTTATGTTACTGCTAAGCCAGTGAATCTATGTAGTTGAACCATAAAAAATACACATTTGGCAAGTCTGAGCAGCCAGAGAAATGTATTCACTTCCTATTGCCTACTGAGAGTTTTTGAACCTAATCACATGAATTTGGTCACTTCGGTCAAGTTACTAGCACTCTGGCTCATTCCACAACACAAACAGAATGAATTTGTGCTTATCTCTCCCTGAGGACACAAACAGGGAACTTGAGGCTGACATTAAAATAGATTTCTCATTCTCTGAGAACTCAGTGGGCTGTTTGTGTTATCGAAAGTTCTGGCCCCGTGGGTCAGGCTCTACTGGGTGCTGACAGCTGACAATCTTCAAAGCACAGATTCAAGACAATGTGGGAAAGATTCTGGCACTCTGCAGAGAGGCAGCGAGGCTCTAAGTCCTGTTGACAGAGCTGTTGAAGGCGGGTGGCAAACTGTAAAGCAGGGAGCCCAGAACAGTCAAAGCTTCTTATCAGCGACACAGCTAACTGTCCTCACAGAAATCTCCTGCAGAGGTGGTTGGACTTAATGACACTGATAATGAAACAGAAACTGGATCAAGAGGAGTGCTTTGCCCTGGGAGCTACAAAAGCACAACACTAATCTTAAATAAATTCGAAAACAGTAGCTGTATCTAGTGCTCTAGATATTCAGGGTTTAGACACGAGATACCTGTCACCTAGAAAGTCCCAGGAACTTTACCAGATTCTCAGAGGTATGATGTGCATTAGTCAGGAGAGGCTCACTGCCATAACATGCAACAAGCAAATCTAACTGGCTTAACCAAGGACGAGTCACAATCCAAGATGGCAGGTGTGGGGCAAAGAGCTCTGCTCCACATGGTCACTCAGCGACTCAGGCTTCACTTACGTGGGTCCTTCCACCTTCTGGAGCCCTAGACTCCTCAGAAGATTCTCTGCATCCAGACAACAGACAAGGGAGAAGGGCTCTTGGAGAATCCAAGGAGAGATTAGGGACCACATTCTACTGGCCAAGGCTAGTTACATGACCACCTCTGCACAGTGGGGACTTGGGAGGTACAGTCTAGCTGTGTAGCTGGATACCAGTGAGCACCAGCGGCCTCGTTACAAGTGTTCGACGAATGAAAAGAATGAAACTCAGTTTTCCTTTTATATCTTTTTTAAAGATTTTACTTACTTATTTGACAGACAGAGATCACAGGTAGGCAGAGAGGCAGGCAGAGAGAGAGAGAGGAGGAAGCAGGCTCCTTGCTTAGCAGAGAGCCCGATGCAGGGCTCCATCCCAGGACCCTGAGATCATGACCTGAGCTGAAGGCAGAGGCTTTAACCCACTGAGCCACCCAGGTGCCCCGGAAACTCAGTTTTGAAAACAAACTTGTTAGCGGTGCCTGGGCGGCTCAGTCGAGTAAGTGTCTGACTCTTGATTTCAGCTCAGGTCATGATTTCAGGGTCGTGAAATGGAGCCCTGCATCAGGCTCTGCACTCAGCACAGAGTCTGCTTGTCCCTCTCCCTCTGCTCTTTCCCCCCATTCTCTCTCAAATAAATCAATAAATGAAATCAAAAAGAGAAAGAAAGAGAGAGAGAGAAAGAAAGAAAAAGAAAGGAAGAGAAAAGAAAAGAAAACAGACTTGTTAAATACCTTCTTGGTCACAGAGCTAGACTGCACCTCCCAAGTCTTTTTTGAGAAAAGCCAAAAGGACTGAACTTCAAAGCAGACTCTTTAAGAGGTCATGTATTGAATTCAAGTAGTGCTATCTCTTTTCAAAAATGTTCTTTGGACCCCCACTTTTGGAATTTCCTCCAGAAACAGCACAGAAGCTCAATTCCACATTGTCATCCTGGTTTGGGCCAATCCTCAAAAGACTGAATTTATCCATCCTATGAATGATAGCCCTCATTGATATCCATCAATTTAATATTTGCATCTAGTGAAAATGCCTTCAATTGCTTAGATTTTACAGTCAGAAAGTATAAATAAAAGAATTCTCTGCAAGGTACGAATGCATAAACATAGATTAATCTTCCCAGAATAAATCTGTATTCTTTGCAGCGATGTCAACAACATGGTGAAGTAGTCTTCCGCTGTCTTCTTTGGGAGGAACTCCGATTTTGACACTTGCCCACAGATGAGAGTGCTTTGGGGGAAGTCTAGAAGTTCAGAGAAGCTCTAGCACATCATTGAAGGAAAAAAATCAGGACTGGACACATGAAAACGGTAAGAGGAACAGTTTCCTTTCACCCACATTGCTTCTCTTCCAAAGTGGCACAGCCCAGTGCCAAGAGAGACCCTGCCAGCTGGCTGGCAACTTCTCCCAGGGGGGGAAAGTGAAGAACTATGTGAGTGAACGCCTGGCCTCCCCAGCTGTGTGGAGAGACCCGCTTCTGTCTCCCTCCACCCAGAATGCTGGGGTGAGCCGCATGACTGGGAGGGCTGGGAGAACAGCAGCGGGGGCTCTCGGAGGGCAGCAGAGGGACAGGGATCCTACTAAGCTACTAACTGCTTCTAGAAGTCCATCAGGAAGCCCACCCAGGAGCCACTGGGGACACCTCGCCGGCAGATCCCTACAGATCTGGCAGCAAGGCCAAGATTGTTTTAAGAACTGCCGGCGTACAAAAAGCACCGGACTTCAAGTCCAAAAACAAAGGGTTAGCTCGGTCCTAAGGGACGCCGAGGCCCACACCTGTGAAACGAGAGCTAACCATTTCCTGTATTTCAACACAGCACAAGCAGAATGCTTGTAGATCAGTCATCCCCAAACTTCTTCAAGCCATGTTCTTTCACGTACGGGCTCCTTCAAGGGGTCGCTTTCCCTCAGAATCGGAGAGCTCTATGCTCTGTTCCTGACCAGCCTTTCCAGGCTGACCTCCAGGAACTCTCCGGCCACGTCCTGTGTTCAAATATACCTGATACTCTCTTTCTGCACTCACTCCTCACCGTCTGCCTCTGTGCTCTCCCTCCTCCCTCCTCCGAGAATGAACCTCACCACCCTCTGTCACATTCACCAGTGGAAGTCCTATCTATCCCTCAAGGTCCAGGAAAAAGGCCTCTTCCTCTGTGAAAATTCCCCTGATCTGTCTGAATCTCCATAACACTGGGGGACCCTCCCTTCTGCCACGTACTTCCTCACTTACGTTCTTTGTTTTCTCTGTAACCCTAGAAGAAGTGATGGTTCTCTTAATGCTGTATGTATCTCCTTCAACTTTCTGTTCCCCAAGCAGCCTAGGAAAATGACTTTTACCTAGGGAAAATACACTAAGGATTTACATGGACTTAAAATGAAGCAGGTTAATGATATCAATATTTGTCAACAGAGAACAACTTTCACTTATAACACTATGTTTTAGACCCTGTGTTAAGAACTTTTCATGTATTATGTCATGTAATTGTCATGTAGATATTTCTTTTTTTTATTTAAACATTTTATTTATTTATTTGACTGAGAGAGAGAGAGAGATCACAAGTAGGCAGAGAGGCAGGCAGAGAGAGAGGGGGAAGCAGGCTCCCCGCTGAGCAGAGAGCCCGATGCGGGGCTCGATCCCAGTACCCTGAGATCATGACCTGAGCCGAAGGCAGAGGCTTTAACCCACTGAGCTACCCAGGCGCCCCTAGATATTTCTATATAAATAACATATTTATTTCCAGTTTGCTTGGCTATTTTATAACTTTTATATTTGGCTACTGTAGGTATAAATTAATAATTCATTAACTTGTCATGTAGAAGTTGCCAAATTAAAATAAATTATCAGGGACACCTGGGTGGCTCAGTCAGTTAAGCATCTGCCTTCGGCTCAGGTCATGGTCCCGGGTCCTGGGTTCAAGCCCCATGTCGGGCTCCCTGCTCTGCATGGAGCCTGCTTCTCCCTCTCCCTTTGCCCCTCCCCACTGCTCATGCTTGCTCGATCTCTCTCTCTCTCAAATAAATAAATAAAATATTTTTTAAAAAATAAACTCAATTACCAGAGCAAATGCAATATAAACTTTCCCATTTAGTTAGGCCCATGTTTAGGAATTTCTTTTTTTTTTTTTTTTTGGTTAAAAAAGGCTTTTTTTTTTTAAAGATTTTATTTATTTTGAGAGAGAGAGAGTGAGAGAGAGCAGGCAAGCAAGGAGAGAGAGAATCCCAAGCAGATTTTACGCTGAGTGCAGGGCCAACATGGGGCCGATCCCTGAGATTATGACTTGAGGTGAAATCAAGAGTTGGATGCTTAACTAACTGAGCCACCCAGGTGCCCCTGATTTAAGAAGGCTTTCATTAAAAAGTACATTGGTAGTGGGGCACCTGGCTGGCTCAGTGAGTAGACACAAGACGCTCGATCTCAGGGTCAGAGTATGAGCCCCACGTTGGGTGTAGAGTTTACTTAAAAAAGAAACACAATACATTGGTAGTTAAAAGAATCAGTGTATATTAATCAAATGATAACACATAGGGGAGGGGTGACAATTAATAAAATCAAGGAATGGATTTTTTATGGATTGTACCTATAACAACAACAACAACAAAACCCAGTATTTTTTCTCATTAGATCATAATTATCCACTGTTTTTTTTAAAAGTGGCTTTTAAGGAAAAATTATAGTGAATTCCTGCTCTGTGAGAAGAATTCTTTTCCTGCCCTATGCTTCCCATTGCTAACATAGGGCACAGGCCAAATTTTTGACCTCTTGCCCTTGAAAGCATTCTCTTAATCACATTCTTAGTTATTCTGTCTGCAAGTCAGAAAATGGATTTCTATTTTATCATGCAAGCCACGGCAATGCTCCTTGAAACTGTTGATTTTTATAGTCAGGCCTAATCACCAAGTTCACTGTCTGGTCATCGCCAAGGAGGTGGTGTAACACCCTTGTTCACTCGTTATGGCTAAGTTTCTGCAGTAAATATTTCTTTTATTGTGGAAAAATATAGATGACATAAAATTTACATATTAATCATTTCTAGGTGTACAATTTAGTGGCGGTAAGTACATTGGTGGATGGTTTTCCAACCATCACCACCATCTACCCCCACGACATTTTCATCAGCCCAGACCCTGTATACCCATTAACCAATAACTCCGCATTTCTTCCTCCCACTAGGGAGTAACCTGGCACCCGCCATTCAGCTCTGTGTCTCTGTGAATTTGACTATTCTAGGTACCTCACGTAAGTAGAATCAAGCACTAAATATTTTTAAATCATCTCCTTCCTTAAAAACAAAACAAAAAAAACCCTCCCAAAACACAAAAAACCTCATGTGTTACATAAATCTTAAGCATCTTTGATTTTACAGATTGGCTGAGTTTATTGAAAAGCCTAAATAAATCCCCTCTGTCCTGGGGCTCGTGGGTGGCTCAGGCCTTTGAGCATCCAACTCTTGGTTTTGGCTCAGGTCCCATGGGTCCTGGGATCAAGCCCCATGTTGGGCTCCGCGCTCAGCAGGAGTCTGCTTGGATATTCCCTCCCTCAGCCCCCTCTCCCACACGTGCGCTCTCTCTCAAATAAATAAAATCTTAAAAAAAAAATAAACCCCTCTGCCCCTCAAAATAGGATTGCAGATGAGGGATTAGTGAACCTTTATGTGTACCAAAGCTTCATCAACGTAGGCTGGAGCCGCTTGGAGTTTCTACAGAGTTCGCATCCCCGTCCTAGGGGAGATGATCCCAAGAATTCTGGGATTTCCCCAATCTCTAGGAAATAAGTTGATGCTTTACAGTTGTGAGAGTAAGAAGTTTTGGTTTTGTTTTTTCCCATCCATCCAATTTGGGAGAATATTTGCTGGGGGGAACACATTTTTTCCCCTCACATCAAATCAAATGAGTAAAGTTGATTGGTTAAAATTTAAGTGTTTTTTTTTTTAAGGGGTAATCCAGTTTTACTAAAAATAAATGATTAGTTTGTCCTCAAAAATGTCATTAGAAAATGCATGGTTATTTCCCTTATTTTATGGAACAACTGTTGGTATACAGGCTACCTTTTAGTTTCTAAAGGTAAAGTTAGACAAAGGGGGCTATTTATTTTGGTTCAGACACCTTTTTTTTTTTCCTTCAGTGTTGAAAAAGAAAGCATACTGTGCAGTTATCTGGGAGGCCTCATGAACTTGGCCCAACATCTCAACTGTCCTTGACCCCTGCAGCCATTGCCCCAGAAACCAGCTGGCTTCCCGCAGGGGAGAACTGGCAGCCCCTGCCTCAGCTCCTCCCAGCGCTTCTCGTTTTCTGCTCTGAAAATGTCTCCTTGGCACTCAGGTATGTGCGACCTGAAAGCGAGGGGGGTGCCAGGGGTCATTTTCTATGTCAGTTTGGTGGGACACCATAGTCCCCGATACGTGATCAAACATTATTCCAAATGTTTCCATGAAGGTATTGTCTGATACGATGAACATGGGAAACAGTGGACTTTGAGGAAGGCACATCGTTCTCCCTAATGCGGGTGACTCTCCTCCAGTCTGCTGAAAGCTTCAAGGGAAAAAGGTGGACTGTGCTCCGTGTAAGAGGGAGTGAACTGGCGGGTGGTCCTGTAGGGGCCCCCTTTCCAAGTCTCCACGCCAGCCTACTGCGGCAGCTTTCGGATCCCCTAAGCCTGCACAGCGCCACGCGCCAGCTCCTTAAAATGAACCTGTCGGTGTGTTGACCAGCCGGCTAGCTGGCTCCTGCCTCTGTTCCTCGAGAGTCCGAAGAAAGGTGGGGAAGAGAAGTTAGCCCTTCATGGGCCCTCCCTGGATCCAGCGGGAAACTGGATAAATGCTTCCCCCTTATAAATGACTCCGAGGTGCTCAGTGTGGCTGCTTAGAAGCTCTCAGTGCGATCCGGCCTCGGTTGGTCACGAATGTGACCAGTAGAACAGCTTCCAGTTGGCTCTGCCTTCCCCCTGGTTTCAGTCTTCTTAGTTGCTTGCTCTTGCCTGGGGGTCACTTCCCAGGACACACCACCCTCACACAAACCCTTGCAGAGGGGCCATCCGTGTCTCTCGGTGTGTCTCTCTGTACTTCTTCGTGTCTCTGTCTCTGCCTCCCCATCTCTCTCTCACACACAAACACACCTCTCCACTCCTCTTTCCTCTCTGCTGGTTTTACTCTTCGGTAGGTTAAGCTCACCTCCGCTGGAGTCAAGACACCCACAGTTTTGGGCTTGTGTCTTACTAACTTAGCAAGCCCCGAGTCGAGGAGAGCGTGTTTCCCCCAGTAGTGCGAGCAACATTTCTGGCTTGAGGCTTCCTGATTCTGATTCGCCGAGCATAGGTAGTGGCCCCGCTCTGAACCAGTCGTTGGCTCCGGTCAGGAGCCCTGTGACGAGGTCAGCCCCACCCAACCGATGTACACTGAGAGCAGGAGAGGTATGCCCACCCAAGGGGGTCCATACTGGAAAGGAAATCCATGGACTGTGGACATTTTGTTCCTCTTCAGCCTCCTCTCTGCCTAAATTCATTCCCTCTTCCCCTCAAGACAGCCAGGAAGCATCCTCTTCCTCTCCGGATCACCTTCTGACTTAGCACTGGGGGCCAGTGGACACTGGATGTGGGCAGCTCTCTTACCTAAGTAGTAAGTGTAGGACTTCATCAAAATGGCTCCTTCCCCTCCATGGCATTACAAGCATAGGATTTCAGAACGATGGTGCCCCACTCAGTTCCCCCTCCCTCGTCATCTACATCACCCCGCTCTTCCTCTGACCCTTTGTGTTTCCCAACACCAACTGAGTGTCCTACAAGTCATTTCTGACACCAACTACCTAGAGTTAGCACAGACCCCACACGTTAAGAAGGGCTCGGTCCTACATGACTGCTCCCACTTCAGACACCAGCTTGAGGTCTTGGGGGCCCACTTGAACTTATGTCCAACTCAGCTGCACATTCAGGGGTTCTCATAATCCCCCCTCATGTTTGGTAATGCACTAGAACAACTCACAGAGCTCAGGGAAGTACTAGACTTGTAATTACCATTTTAGTATAAAGGATCCCAGTAAGCAACCAGGTGAATGGGGTACACAGGGTGAAGTCTGGAGGGGTCCAGAGTGCAGGAGCTTCTGTCCCTGTAGAGTTGGGAGATGCCTCCCAGCTGGTATGTAAATTGCTCACCATCCAGGAAGTTCCTCTACACCTTCGTGTTCAGAGTTTTTTAAATCAAGGTTTTCCTCTGTAGGCACAATCGATTCCATCATTGACTATGGTGATAGTCAGTGAGCCCTTCTCCCCTTCCCAGCTCAAAGTTCTAACTGTCTAATCCTCAGTGGCAGCCTCCATTCTGGAGCTGTCTAGCTCCCACACCCACCGCAGTCATCTCATGAGCATAGCAAAGGCACACCGAGCTCTCGGGAAATTCCAAAGGCTTCTGAAGCTCTGTGCCAGAAACCAGGGACAAAGACCAAATCTTATTTTCATTATACCACACTCTTCTGTCAGGACTGCCTTCCTAGGGACCCACCACTTACCATCCGGAGGAAGATTCTGGCTGCAGAGGGATGGGGCTGGTGGGCGCTGACTCTTGTATTAGGACCTCCGTTTTCGACCAGTGATCAATGTCATGATTTCCTTTCTTAAGGTGAATAAGCAGACACACTCATTAAAGTAAGCATTAGTCTTAGAAGCAGTAAGAGGTTCACCTTTAGCCCAAAAGGCTGACCTATAACCCGTGTAATTTTCCATAAGGGTGAAGTAGGTGCTGGTTGCTACATTCTTAAAGGATCTCCTGACATCCTGTATGTCTTCTCAATAGTTAATGTCAAACTGAATGATAAGTCCCAGAGAAATCTCACAGCAGTGGTTTTATGAGTAGAAACTGGAAGAAACATTTACAATCTAATACTCCGTGCGTGTCCCCTTGCCCTTGAGCACCAAGCAGATGACCACCAGCTTGATACAGTGGAAGTACCCCTCTTTCCGCCTCTGGTTCCTATCCCTGTGCTACCTAAACTTACTAAGTTGCACTGTGGAACTGCTCGAGGATTCTTTCTTGACTGTTGCACTCAATGATCCCGCGACATTACTGACTTTATTATGTGCATAAAAGAGAAGTATATTCTCATTAATATGACTTTGAGCTTGGTCACCCTTTTGTGCTAGACAGAAAGAGTCAAAGCCTCCTTCTACCACTTCAAGGAAGGACTTAATGCCCAGATGTGGGAAGCAGAGTCAGCAAGCAGCTTCTCTTAGAGTCTGTCTCCAGCACAGAGGGTCACCTCGCCTCACTTGGCGTCACACCCTTCCTGGGAAGCTCCCAGCCAGTGGTGAGTAACGTGACAATAAAGTCCCTGTCATTTTGCCTCAATGTAAGACAACTCTACTGGGCGGCATTCACTCCAGAGCCACCTGTCAGGTTGGCCAACACCAAGGTTTTGATGGGTCTACACTGCATTTCAACTTCTTCCTTCCCTTCCACCTGACCTGATTTTTTTCTCCTTGGAACAAGTGTCAGACATAGCTTGTCCTCCAGACTCCATCTCGGCATCTTCTTCTGGAGGACCAACCGTATGACACCTTTGTAGACCCTAAACTTAGTGTACTAGTGCACTTCCCGACACTGGTTTCAACAGTGATAGAAAAACTGGAATGGCTCTGTCCTCACCATCTGGAGTTGGTGATCTCAGGTCCGATTACATTACCGATGTTCTCCTTGGTTAGGATGAAACCACTCGAGATCATTGCCATTCTCCATAACCAGGGTAATCTGGAATGGTTTTCCTTCCTTTGAATGGCTCTCTTTTCTTTTCCTACCCAATCTGGAGTTGCTTTTGAGGAAACTGGGTTCTTTTTTTTTTTTGTCTGTTTTTAAATGCTCAATTTAAAGGATTATAGTCTCCCCACAAACAAAAGTTTTTGGGGAGCTGTTTTCCTTGGAGACCTTCTCTTCCTTGGTTTCCCCTCTCACCTAAACACAGAAGCTCTTCATTCTAAAACTCTTGCCCTGGGTTACATGGGTAGCTTAGTTCGTTAAGTGTCTGACTCTTGATTTTGGCTCAGGTCATGATCTCAGGGTGAGCTCAGAAGGAGTTCGCTTGAAATTCTCTCTCCTCCTGCCCTTCCCCCATCTCATAAATAAATAAATAAATAAATACATCTCTTGCCCTAATCTTTGAAGCTCTTCAATCTAAAACTCTCACCCTAATCTTTCTCGATAGGCAGTTGGCCTGTTGATCAAGGTCCGTCTCCAATGTCACCTGTGGCACACGCACCTGCATTCTGTGTTCCAGCCAAGCCCATCTCTTTGATCTTTGAGCATTAGGCACATTTCTAAAACCTTACCTATATCCTGCGCTCCTCCCCAGGCTGCTTCTCTGCCTGGGTGCACTCGCTTGTCCTTTCATCCCCACGTCTAGTCCCCTGCCCTCCGTGAAGGTTCCTGGTTTCACTTCTTCCTTTGGGCCCTGAACACCTATACTTAGGAGTCATGCAACCTTGAACTCTCTGTTACTCTTTCATGTAAATGAACTTTCTCCCCATCTCAACTGCAGGCATACTTCTGTCTTCTGGAGAGTCTTAGGCTCACTACGAGTTTGTCACTTTCTCTGACTCCCCGCATCACCCTCGTGGCAGATGTGTCCGTCATTACTGGTGCATAGTGAGCCATCCACAGTCCTGTGGTTGGAGCTCAACTGGAAGTTCTCACGTAAGTTCTCACGTCTCCTGGAGGTGCAATCAGATAATCAGCTGAGGTCTGGGCCACCTGAGGTCCCCAGTCTCCTTATTCCCTGAATTGCAGCCTTCAGGGGATCCCTTGCCTGGTCTGCCTGTGGTAGGGCTTGCTGCTCGTGGTCACCCCTGTGTAGTCACATGGCTACTCTTCTACCCAGTCTCGCTTCAGATGCCAGCATGTTTGATCAGCATATCAGGAAGTGAAATAGGCTTCATGAGAACAACCGGGGCCCAGGCAGAGCTGGCAATTCACTGTAGTCCTTGAATCTGGTTCTTAGTTGGCGGCTGCTCTTTCTCGCGTCCAATAATGCCATGCACTAATTTCACTGTCAGAGTGATACATGAAAAAGACAAATTAAAAGACTCTCAGAGATTTCCTTGAGATCGGCTTAAATTCCCAGAGGAGATTGTTCTGTTTTCTTCCTTTCAGTGACATTTTCTTCCCATCGTATGCCAACACCCATCATGTGGCATAGAAGTGTTAATCATCCATGTGGAATTTTTATGTTTTCAAAGTCTCTGAAAAAAACCAACCCTCTACCCTGCCCCCATCAACTGAGCTCACAGGCCGTGGCCCTCTGGACAGGCCCAAACCAGTCTGATTTTGATTTTTGTTTTGTTTTGTTTTGCTATTGGTTTACCGGCCAAGTTGCTAAACTGACTCGACTTGTTGGTTAAATGCCTGTGAATTCAGGGAAAACCAGTCAAACACATTTAAATCAACCCAAGACACAGAGTATGTCTATGTGTGTATGTATGTATTGCATAGTGTGTGCTGAGGTCCCCGGCGGAGAGGACAAGCAGACGCTGGGTGAGGCGATGACATCGCAGGTATTATGTTAGTGCTCTGGGTCTCTAAGTCAGTACCTGTGAAAATATGCAGCACGGTGATGACTGTTTCAGACTCGCCAAGTATATAGTTTGACTCAGCATTTCACTTTGATGGGAAGAACCTCAGAGGATGATGAACGGACAAGACTTGAATGTGTATCATGTTACGAAACGAGGCATGTGAAAGCATGTTTCCAAAACTGGTTAGAGACTTGCTCCCCCTACAATCTTGTCCGTCTCAGTATGCGGCATCACTGTCCACCCAGTTACTCAGGCCAAAGCCTCAGAGTCAACATCTCTTCCCCTCACCATACCCACCCCACCCTAGCCCCGCCGCCATATTTCCTGTATCTGCCAAGCTCTATCTTCACAATTCCTGTACTCACTCATCACCACATCCACCAACGTCGTCACTCCAGCCCAAGCCAGCAGGCCCTCCTACTTGAACAACTGCAATAGATTTCTACCTTATTCATAGATTTAACTAAAAAATACTTCTTAAATTTCTGCAAGACATAAAAAAAAAAACAACTGTATCAAAATCAATCACAAATGACTAACCAGGAAAAACCCCTCTCCCCCACCAAAACTAACTTAAGATTCCTTAATATATAAAGAGCTAATACAGTTTATTATTATGATTTTAAAACATAGTTCATTATTTAAAAGTAATTATTTAAATAGAAAAATGGGCAAATTATTTGAGTACTTTGTAATAAAGGAAATATAAATGATTCATAAATAAATGATAAGATGCTCAGTCATATCCTTTTTTTTTTAAAAGATTATTTATTTATTTATTTAACAGACAGAGATCACAAGTAGGCAGAGAGGTAGGCAGAGAGAGAGAGGAGGAAGCAGGCTCCCTGCCGAGCAGAGAGCCTGATGCGGGGCTCGATCCCAGGACCATGAGATCATGACCTGAGCCGAAGGCAGCGGCTTAACCCACTGAGCCACCCAGGCGCCCCATGCTCAGTCATATCCTAACAAGTAAAATGAAATTCAAAGTTTAATGAGATCCTGTTGACATTTAAAAGATCAGAAAAATTTAAAAAATTTATTAATTCCCTGATGCTGATGGAGGAACTGATGGTGGTAGGAGAGTAAATTGGTCCATTCTCTTTGGAGGACAATCTAAAAATGATAGCAAATTTTCACATGCATTTACTTTTTTTTGACCTGACAATGCTACACCTAGAAATTTATTTTAGGGGTACCTGTGTGGCTCAGTCAGTTAAGCGACTGCCTTTGGCTCAGGTCATGATCCCAGGGTCCTGGGATCGAACCCCACATCAGGCTCCCTGCTTAGTGGAAAGCCTGCTTCTCCCTCTCCCTCTGCCTGCTGCTCTGTGTACTTGTACTCTCTCTGTATCTCTGTCAAATAAATAAATAAAAATCTTTTTAAAAAAATGCCAGGGACCTGAACCACCAGGTGAACCTAATCTTTCTGGGCTTCAGTTTCTTCATCTTAAAAAATAATAATACAAAAATTTGTTTTACAGATATATTTGCACATGAGCTTAAAAATGCAAATACACATTGAAGAAACAAAAAAACCCAGCCAAATGCCCACTGGTAGGAAGCTGGTTGAGTAAGATGTAGCCTATCCATGGAGTGGAATACTATGCAACTGTGAAAAAGAATAAAACAAAATGACTTGGTATTGATAAGAGAAAATTTCCTAGAAATATTATTAAATTATAAAAAGCAATATGCAAAAAAAGCAATAGGCAGAAGAGCATACATAATATGCTATCATGTCTTAAAATATGGATGGGAAAATAAACACACATATTTTTCTTGCATATGCATAGACTGTTTCTGGAAGGATATATAAGGCAGTGGTAACATTGACTGCCTCTGGAAATATAATCAGAGAATTAGGGATAAGGGAGAGGAGACTTGCTTTTTACTCTTATTTCCTTCATGACATTTGAATTTTTATTACATTAGATTACCTATTTTTCAAAAAACCATAATATATCATTTAAAATTTTTCCCATAGAAGTTTAAATAATAATTTTATTTTGGTAATATAAAATTACATTCTGAAAGATACAGAGAAAAGAACAATTTTATTCTGTCATTTTAAAAACATTAGCAATATTTTCTGGAAAACTGTGAGATTTTACCTACAGAAATAGTATGAAATTTCACTTCTATTATGTCTTTCTAGTCTCAATATTACTATGTATAAACTAATACTTCAGACAAAATAATAGCTAATATTAATACTGTTTACTGTGAGCAAATGCTGTGGGAAGTGCTTCAAAATTACAGTACTGGTTTCATCTCCCTGTTATAGATGAAGGACTGAAAGCTCAGAGAAATGAAATAACTTGCCTAAGGTCACAGAGCTA
This sequence comes from Martes martes, assembly GCF_963455335.1. Classification (NCBI taxonomy): domain Eukaryota; kingdom Metazoa; phylum Chordata; class Mammalia; order Carnivora; family Mustelidae; genus Martes; species Martes martes. Next base: position 11,564,889 of record NC_137890.1, read on the forward strand.
GGAAGTTACAGAGCTGATGCAAACCTACACAGTCTGACACCAGAGCCCACATTCTTAATCACTGTACAGTTTATATATTGTGTTATTAATGACTCATTTGCTTCACACAAAGCAACACTTAAGGGTACATAATTTCCAATTCAAAACAAATACTTATCTGAAAAAAGAATCTAGGGGCACCTGGGTGGCTCAGTCGGTTAGGCGTCTGCCTTCGGCTCAGGTCATGATCCCAGGATCCTGGGATTGAGTCCCACATTGGGCTCCCTGCTCAGGGGGAAGCCTGCGTCTCCCTCTCCCACTGTCTGCTGCTCTGCCTACTTGTGCTCTCTCTCTGTCAAGTAAACAAACACAACCTTAAAAAAAAAAAAAGCATCTAAACTTGACCATAGGAACTAAAAACACAAGTGTTGTAAATTCTTAAGTCCCATAAGTAAAGCCATAATATTGTTTCTGATTTTATGGTCAATGATTCAGAAAAATAAAAATGTCATGTTTTAGGATGCTCAAATGAAAAGTGGGAAATATGACAGCTGGGTTATACATATAGTACACGTGATTTTTTGAGTTTATATTCTTTTTTTGTTTTTAAGATTTTCTTTATTTGAGACAGAGAAAGCAAGAGACAGAGCATGAGCAGAGGGAGAGGGGCAGAGGGAGAGGGAGAAGCAGAATCCCAGCTGAGCAGGGATCCCAGGACCCAGGGATCACCACCTGAGCAGAAGGCAGATGCTTAACTAACTCAGCCACCCAGATGTCCCTGTGTTTATATTCTTGACCTTCATGAAACCTTTTGTTTTTATTTTAGTTTGAGTTACTACTAGTTTGTATCAATGTAATATTCGTTTCAGGTGTGCAGTATAGTGATTTCAGCAATTCCATGCATCATCCAGTGCCCATCCCAAGCTCACTCCTCATCCCCGCCATCTGTCTCACCCATCCCCCACACCCCCGCCCTCCGTCCGGTAACCATCAGCTTGTTCTCTACAGTTAAGAGTCTGTTTCTTGGTTTCTCTCTCTTTCTCTCTTTTTCCTCCTTTGCTTATTTGTTTTGTTTCCTCATGAAATCTGAAAGTAACAAAGAAAATGTTCTCCCCCTCACCCCCCATGCAAGATAAGTTGAAGTCCTAACTTCCTATTATAGGTTGAATTACGTTCCCTCAAAATTCTTTTTTTTTTTTTAAAGATTTTATTTATTTATTTGACAGAGAGAGAGAGATCACAAGTAGGCAGTGAAGCAGGCAGAGAGAGAGGGGGAAGCAGGCTCCCCACTGAGCAGAGAGCCCGATGCGGGCCTCGATCCCAGGACCCTGGGATCATGACCCGAGCCGAAGGCAGAGGCTTTAATCCACTGAGCCACCCAGGCGCTCCCTGTTCCCTCAAAATTCTTATATTGAGGTCCTAATTCCTATTACTTCAGAATGCGACAGCATATAGGGAAAGGGTCTTTATAGAAGTAATCAACTTAGGGTGGGTGCTAATCCAGTATGACTAATACCCTTATAAAAAGAGGAAATAGGACACAGAGACAGATATGCACAGAAGGAGGATGCTATGAAAAGACACGGGGAGAAGACGGCCATCTACAAGCCCAGGAAAGCCTGAAACTGATTCTTCCTTCATGGCCCTAAGCAGACACTAGCCTCCCGGACCCATGAATGGGACCAAATTTGGAAACAGGACCTTTGCGGATACAGTCAAGTTAAAATAAGGCCATGTTAATTAGGCTCCCGATCCAATGACTGGTGTCCTCTTAGCAACAAGAGATGACACAGACACAGGAGAACCCCTCGTGAAGTCAGAGGTGGAGACTGGAGCGATGCGTTTGCAAACCAAAGACTGCTGAGGATTGCTGGCAACCCCAGAAGCAGTGAGAAAGGTGTGAAGCAGATTGTCTCGCAGACCCTTCTGAGGGAGCCTCACCCTGCCCCGCTCCTTGGTGCAGACCTCTGGGCTCCAAAACTGAGAGAGAATTCACTTCCGCCGCATGATGTCCCCCTCCCCCTGGGGGACTCTGGATTGTAACCAGTGCCTTGGGGTGAGCTCACCCTAGACAAGGGGGCTCGAGTTCCTGTCCAGCACCCTACCAGGCACAGGTTTCAGACCACCCCCAAGGGACTTCACCTGCAGGCACTTGGGATCCAGGAACAATGAGGGAATTCTCCATAAAAGCATGGCACATGTTGTTTGTTGAGATCAGAAGCACCCCCAAAAAGGGGAAGAAAAATGCAGTAAACAGGAATTCCAGGGGATCCAGGAAGAGCAGCAACGTCATCCAACCTGTTGAATGATCTGCCCATGTACTCTGGAGTCCAGAAGGCTGGCTGCTGACGTCCAGTCCTGCTAGTCACTTGGGTAACTTTGGCGCATACATTGGCATCTTGGATCTTAGTCGACTTTACAATTTTTTTTTCATAAAATGTTTGCTCTTCGGGGCTGATATGCAGGTGGTGGTAGCTACATTTTGGTTGCTAAAATGTGAATGGTTCTGTATTGGGGGATAGCCAGTCTCCTTACTACTTTGGTCCCCTCCCTGGAACCTCTTGGATTTCCCCACAACCCAGCAATGAAAATGCAGGGACAGCTGGCCATCTCCCCAGCATCATGGTTAGTGTTCTTTCTAATTATTTGGCTGTTAAAGATTTTGACTGTTGTCCCCAGATCAAACATTTGCTGTGTCTAATCCAGTGATCGCAACTGTGGGGGGCAGAAAAGAATTAGACCATCTCTGCCTTCAAAAAGTTTAAACTTGGGATGCTTGGCCGGCTCAGTTGGAAGAGCATGCGACTGTTGATCTTAGAGAGTATTTAAAAATAAAACCTTAAGGGGCACCTGGGTGGCTCAGTGGGTTAAAGCCTCTGCCTTTGGCTCAGGTCATGATCTCAGGGTCCTGGGATCGAGCCCCACATCGGGTTCTCTGCTCAGCGGGGAACCCGCTTCCCCCACTCTCTCTGCCTGCCTCTCTGCCTACTTGTGATCCCTCTCTCTCTGTCAAATAAATAAATAAATAAAATCTTTAAAAAAAATAAATATAAATAAAAATAAAACCTTAAAAAAAGGTTACACTTAATTGACTTGGGGACAAACACGGTTTAAATAATTAGGAATAAGTACATGCCAAGCTCTGTGTTTTAGTCCATGTGGGCTGCTATAACGAAAACACAACTGACTGGGTGGCTTAAACAATTATTTCTCATAATTCTAGAGACTGGAAAGTTCAAGGTCAAGACCTCAGCAGATCCAGAGACTGGGGAGAACCTGCTTCCAGGTTAATAGAAGGCTATCTTCTCACCATGTCCCCACACAGTGGAAGGGGTGGGGTTGCCCTGGGTGGGTTGGGGGGGGGTCCCTTTTATAGGGGCACTAATCCTGGTCATGAGGGCAGAGGCTTCACCTCCCCAGGGCCTCACATCTTAATGCCATCACACTGGGCATCTGAACATCAACAGATGAATTTTGGAGAGATGTATCCAGTCCACAGTATTCTGCAATTCTGACATAAAAAAGTGAACATTTTCTGGGGAAAAAAAATTGTCAAAACATAATGCAAGGGCACAGTATTCCTCTCCAACTTTCCCGACGGGTTGAGTCTAGCCATGACCCTCAGCTTTCAGTAAGGCTCCAGGATACTCAGATTAAAAATTCATCAGTCAGTGGTTTTGTTAATGCAGTTTCCATCACGTTATTACATTTTTCACAAACTAATGAGCTCTTCTCACTGTGTGTATATTGACACAGCCAGACTGAATACACAAGGAACCTGTAAAATTCTGTAACGAATATTTTCTGTAACAGGATCTGTGGCATGTTACTTTCCAGCAGAAAGAAGCTTTCTCAGAGGGAAACTAAAATAGGCAGTGCAAAGACACCTGGGATTGCTCTCAGCGTATTCCAAGCCACACGGTGCAAAAGGGGAGAGAAGATGGTAGAAGATCCACCATCTTCCCAGGGCTCGGCTTTGAAACGCAAATTCGTTTTCACTTGACCACAGACCAAGAAGGTGAGTGTCTGATGACACCACAGTGACTGACCATCTGGGCTGTGTTTGGTCCAAGTCCTCACCTCACTTTCGGTTTTCTGAGATACAAAATATGACCCGAACCTACCCATGAACATTGCCTGACTGGTAGAGTCCTCAAGGCCTAGTGAGAACCAAAGATGGCAATTAGAGCCAGAGAGTGATGAGTTAGAGTCCAGGACCCTTTTCTGTTCTCCTTCCTGGTATTTTGAATAGGATTTGGAAAATAATTTGAGAAAACTATGAGCCTCTTCACATAATTTCATGCTGATGTCTAGTTGTTTTCATCATAAATCTGGCATTTCTGGAATATTATAAATACTGAATATTAAATTTTTTTAAATATTAAAATATTCTTAAATCACTCACTTGAATAAACACAATGGAATGTAAATGCCATAGCAATTTAATAATCACATCATTCATTTAAAAACACAGATCGGGAACGCCTGGGTAGCTCAGTGGGTTAAAGCCTCTGCCTTCGGCTCAGGTCATGATCCCAGGGTCCTGGGATCGAGCCCCGCATCGGGCTCTCTGCTCAGCAGGGAGCCTGCTTCCTCCCTCTCTCTCTGCCTGCATCTCTGCCTACTTGTGATCTCTGTCTGTGAAATAAATAAATAAAATCTTTAAAAAAAATAAAAAATAAAAACACAGATCGTCTTTACAGCTGAACAATTCTCATTACTTCTGGTTGCCCTTCAAACTTCTTTCTTTTCTACCTCTTCCTTAGTAGTTTACCTTAATGTAATTTTTAAAAAGATTTTATTCATTCATTCATTCATATATTTTAGAGAGAGAGCATGACGTGGGGGAGTTGGGGGAGAGGCAGAGGGGGACGGAGAAGGTGAGGGAGAAGGAGAAGGAGAGAGAATCTGAAGCAGGTTCTGCACTGACTGTGGAGCCTGATGTGGGGCTTGATCCCAGGACCCAGGGAGATCACAACCTGAGTGAAAACCCAAGAGTCAAGATGCTTAACTGACTAAGCCACCCAGGCGCCCCCCAATGCAACTTTTTTTTTTTAAAGATTTTATTTAATTTGACAGACAGAGATCACACATAGGCAGAGAGGCAGGCAGAGAGAGAGGAAGGGAAACAGGCTCCCCTGCTGAGCAGAGAGCCCGATGTGGGGCTCGATCCCAGGACCCTGGGATCATGACCTGAGCCAAAGGCAGAGGCTTTAACCCACTGAACCACCCAGGTGCCCCCTAAGGCAACTTTTTACGCTTGAAAGTTTTTCTGTTGCTCACCCTTTCATGATGCTTTGCAATAAAAATATATATGTAAATTTATTTATTTATTTTTGAGAAAGAGAGAGAGATTGAACTGCAGGGGTGGGCAGGGGCAGAGGAAGAGGGAGAGAGAGAAAATCTTAAGCAGGCGCCACACTCAGTGCAGAGCCCACCGCAGGGCTCAGCCTCACGACCCTGAGATCATGACCTAAGCCTAAATCAAGAGTCAGATGCTTAACCCCCTGAGCCACCCAGGGGCACCTGTATATAAATTTAACTTTCCGTGATCATAAAATTGAAAGTGATAAAAATTTCTTTTGTATTGAGTTGATATTATAATTACTTAGTCCACAATTGATTAATAGAACAAAAATATATCATAAACTTTGACAAATGATAATTAAAATACAGTTTTATTGAAAATGTTGCTCAAAACTAGAAACAGCCTAGACGACCATCGATAGAAAACAGATAAACCAACCAACTGTAGTATATTTGTGCAATGGAGTCTTACTTGGGAATAGAAAGGGACAAACTACTTATTCATGAAACAACACAGATGAATCTTGAAAGCCTTATTCTAACTAAGAGAATCTAGACACATGAGTGGACGGGTTATATGATTGCCATTTATAGGAAGTTCTGAAACAGGCAAAACTAATCTACGATTGAAGAGCATCAGAACAGTGGTTGCCTCTGGGGCAGATTTGGGGCAGGGACCGGCAAGGAGATGATGTCAGGGAACTTTCTGGGTGATGATAAGGCTCTGTATCTTGACAGGATTTGAGTGACACATCTGTATGCATTTGTTGAAACCCTGAACATGGTTTCCTGAAGATCTGAGCATCTCATTGTATGTTTATTTTGCCTCAAAAGAGAAGGAAACAACTGCCAACAAGTATTGAATTCTAATGAATGACATGTATGCCGAAGAATTTCAGATGAGAATTTGGTGATGCCTGCAATTTACTCTGAAACATGTCTGGATTAATAAATGGGTGGAGGAAAGGATGGATGGAGAGATATGTGATTTAGCAAGCTGAGCAAAATAATTCTAGAACCTAGGCGATGGGTATATGTACGTTTACTGCACAATTCTTTCAACTATTCTATATGTTTGAAAATTTTTGTAGCAAAATATTGGAAAAAAATTAATTGAAAATGCACCTCTTACTGAGCTGGGTGAAATGTCTTCACCCATCTCTTTCCCTTCACGTCTCCAGTGAATATTAACTCTTGCTAGAATTAACGCAGGCTTTAGCATCTGCTTCATGCATATAATCCTCTTTTTTTTTTTAAAAGATTTTATTTACTTATTTGACAGGGAAATCACACGTAGGCAAAGAGGCAGGTAGAGAGAGAAGAAGGGAAGCAGACTCCCTGCTGAGCAGAGAGCCCGATGCGGGGCTCGATCCCAGGACCCTGAGATCATGACCTGAGCTGAAGGCAGAGGCTTAACCCACTGAGCCACCCAGGCGCCCCTATAATCCTCTTTTTAAAAAAGGTTTCATTTATTTATTTAGAGAGAGTGAGTGAGAGAGACAGAGAGTACATGAGCAGGGACAGAGGGAGAGGGAGAAGCAGACTCCCTGCTGTGCAGGGAGCCCAATGTGGGGCTTGATGCAAGTCCCCTGGGACATGACCTGAGCCCAAGGCAGATGCTTAACTGACTGAGCCACCCGGCGCCCCCCATATTTTCCTCTTTTTAAAATGTAAGCACTATGAAAATATGTAAGTAGATGGGAAAACAGAGACAGGTGGAGAGAAGGCATCCAGTTTAGAGCAAAGAGGGTCCGACCAATGTTGGTGGCATGGAAGGGGAACCCTGATATTAGAGACACTGCAGAGGTAGAATCAAATGGACTTAGGGCCAACAGAATGATCCAGAATCAGCCACCAAGTGCCTGTTTAGGGAGAGAAGGCCAAGCTGTTTTAGAACTTTCTAACCCCAGGGACAGTAAACTTGAAGATCCCAGCAGTGAAAATAGAAAACACATTCTGGGAGCAGAGAGAAGTCATCTCTGAACATTTGTATCTTCAGGCACCAGAGGGATCCCGAGGGAGAGTCCGAGCAGGAATTCAGAAGTGTGTTTATGAACTTCAGAAGCAAGTTCGGGGACAAAGAAGTCCACTTGCACGATGGCTGTGTAGCTGATGTCACTGTTCAGGGACCCAGCCCGCGCTCACCGCGAAGCGGACCCGTCACAGCATCACCTGCGGGCCCGGGAGGGAGGAGCTCTGGGGCAGCAGCCTCGGAGTCAGAGGAGATCAGCACAAAACCGAGAGAATCTAAGATTCTCCCTAACTGAGGGATGATTGACAAAGAGGAGACAGTGGAGAGGGAGGAGAATCAGGAGAATAAAGCCTCAGTGAACCTGAGAGAAGGGAGAAAGGGAGGGGTGGTCAGACGATGACGTTAGATGCTGTACAGATTAGGTAGCAAGAGCCCTGAGACGGGGCCACCACACAGTACCAAGACAGCAGCATCTGTCCCTCACACCTGGGAGGATGGCGGTCCCGGCATCTCGTTGTGGGGATGGGGGGACCCAGGGTTGCTTCTGAACATCCCACAATGCTCGGACGGCCCTTCCTGGGACAAAGACTTGCTTTACCCCAAATATCGACAGTGCAGGGCGGGGAATCCCTGAAGCTACAGCAGCCCCAGTGTCCGGATTTTCTGGGGTTAATCCATTTTCAGACATTCGTATCACAGCATTGTCTCAAATACGGGCTTTGAAAACGTGTTCCCCAGTGTGGGGAACCTTGAGGGGAACCAGCCCTTGAATTTTAGCCGGAGGGGTGAGACCTGTGTTCTACTTTATTTTGGAGCCTATATTCCGCTGGCTGGCCTCTTCTCCACTCTCATTTTTTAAACTCTTAGCCTGATGCTCGAGAATGATTTGTAATCGTCCATGATCTCCAGGGAACCGCATTGCATCCTGTTTTCTACCTTTGCGTGAAAACTCTCATGTACATACTTCCGCACACACACACACGCGCACATGCACACACAGGTGTGCGCCATTTTGCACACATCCTCATCCTCCCTGATGTATCTAATTTCTCCTACTCATTGGGCTGGTCTAGTTGTTGCCACTTCCCTGCTCCTCCCCACCCCACTCTCCACCCTCAGGAGCCACTGGTGTCCCACACAGTCCAAGGTTTGAAAATTATGCGCCAGCCCCAACTCACTGATGAGAATCGGAGTTGACAGTTTTCTGGAAAACCAACAAAATTCGTTCCTTCTCACCTGGTCCTCTGTATCTCCTCCCCATAGGACCTTTCCAATGAATTTCTAAATTCGTTAAAATCTACCTGACTCACTTCCATATTCTTCACAGTGCTGACTTTTCTCTTTCCTTTCACAGAATTCCACTTGCCTGCTTTGGCTATGAGACCAGACGGTCACACAACAATTTTAAAAATGAAAGACTGACGTTAAGTCTCTCTCCCCTCTTCTTACACTCCATGGCACGTCTTCATTTCCCCCCTTCTTCCACCCACCGGTTTGTATTGGCCAGAAGCGCTCCCCTGCTTTTTGGCTCCAAGGCTTTCACTCTGCGGCTTTACTCAGAGTTGCTCGCATTCCGAGTTTTCCAGGGAATTAGGGGAAATAAGGTGCTGGTGGCTGCAGGTCAATTCTCCCCTGACCAATGTATCACACATACACTCTGAGTCTCCTCTGGCTTGAGAGCTAGGGGAACTGAAAATTGTAACTGAACTTTTTATAATCATATGCTTATATATGATTTATATATTTATATAAGTTATATCATGTAATTACATATTATATATTTTATAATTGTATGTACATATATGTAAATATAATTATATATACCTATATGTGTATATATATATATATACACACACACATATATATGTATATATACATATAATTATAAACCTGGCAAAAAGTACAGGAACCGTTTCTTGGGGATTTCTTATATGTTACAGTTTACCAAATCAATTTCCTTCCTTTGAAAAGGCTCAAGAAGGGGTGCCTAGGTGGCTTAGTGGGTTAAGCCTCTGCCTTCAGCTCGGGTCCTGGTCCCAGGGTCCTGGGATCGAGCTCCGCATCGGGCTCTCTGCTCAGCGGGGAGCCTGCTTCTCCCTCTCTCTGCCTGCCTCTCTGCCTACTTGTGATCTCTGTCTGTCAAATAAATAAAATAAAATCTTTTAAAAAAAAGAGAAAAGAAAAGGCTTGAGAAAATTAAACAACAATAACAATTGATTTTTTTCCAAACTGCTTTTGGAGACATCAATCTGCTACTTGTAAGTTCGCTTCCTACTCTTCTTGTTACTACTTGAATGAGTTTGTGTTAATCAGATCAGTAAGGGCTACATTTTTAATGATGGATATTTTATCGCCGGTCTCCTAGTGTGGTCAGCTTTAATTTTTAATCTACTGGTTTATTTATTTAGACATTGGCTGTTGGATCGTTTGTGTATTTGGTCTGTGACTCATTTCTCTGAGGCTGGTTTCTCGTAAAGTGCTGAAGCACAAAGAAGGATAGTTATGTAATCAAGTGATGCTTTGATAACAGACACAATGGGCATCGGCGATGAAGGAGGCGTTCAGAGATCCGGCAGCAAGAAAGGGGAAAAGTGGACTGAAAATAAAAGCGTGCAGAGCTTCAGGGACCCGTGGGACAATGACCATCTAACATTCGTGTCCCTGGAGTCCCCAGCCTTTGGCCAGGGAGAGACAGGACACCAGGGGGAACTGGAGAGGAAATTCCACTCCTTCCAGAAGCCTTTCCGAGATGCAGTAGTTTATATCCTGCCTGAACGCATTCTGCAAGGCCAGTCTTTGCACTTGGGCTGTTCATGAAGCTGAGCCCGGTCTCCCTCCGTCCTGCCCTGCTCCGGCTTCCCGCCCGGTGCCTTCCCGGAGGGCGCGCTCATCAGCACGTTAGCACAGGTTTGATTCTATTTCCTAGCAAACCCCTATCTTTTTACCCTTCTGGAATCCTGTTATTTCTATGTTATTTCTCCTAGCTATGTCTTTCAAGTTTTTAATTTCTCTCGCGCGTGATTTCCATTTCTTTGTAGATTTACTGTCTTTTAATCTTTTTTCTTTCTTTTTTTTTTTAGAAGGAAAGAGAGAGCGAGCGTGCATGTTGGGGGAGGGTAGGGAGGAGGGAAGAGAATCTTAAGTAGGCTCCACGCCCAGCCCAGAACCCAACCCGGGTCTCAGTCTCAGATTGTGAGATGAGATCATGACCTGAGCCTAAACCAAGAGTCAGATACTTAACCGACTGAGCCACCCAGGTGTCCCTAAGCTTTTTTTTTTTTTTTGAAGATTTTATTTATTTATTTGACAGACAGAGATCACGAGTAGGCAGAGAGGCAAGCAGAGAGAGAAGGGGACGCAGGCCCTCTGCTGAGCAGAGAGCCCGATGTGGGGCTCGATCCCAGGACCCTGAGACCTTGACCTGAGCCGACTGCAGAGGCTTTAACCCTTTGAGCCACCCAGGCACCCCCTCTAAGCTTTTTTTTTTTTTTGCCTTCCCTATCACCAAGTTGGGTCTTAACAGTGACTATTTTATCATTTATTTATTTATTAAAGATTTATTTATTTACTTGAGTGAGAGAGAGAGAGAGAGCATGAGTGGACTGCACAGAGGGAGAGAGAGACAGACAGACAGAATCTCAGGCAGACTCCCCGCTGAGCACAGAGCCTGACTCGGGGCTCTATCCCATGACCCCGAGATCACAACCCGAGCTGAAACCAAGGGTCAGCACTCAAGCAGCTCTGCCACCCAGGGGCCCCACAGTGACTATTTTATCTTTTAATATTTTCATTAAAAATGTTTTTGGTTCCAAAAAGTTTGTGTGTACATGTGCTGTGATGCATGGAATCTTATTTTAATTCAGCTTTTGTCTGACTCCTCCAACAATTTTTTTCTCTATTTCTTTCTCTATTACTAGTATTCTTTTTTTTTTTTTTTTAAGAGTTGCTTATTTATTTGAGAGAATGCAAGTGCATGAGCAGGGGGAGGGGCAGAAGGAAAGGGAGAGAGAGAGAATCTTAAACAGACTTCCCGCTGAGCATGGAGCCTGACACAGGACTTGATCTCACAACCCTATGATCATGACCTGAGTCGAAATCCAGAGTCAGACACTTCACCGACTGAGCCAGCCAGGTGCCCCCCTATCATGAGTGTTCTGATGATTGTTTCTCTGTGGCCACCTGGTCCCTTTAAGGTACCGTATTAGCTTCTTACTGCTGCTGTAGCAAATTACCCCATTACCATGTGGCTTGACATGACACAGATATATTCTCTTACAGTTCTGGAGGTCAGAGGTCTGAAATCAAGATGTCAGTGAACTTCATGCCTTCTGGAGGCTCTAGGGAAAAATTCATTTCCATGTTTCTTGCTTCTAGAGCTGCCTAGCATTCCCTGACTTGTGGCCCCATCCTCTCTCTTCTGTGATCCTGTTACCTTCTCTGGCTCTGGCCCCCTGCCTCCCTCTTACAAGGGTTTTTCTGATTATATTGGGCCAGTGGATAATCCAAGATCATCCCCCTCTCAAGATCCTTAATCACATCTGCAAAGTCCCTTTTGCCATGTAAGGTCATATATATCCCCAGGTTCCAGGGACTAGGACGTACATGTCTTTGAAGGGATATTATTCTGTCTACCACCTTACTTAAATGGAAGCCACTCTGTGAATGAGGAAAACAAAATGGCGCCCGCCCCCGTGGGCCTGCGAGGGTGGCAGCGGACATGTCATCAGTTCTCTGTTACAACACCGGGGGGAAGGCTCCCTGACCACTCCTCTTCTCAACTACTCGGACTTACATGTTCTGGCCTTAGCATAAAAGACACATTTATCTCCCTTCCTCCTCCTGCAGTTTCTTGGAACTCAGGAAGACCAGTAGTTTCCTACCAAAGTACCATAAGGGACCAGAATTACCCTCCCCCTGGGGCTCTATGATAGTTAATCTTATGTACCAACCTGGCTAGGCCACGGAACCCTCACATTTGATTAAACTCCAGTCTACATGTTGATCTGAAGGTATTTTTCAGGTGAAATTACGTTTAAAACAGTAGACTTTGAGTGAAGCAAAGTACCTTCCATAATGTGGGTGGGTCTCATCTAACCCACTGAAGGCCTTAAGAGCAAAAGACTGAGATGCCTCATAAAAAGAGGAAATCCTGCCTCTAGGCTGCCTTCGGACTCAAGCTGCAGCATCAGGTCTTTCCGGGGTCTTCAGCTGGCTGGCCTGCCCCGTAGATTTTGGATTTACCAGACCCCACAATGGTGTGAGTCAATTCCTTAAAATCAGTCAGTCAATTAATCAATCTCTTTCTGTATATTCATACACACACACACATACACACACCTTATCAGTTCCTTTTCTCTGAAGAACTCTGACTTCTCCAGGTCCATAGGTCTCCACAGGCCAAGCCCTCTCCAAGAAGGCTTCTCCAGCCTTGTTGTAGGATTGGCTGTGGGTCCCACAGCCCGTCTCTTATCCCATGTGGGAGGCTCTCGTGGGCCGATCTCTCTAAGAGGGAGCCCAGAGGTCTTTCACCTTCCAGGTTCCCCCGGAATTGTTTGGAGTAGGGAGAGGAGCAGACGATGGGGACATTTAAGACAACATTTTCCCAAAGTTTTGTCAGGATTCTTTTTTAGCCTCTTTTTATATCCAGACTTCTGTTAGCGTCCCAGAATTTTATCATCCTCTTATTGGATAACTATGTATCTTATGTCTTGATCTAAAACACTGATAAAAACATAAAACAGAGGAGAACCAAAGATACCCATCCCAGAAACTCACTCTTTAGGATCCAATTATTTTTTTCATTTAATCCCTCGTTTTCCTCAGGTTCTGTTTTTAGAAATTAAGTTTACTTTTGTTCTCATTTTTGTGCGGGGAACTTGGTAGCCTTGTATCAGAGGTCCCAAGTTTAATTGTTGTTAAAGTCCCAGGTTGATTGCCTCTTAGGAATCAATGTTTTCCTTCCTGGGGATTACTTGCAGTGCGGCCTCCCAGATCCCCTGCCTTGGCTCCTGCCCCCCAACCCTGCCTCCTAACGGACTAACATCCCTTGCTAAGCTCAGTAAACAACTTCAAACCCTCCACTCTCAGCTCTGGAGCCAACCCTGCCCCTAGCTGCGGGGCATTTCAAAAGTGAAAGTCAATAGATCAAGTGAGTCCTGACAAAGTCTAATACGTTGCTGGGTGTTCTTGAACTGGCCCTGGTTCTAGAAGCCAAGTTCATTGCTGCCACCTAGAACTCAGTTCCAGTGTCTCTGTCTCTCCGTCTTTTTAAAAAGATTTATTTATTGATTTTGGAGAGAGCTAGAGCGAGTGTGGGGAGGGGGAGGCGGAGAGGGAGAGAGAGCCAGAAATTTATGCAGACTCCATACAGAGCAGTGAGCCTGGGGGGCTCGATCCTAGGACCCTGAGATCACCAGGCGAAATCGAGTCCCACGTGAACCCATGGCACCACCCAGGCGTCCGTCCAGTGGCTCTTGACTTCTTAGTAGCCTGACAACCAGCAATCCCTTCAGTGGGTCCTGCAGCTGCCAGGCTTGTGGGACGTTACTGCTTGTCCCTTTGGATCATCAGGTGCTACCCTCTCCCCACCACCTGGTCTCAGGGGTCTGCACAGCACCCGGGGCTGCCTTCTTCTCTGGACTGCTGAGGTGCTAATCCCCACCCAGGCCATTGTCAGCCGCAGTCCTCTTGGCAGGGGATGCCCTGCCTGCTGGTGGATCCCCTTCCTCCCAGCATCTGTCTTTGCCTCATGACCGAGCCTAGACTTCCGACGCAAACCCCTCCTGCCGTCCTGGCCCACCCACCCACCCACCCCAACCCCAAGCTCCCACTTCTGATAGAAAAGATATGGAATTTGGAGACTCCCCAGCAGGGCAGCTGCTCCTTGGAGATGGGAGCAAGTGTGGCTGGGGGCGGGGCAGGGGGGACCTCATTTTGTCCATGCTCAACTGTATTAAACTCTGAGTTCTTATGAAAAAAAAATTGGTTTTGCTCAATCCTATTAGACTCTTGGTTGTTAAGGACAAAATGTGATTTTCACATTCTCATTGTACCTCCCCAAATATATAATATAATATATTAAATGGCCCTTCACCAACGGCTCTCCTATAGCTCACAAACTACAAGGTTTGGTTCTCTTATAAAACTGGATCGGGAAGATGTGAGAGTGTGCGGCCGTGTTGAAAACCCCGTGTTAGCCTGAGCATAGGAAGAGAATGGTCAGGAACATTTTCTTCCAGCTCTTCTCAGACAGCAGCCGAGGAGCCTTCAGCACGTTCTTTTTTACACTTTGGTGACTCATTTCCTCACTTGTAACACAGAAATCCTGAGGCAGTGCCAACCAGCCATAAAATGCTGTTATGAAAATTCCAGTCGTGGAGTAATTAAAATGTCGTTTCATATATGATTTTGACGTTATGCCTTTATAATACAATACTCCAGGGTTTCAATATCTGACATTATTTCTGGCTCTGCTTGTTGTGACTAGAAACTGTGAACTCTAGAGACCGGGATGGAAAATCACTCTCTGCCCAGCACCCCGGACCGCGGTGTCCATAAAAGGCAACGTGCTGGCTCGAGAAATCGCATGATTTCATAACTAACCTGTGATCCCTGCTGCCCCCTTCACATCCGAAAGCACACTGACAGAGAATGGAGAAAAGTCTCGTTTTTTCACATGCTTCCAGCTCCTAGCTCCTTGCCCGAGTCTTGTAGTTAAAAAGATATTTATTTCCCTGTAGACATATTATTGCTCCTGGAGGAAGAATATTCCATAATCCTATGCTGTAGCCTCTCTCCTAATGCAGAAATCCCATCTACAAGATTCATAGATGACCTGCCAAGGTCAATTCATTCATTCATTCATGCCTCGAGTGCTTCCTGCATTGCTAGACATGGAGCTAGGACCACCCCCCCCCGCCCCCTGCATTGGCAAAGACTGAGATGAACATTCATTCACGTGCAAGTAGTTTATTTGAGAGAGGGTCCTAGGAGATACAGGATGTGGTGACTGTGTGACAAGGAAGGGGAGGAAGGCGAGAGAGCGCTCATCCAGTACTAAGTGACCGCTGTGGGCAAATAGCTCAGTCCTACCAAGGAACCTGAAAACCGTGGCTCAGAATTCACCCATCCGAGGGGCAAGGGAGCTGGGCTGTTTATTCACCAGGTCTCTGTTTGTCATCTTGCTTTAAGGGGAATTAATTGTCCAACACATCTGACTTCCCTGGGCGCACGTCCCAAGGCCAGAAAAAAACCTTCAAGTGGCTATTTTCAGGAGTCAGTGGTAAGTAGCCTTTGACTTCAGAAGTGAACACCGAGGGGGTTGGCGTGGGGGGACACCCATAGCTTGTGCTACGTACGGGCAGACAGAATTCAGATCCCCTCTTTACCTCCCTCCTTTTGACCTGAAGGAGGGAACACGACATGGGCTCCTTGAACCCAGTAGCCCGGGGGGATAGGGAGGGCTAGAAGGGAATAGGGGGGAACACCAGAGTAATGGGCGTAGTAAGTCTGAGGGAGCATATGCCCGACCCGAGTCCAGTTGTGGTGAAGATGGGCAGTGGGAAGAGCCACAGCTTGAGATGACATCAGGCCGTGACCGGTCGCCGGTTGTGCCAAGGATGAGACTGTCTGGAATGGCACGGAAATACCAGCTTTCCCACAAGCGTCAGGTGGTGCCCCGGGGGGAGAAAACCTGATAGAGAGGGAGACTTAGGCAGAGGGGTTGGAAGGAAGCAGGCGAGCTAGACAAGGCCTCTAGCTCTAGCGGGCGGGACAGGCTCCCCAGGGGCACGGAAGGTGCAGAACTGGACGTCCGTGCTCTCACTGGACCTGCACCATTTCCTGCCAGTCACCCGGGCAACGCAGGGAAAGCCCAGACTGGCCCAAGCCCACCGGCTTGCTGGGAGGGGCTAACGAAAATCCAGCAGGGCTATCAGCTGTTCTGGCTGTGTGACATGGGAGGGGAGCTCCTGGCTGCTGGGCCAAGTGGAGTTGATTTTCCAAGGTAAGGCAGCTTGGAGTGAAGCATTCTGATTTTTAGGATGTTTTTCTCTGGGTTGGACTGAAATTTGCCTTCCATGAGCTTTTCCCTGGTCTTCATGCCCTCTTTTGGAATTCCCTGATCAGTCCCAAGAAAGTTTGTGTCAACACCGTTCCGGGCCCATGGCAGCCAATAATAAGCCCCCTTTGGGCAGGTGCTTATGCTTCGTGAGGTATCAGGAAGGTTATGGCAAAAACATGCCTAACAGCACTTCCCCTGGTATCAGCTAGCCTGTTCTGTGTCAGATATTTCCAGGGAAAGCAACCCTGCTGGGGATGCAGGTAGGGTCTGTAGTGCTTTACTACCAGGCTCCTCATCCCCAACCTTCTATGTCCCTTCTCAAGCTCACAATTTAAGGCACTATCTCAAACAGCAATGTTCTTCTCCTTTCCTTTGGTCTGGCCTTATAAACCCATCGCTGGGATTTCTCTCCATTGTGGTGTTCATCCTCTTACAGAATTTTAAGCATACTGAACATTTGTTTGGGTTGTCTCTCATTGAAAGAAATGTATCTTGCTTTCCTATGAACCTGCCACGTGGATCAGAAGGGCATTAATTTATTTTATGTGAACATAAACTTAAAGCACAAGGAACTTTGGAGATGGAAATGCTTTCTGTGCTGGGTGCCCAAGCAGGGTAACAATAAATAAGGGAGCCACCTCATTCAACCCAAACCAAAAGAAAAACAAACAAAACAACCATCATGGTTCTGGGCAGAGGAGCATATTTAAGAATGAATAACAGGGGCGCCTGGGTGGCTCAGTGGGTTAAAGCCTCTGCCTTCGGCTCGGGTCATGGTCTCAGGGTCCTGGGATCGAGTCCCTCATCAGGCTCTCTGCTCTGCGGGGAGCCTGCTTCCTCCTCTCTCTCTCTCTGCCTGTCTCTCTGCCTGCTTGCGATCTCTGTCAAGTAAATAAATAAAATCTTAAAAAAAAAATTCTTTAAGAATGAATAACAACGAAGCACACATATTGGCAAGTCTGCCTGTGGTCACTTTGGTGAATTTGTATAAATGATACTCTTAAGTCCTAAATGGGATTTGAAACATGGCTCCTTTTAAAACGGACGCAAGCCTTTTATTGTTCACTCCACTTTATAGTAACGCTCAGCTACAGACAGAAGACAGTTGGAATAGCCTAGAAGTTACAGAAGGAAATTGGAAAGTTTGGCTAAAAGGGCTTGTGTCTTTTGAGCCAAATATTTCCTATGTCATTGGAGTTGCATGTTTATGGATTTCTGGGAAATTAAAAATAATGTGCCATTATTACAGCAGGCACTGACACCAAAGAGAAAGGACAAGCCACACCAAAGAGAAAAAGAACAAGCATGAAAATTGCACAAAAAGGAACTCAGAAGGAGGGGTAGGATTGCTTTTCCTGCCTGACCAAAAATGATCAGAAGAAATGGGGTTTTCTCAATCTAGAGAATAATCTTTTTTTTTTTTTTTTTCCAGTTCACAGGTAGTTATCCCCAATTCTCTTCATTTTACTAGAATTTCTAATCACATTGGGGCGCCTGGGTGGCTCAGTGGGTTAAGGCCTCTGCCTTCGGCTCAGGTCATGATCTCAGCGTCCTGGGATCGAGCCCCGCAGCGGGCTCTCTGCTCAGCGGGGAGCCTGCTTCCCCCTCTCTCTCTGCCTGCATCTCTGCCTACTTGTGTTCTCTGTCTGTCAAATAAATAAATAAAATCTTTAAAAAAAAAAAAAAGAATTTCTAATCACATTAAATATCTCAGCAGTGGGGCACCTGGGTGGCTCAGCTGGTTAAGTATCTGCCTTAGGCTCAGGTCATGATCCTGAGGTCCTGAGATGGAGCCCCGCTTTGGGTTCCCTGCTCAGCAGGGAGCCTGCTTCTCTCTTTCCCTCTGCCACCCCACCCCCACCCGCACCACCCTCCTGCCCCAGTCATGCTCTCTCTCAAATAAATATATAAAATCTTAAAAAAAAATCTCAGCAGTGAATTACCATTAACAGTATAGTTAAAAATTTCTACCTGGAGAATTTCTATACATACACTTACTCCAAGTTTAAGTATATATATTATATAATATTTTTATATTATATATTGTAAATATATTAACAGAAATATATTTGACAAATACTTTTTTTCTTTGATGTTATTGATGCTCTCACTATATGTTCATTTTATGTGAATGTATTTCTTTTACAAACGAACTTTCTTCCTTTAACATTTGAACTGGGAACTCCATTTCCCTTAATTCCCATCCTACCAAAAAAGAAACCCTTTTTAAAGTCAGGCTAAACATATTTTTTCTTTACTTTTGATCCTCTTAATAACTGACATTCAAGTAGGTTACGTCCTACTTCCAGAAAACAGCCCGTGCGCACTGAGAAGTACAGAGAAGGGAGTTGATTTTTTTAAAAAGTCCTTTGTCATTCTCTATTTTTTAAAGTATTGAAAATATTAAAAATTGTTGCCCACACACAATTTTGCTTCTTCCAGAGTAAAGAAATATGGATTTATGGTGAAACCTAACTCCTGGAGGGAAGGTAATGACGATTTAAAAGGAAAAACATTTTTTCAAAGCACAAGCAGAGTGAACTCTGGTAGATTTGTAAATGAGGTCAAAAGAGAGACATCTGTTGCTAATATTCCTTTAATGCACCTAGTAAGTGTTTCCAAATTAAGGAAGTCTAAATTTTAAAAACTTGCTTTCTGAACTTCGATTGATAGAAGGGAACGAGATCAGAAATCCCAGCAAACCATTCCTGCCTCATATTTTTCCTCATTCTTTTTGGCTAAGGTAAGATTTTTCATTGACTTTCCCAACACTGTCAAATAAATCTTACCTAGATTTTCTACAGTAGGAGTTTAGCAGGGACTGAGGCCTGGAATGGAAGCATCGGGGAGCTTGTAGGAATGTTAATTGCATCAATTCACTCTAAATGCCTCCCAGGTAGTACTTTCTTAATTCTTCTGAACAACCCTATAAAGCAGGTATTTTTCTCCCCATTTTACAGAGAAGGAAAAGTGAGCCTTCAAGAGATTCAGCAACCTGCTGAAAGTGGAACTGGTGTTCAGACAGAGGTTCCCTTGTGTCTAAAGCCGAGGACCAAATGACTCTCATGTGGGGTTGAACAAGCTGCTAGAAAGGTGGAGAACCTGATGAGAAGACAGGGCTAAAAATGGTGCCATCAGCGTGAAATCTGCATTCAGCACCAGGAAGGGATTGGAACACGGCATTGCTACTTAAATTTCCTGATGATGAGACTCACCTGGGCAATTGTTGGAAATACCTGGTCCTTCTCAGGTCTGCTGGATCCCTGTCTCCTCACAGAGGAACCTAGAGGAGTCTGATGATTGGAGAAACAGAAATGCTGGACGCTGGTCACAGTTCTGGCTTCCCATTAGAACTACATGGAGGAAAAAAAAAAAAAGAACTACATGGAGAGAGGCACCTGGATGGTATGGTGGGTGGAGCGTGCAACAACTCTTGATCTCCGGGTGGTGAGTTCAAGCTCCAAGTTGGGTGTAGAGATTACTTAAAAATAAAATCTTAAAAAAAAAAAAAAAGAATCATATTTTTTTTAAAAAAGAAAGAAAATCCTATGAAGAGCTCTTTGTAAATACCAATGCCTGGGCCCCACTCCTCAATTAGATTATAATCTGGAATAAGAGTAGGGTATAGGAGTGTGGATTATTAGGCTTAAAAAGTTCCCCCAGGTGATTCCCGTGGGAAGTCAGCGTAGGGGTTCCTGGCTGGCTCAGTCGGAACAGTGTGCAACTCTTGATTTTGGGGTGGTGTGTTCAAGCCTCATGTTGGGTGTAAAGATTACTTAAATAGATAAAACTTAAAAAAAAAAAAAAAGAGGAAGTCAGGGTTGCAATCACAGATACATGGTTAGAGATGAAAATAGATACTTCCCTTTCCTGGATTCATAAAGCTCATCAACGAACCTCTTTTCCAGCAGTTTTTGCATGCTACTTGATTTGTAAATATTTGCGTATCTGTTTTGACAATGACATTGCATTGTAGCCTTGAAGGGCAGACACTTATTAACTTTATCACCCACATACTTGGGACTGTGATGTTGAATAAACATGTATTTGCTCTGTGCATATAGATATTCAAAGGATATCCTTGGCAATTCTGTTCAAGGACAAGATATATATATCATGGACACTACAAATTCACCTGAAGGGGACTCACTTCTCTTTTTGTTTTACGAATCAACAAGAGTCAATGCTGAGCAGTTTGTCCTCTGCCTGCTGTCTGGGGAGCTTTGGCCCTCCAGGTCACTGTCTTGGCCAGTGCCAGGAATGGCTTGTGGGTCTTTTCGAACAGCGTCCGCCTTGGCTTCCCCCGAGTCCAGGCTGGCCCTTAGTGGTTGTTTGGTCAGTGGAATGTGGCATCCGGGGCCTTCTAGTGCTAGGTCTTCAGGATTCTTGCAGCTGGATTCTGGAGCTCTGGGACCATTCGTGGAGCCTGACCGCCGTGAGACCACCACGCTCAAGAGAACGCAGGGAGAGTTCCTGAAATGACAAGAAGAGACGCCCGGCCGGCCCCCAACGCATCTCTAGACAAGAAGGTCGAAAGATTCAAAGCCCTCTTTAATTTGCCAAAGCGCCATTTCAGAAATGTCACTCTGACGCCTTATCTATAATACAAAGAAAAATAAAACTTCTTTACAATAAAATAATACATATTTCCCAGTGTTGAATGCCTCCGGTAAAGCACAAAACCATAGGCAGAAGGAAGAGTGCATGTGGGTATAAAATCACGGAAGAACACAAAGCTGCAAATTCAGGCTCTCAGAGGTGTGTGGCGTCGGCAACCGAAATGCCACAGGTAAGATCGATCGCCTTCGGTGGCTTTTGGAAAGAATAAATACAGTTGTGTACAGTTCTCCACAAAGTCAAATGCAACATTTCTTGATTTTTACATGTTAGGTGAATCCCTGGAAAATTCGGTATGTATTTAAAACAGTATTAAACTTGCCTTGGGTTTAGGAGCTCCGGTTTCTGGAAAATGGGATTGGGAAAGGCCAGAATTGGAACTACCACCAAACTGCCAGGGAGTTTCCTATTTTTGTCCCTTCCAGGATCCCCCTACCCGGACTCAAGGTAGTCTGAAATGTGGACATGGGCCTCAGTCAGAAAGAGCTCCAGGAAAACCTCTCTAGCTCTGGCTGAAGCAACTGGAAGGGGGATTCTGAACAGTCAGAATTTTAGGGGGAAATACTCTGTTTTCCTTCTTTCTCCATTCTCTTGAGCCCCAGCCCTCAGGCAAGCCCAGGCACACAGCAGCAGTGTGAGCCTCCCCTCATCTAACATCTAAGTGGGGGAGTCTTCAGACTCCCAGATCAGAGAAGTTGTGATCCCAAGAGGGGGAGCAAACTTCCAGTGCCTTTTCTCCCTTTTTCCTCCCATCTCTTGGTCCCGAAGATAGGCACCATTCTGAGAAGCGTGCGGTATGGGGGGTTACATATGCCTCAGCTTTCAAAATGGAGGACCACAAATGGGAACTGTAGGGAACTAGGAAGTGCCAGCATCCTGGTGGGAAGGGAACATCTCGGGGGGGAAAGTGTGTGAACTGCTGGGCTCCCCTCTGAGCTACACAGGCATGGATCTGACCTTAAACATTGTACTAAAAACTTTGAGAACTGAACTATGGGTTAGAAACCACCCAGGTTGCAGATCAGCCACTAGGTGATGTATACATAGGACAGATCCAAATAGCACAGCAAAGATTTTGAAAATGGAAACTGACGTTGGAAAAACAATGGAAACAGAAAAAAAAAAGGAACAAAAAAGAGAGCTAATGAGTAGACTTCCATAAGTATGGCCATTTTCTGCAAAGAAGCAAAGGCAAGTCAATGGAGAAAAGATGGTAAGTGGTATTGAGACAGTTGGTCAGCTGTATGCACCAAAAAATAAAAATAAATAAAAATAACCTAACCTTCACAACTCAGACATAAAGTAGATCAAAATGGATTATAAATCTAAATGTAAAACACAAACCTATGAAAATCTTAGAAGTCAGCATAACCTTTGTGATCTGGAGTTAGGCAGAATTCTTTTACATGATGTCAAAACCATAATCCTTTAAAAGATTAGTAGATTAGACTTCATCAAAATTCTACAAAAGGCCCTATTAGGAGAAGGAAAACAGGAACTGTAGGCTTGGAGCAAATATTTTCAAATTGCACATCTAATAATGGACCTGAATCCAGAATATATAAAGAAAATGAATAGCCCAACTTACACATGTGCCAAAGACTTGAATACTTCACTAAAGAGGATATATGCAGGGGTGCCTGGGTGGCTCAGTGGGTTAAAGCCTCTGCCTTCGAGCCCCGCATCAGGCTCTCTGCTCATCGGGGAGCCCGCTTCCTCCTCTCTCTCTGTCTTCCTCTCTGCCTACTTGTGATCTGTCTGTCAAATAAGTAAATAAAATCTTAAAAAAACAAACAAACCAGTATATATGCAGATGGCAAATGAGTAGATGAAAACCTATACGTGTGTTAAAATTATGCATCCCCCAAATCAAGTTAATGTTAATTTAAAAAATTTAAAAAATACGATTGAAAAATACTTTGGTGTTTATATGGAAAACAGAGTTAGAGTCCGGGCTTAGATAATTACAAACTTTGCCTAGTGCCTTTATGCGATACCAAAATTAACACCTACACGGGGCAGCTTTGACTCTAGCATCCGTGGCTCCTAACTTCAAAATGCAGCCCCATTCCTCATGCCAAACAGACAAACAAATTCAATACTCTATAATTTCCCAAAAAGGTCTTCCGGAGCTGCAGTGGCTCCCCTTAAGAACAACTATCCTAGTCCCCTGGGACCTTATGCATAAATAATTACTAAGTCAGAAAGCTATTGCTTGAACTGAATCATGATAAGCCTTTCTTTGGGTTACTTGCACTTTGCCTGTAAAATACCCAGTCCAGGGCCTGGTACCCAGTGCACTTTCAATAAATAGAGGTTGTAACTATAGCACTAGGACACTGAGACGTCCTACAGGCAAGTGGCATTGCCTGAAGAAGTAAAGAGCATTTCAGGCCAGTAGGAGCTAATTTTAAAGAGGCGAGGAGGAGCAGGGGAAGAACCGTCCCACCTCTGCAAATTCCATCACCACTTCCCGTAGGGCTGGTTGTACTTCTTTTCCTCCCCTCAATGTCAGAAGTGGCTAGAATCTATTATACACCAGCTTCAAAGGTCAACTCATCTTTGACAAACCGCAGATAATTGAACATTGGATGTACTGGGCCCCAGGGTTGATTTTAATCAAGTGCGTTTAAAGAGATAACGTTAAACTATTTCTCTCTTCGTAAGTTCACTATAATAGCAACGCCAAATGAAGAAATCTCAGCCCTGTAAATGAATAATGATCACGTACGTGTAAAATACACATTTATTTATAATTATGTTTGTTACGTGCAATTATTCATAATTGTTTCTTGGACCCAGCAACACTTTTATTAGTTAAGCTGTAAGCGTTTTATGAAAGACTACATACCTTCTCTCTTCACAAGAGGGAGCGCTCCCTGAACGGCTGCGTGTGAGTGTGCGAGAAGGTCCTGTTCCAGGATGCCTTAAAGGATGTCCAACTCATCCACATCATTCATGGTGCCTTAAAAAAAGGCACACTAGACTCAAATAGCCGTAGAAACTACTGAATTGCACATTCCCCCACCTCAACATTTTCACAGATCTGAAATACAAACCTGTCTTAAAATTACTGGCAAAGCGTTCGCAGTGATGGTCGTTGTCTTCAAATACGTGACCTTGGTTATTTCTAGTTAAATAACTGGACATCTGCAATCCATGATATTGAGTCAGTAAGCCCTTTAAGGTTCGTCTGCACAGGGAATATGAGTCCTGGTGTTACCAGAAAACTTTCCATTGATACCGTATCTTATCAAGAAAGTGTCAGCAATGTCTGCGTGGAGTGCAGGTTATGAAATTTTCCTTTTATGTATCATGCTTTTGATGTCAAGTATAAAAACTCTGTGCCTAGTCCTAGATCCCAAAGATTTTCTCTCATGTTGTTCCTAAACTTTTGATGGTGTTATGTTTTACATTTAAATCTTTGATTCGTATTGAGTTCATTTTATACGAGGTATGAGACAGAGGATGAAGTTCGTTTTTGACGATGTCCAGTTGCTTGTTCTAACCCTATTTGTTGAAAATACCATCTTTCCGCTGAAGTGCTTTTGCTCTTCTGTTAAAAGTCAATTTGGCATGTTTGCCTGGGTCTGTTTCTGGGTTGACTATATTTCATTGATTTTTTTGTCTATCTTCCCCCAATTCCACAAAGCCTTCATTACTCTAGCTATATAAGAAGTCTAAAAATTGGGTAGACTGATTTCTCCCATTTTATTCCCCTTTTTAAAAATTTGTTTTAGTTATTCTGGTTCCTTTGCATTTCTATCTAAAATAGGAGCACCTGAGAGGCTCAGTTGGTTAAGCACGTCTGCCTTCTGCTCAGGTCATGGTCCTGGGGTCCTGGGGTCGAGTCCTGCGTTGGGCTCCCTGCTCAGCGGGGCGTCTGCTTCTCCCTCTGCCTCGGCCACTCCCTCCGCTCATGCATGTACACTGTCTCTCTCTCTCTCAAATAAATAAATAAAATCTTAGGGGCGCCTGGGTGGCTCAGTGGGTTAAAGCCTCTGCCTTTGGCTCATGTCATGATCCCAGGGTCCTGGGATCGAGCCCCGCATCGGGCCCTCTGCTCCACAGGGAGCCTGCCTCCCCTTCTCTCTGTGCCTGCCTCTCTGCCTACTTGTGATTTCTGTCTGTCAAATAAATAAAATCTTTAAAAAAAAATCTTAAAAAGAAATCCTAAAATGATCTCATCTACATGTACAAAAACTTTTGTTATTTTTTTAAATAGGAATTTTATTGACTGTGTATACTGATTTGAGAAGAATTGATATCTTCACTATATTTGGTCTTCTAGTCCCTGAACACATTTATTTAGATAGTTCATTTCTTTCACTGGCAGTGTGCAGTTTCCAGCTTGAGGCCCTGAACATGTCTTGTTAGACTTAGACCTAAGTGTTATATCTTTTTTGAGCAATTATAAATAGTTTTATATTTTAATTTTGGTATCTATGTTTTCATTGCACATAGGAAGCAATACAAATGACTTGGTATATTTATTTTGTATTCTGAGACCTTACCAGAATCATTTATTCTAAGGATATATTTGTAAATTCCTTGTAATTTTCTAAGAAGAAAATTATGGACTATGAAGCAGGGAGAGTTTTGTTTCTTCCTTTCTTATCTGTATGGCTTTTATTTCCTTTTTTTGCTTTATTGTCCTGGCTAGAGCAACCAGCACCATGCCGAATGAGAGCGCTAAAAGTAGGCATCTTTGCTTGGTTCCCAGTTTTGTAAGGAAAACATTCAGTTTTCTGTCACAAAGTATAATGCTAGTTGTAGCTTTTTTGTCCATGTTCTTTACAAGTTGAGGAAGTTCCCTTATATTCCTACTCTTCTGAGAGTTTTTATCATGATGGAGTGTTGACTTCTGTCACTTTTTTGGGCATCAATGGTACTATCCTGAGATTTTTTCTTTTGCATTCTGTTAACGGGACGGATTATATTGAACCACCCCTGGGATAGCCCTCATTTGGTCATGATGTCTCTGGATCTCTTTGCTAATATTTTTTTTCCTAAAGATTTTATTTATTTAATTGACAGAGAGAGACATAGCGAGAGAGGGAACACAAGCAGGGGGAGTGGGAAAGAGAGAAGCAGGTTTCCCGCTGAGCAGGGAGCCCGATGTGTTACTCGATCCCAGGACCTGAGATCATGACTTGAGCCGAAGGCAGAGGCCTAATGACTGAGCCACCCAGGCTAATGTTTTTAAAATATTTTGCTAATATTTTTGAAGGTTTCTTATATCTATATCAATGAGATATTGTTCTGCAAATTTTTTTTGTAGTGTGTTTATCCGTCCTTATGCCAATACCACACAGTCTTGTTTACTCTAGCTTTGGTATTTTCAAGATTATTTTGGTTATTCTGGACTCCCCAAATTTCCACAAGAGTTTAGAATTAGCTTGTCAAATTTCTGCAATTTCTGCAAAAGCAGTAGCTGTAATTTAGATAAGTATTGTGTTGAAATCTGTACTGCTGCCTGTTTTTATATGGCCCATAAACTTGGAGTGGATTTTCATTTTGAAAGTTAAAAAAAAAATGTTATTTATTTATTTGAGAGAGAGAGAGAGATAGCAGGAGCAGGGAGGAGAGGGAGAAGCAGGCTCCCCACCGAGCAGGGAGCTGGATGCAGGGCTTGATCCTGGGACCATGAGATCATGACCTGAGCTGAAGTCAGATGCTTAACTGACTGAGCTACCCAGGCAGCCCTGTTTTGAAATTTTTAAAAAGAAGAATAGTACTTCATGTCAAGTGGAAATTATATAAAATTCAAGTATCCAGGTACATAAATAAAGTTTTATTGGAACACAGCCATGCTCATTAATTTACATATTGTCAATGGATGCTTTGGCAATATAATGGCAAAGTTACAACAGAGTCCTTGTGACCTACAAAACCTAAAACACTTACTGCACAGTCCTTTACAAAAAAACTGGGGGACTCCTGCTTTATTTCTCTATTTGTTTATTTTGAGATAGACAACGGCAGGAGGGGCAGAGGAAGAGAAAGAATCCCAAGCAGGCTCCCCGTTCAGCATGGAGCCTGCCATGGGGATCGATCCCACAACCCTGTGATCATGCCCCAGCAGAAATCAAGAGTCAGAAGCTCAACCCACTGCTTTATAAAGACTACAGCAAAGACTAAATAGTAAATATTGCCTGAAGGTTCCCCAAAAATTGAGGCCTGGGACTATGGCCAGGGGCTGGGATTTCCCATTTCCAAGGGTTTTTGTCGCAACATGTCTACACCCGATGATAGAACTGCATCTTAAACTTTTTTTTTTTCCTGATGTGCTATGTAAATACGGAAAGTGAAAGGCCAAGCCCATAGGCAGGAAGAAAGAAAGAAAGAAAGAAAGGAAGGAAGGAAGGAAGGAAGGAAGGAAAAAAAAAGAGAGAAAGAAAGAAAGAAGGGAAAGAAAGAAAGAAAGAAAGAAAAGAAAAGAAAGAAAAAGAAAAAGAAAGAAAGAAAGAAAAAGAAAGAAGTGGGAAGGCGAGGAGAGGACAGGGAAGGGAGGGGAAGGGAAGGAGAAAGAGAGAAAGATGAAAGACGAACATTCTGGGCGTGGGTAGAGCTGTATAGAATTCAAATTTGGAGCTGGAGGGACCGTAGTGGTTCTCTCATTTTTCCAGGTGAGGACAGTGTGATTCAGGAAGTCTTCCCCCAAATTACACAGCGTCTGATTCCTGCAAAAGACAGGGTGCTCATTTTTCTCCGGAAAATGTTCTGAGCGGACTCGGGAGACACGCGGAAGCCTGAGGAGAGAATAACGGCCTCCGTGAGCGGGCCGCCTTCTGAACCGAGCATTCCTGGCATTGCGGGTGCAGGTCTATTTCGCACGTGCTCAAAACTGTCACTATGAGGCATTGATAATGCACCTGACAGTTCGGCTGTCGCCTCATTTTGAAGCCTGCGGGCTGCCCGATCTTCCGGGTTACTCTCCGGATTGCTCCGGCGAGCAGCAACGAGAGGTCAGAGAATCGAGTTTCGATCTGGGGCACTTGAAGTGGGGCTGTTACTTTCATGGGTCAAAATACGGTCTTTCGTTGCGTGACCCAAAAGGCGTGGTCCCCCGTCGGCTTTCCGCTGACTGCTCCCCGCCGCCCCGCATCCCACAGACGTCACCGCGGCGGCTCGGGGTCCCTGTGGTCCTGAGCTAAGACTCAGCACCCCGAGAGGATGACAGAGATTCGGCAGCTGCCCAAGGAGGGCCCGAGCAGGAGAAACCTTTCCATCAGGCTAATGAAACCTGTCAGCGACAGCAGGGACCCAGATCGTGCTCTCCCAGAATGCACGAGGCGTGGAAGAGCCGCCAGCTGGAGGAAGGAGGGGGAGGGGGAGGCATGGGAAGAAGCGAGGAATTCATCACACCCGGCTCGGCTCTCGCAGGAGGAGCGCGAGTCTGGGCCGGCTGTCAGGACGCGAGAGAAGATCCAGCTATGGTACAGCCACCGGCCAGCTGCCAACGTTGTTGGCTGGTCCTTGCTTCTAGGGTGCCCCTTCTACAGAGAGGGGTGGCAGCAGTGGGTTTGCCTATGTTTCGGGACCCCTCTGCGCCCTGCCCTTTCCGATGCCTTGGGAAGACCCTAGCAAAGTGTTCTTGTGGCCTGAAGGTGTTTCAAACTCGTGGAAGGAAGATCCTCGAACGGCCGTCCATTAAGCCCACTGGGTCTCTCCACCCCGGGCTTCTTTCATGGACAGTTTTGGGATTTGCCAAGGGAAGGTTGAGTTAGGAATACACCATATTAACTGCAATTTAGAGAGTTGTTTTGGAACATTAAAAAAAAAAAAACCCACACAAGAAACTATAAACACTTATTTAGATGTCTATAAAGGGTAGCTTATTCTACATTCTTTAAATTCATTTATTTAAAAAAGGAGAGGGTGCCTGGGTGGCTCAGTCGGTTGAGTGTCTGCCTTGGGCTCAGGTCATGATCCCAGGGTACTGGGATCCAGCCCACATCCCGCTCCCTGCTCAGCGGGGAGCCTGCTTCTCCCGCTCCCTCTGTCCTTCCCCTCCCCCGTCATGCTCTCTCTCTTGCACTGTCTCTCTCAAATAAATAAATAAATAAATATTTCAAAAAAAAAATTAAAAAGGAGAGAAAATTCAGTTAAACATTAATGGGGTATGAAACTAAACAATTAAAAGGAGTCATTAAGTTAGTAGAAGTTATTCTGACATCAAGAAGGAAAGCATAACACAAAACTTTCAGATCATACTGAATCCAGCCACTTGCTATGAGGAAGGGATATTCTATTGAGAGAAATTAATGGCATTTGGATTGAGAATATGATTAATGAAGAGCTGTGAATTATATGAACTCATTGGAAAATAATTTTAAATTCTTATTTATTAAACATGAAATATTGAGATTGATAAGGAGAACATTAAACTCTTAATACTCCAGGGGCGCCTGGGTGGCTCACTGGGTTAATGCCTCTGCCTTTGGCTCACATCATGATCCCAGGGTCCTGGGATCAAGCCCTGCATTGGGCTCTCTGCTCAGCGGGGAGCCTGCTTCCCTTCCTCTCTCTCTGCCTGCCTTTCTGCCTACTTGTAATCTCTGTCTGTCAAATAAATAAATGAAATCTTTAAAAAATAAATGAATAAACTCTTAATACTCCAATACAATGAGGACACTGTTGACAGACTGGCTATTGAAGACAATCAGTTCAAAGACCTTGACACAAAGAAACCTTAAAATCCTCTGAAATCTTACAGTGCATGTATGAAAGAAACTCAGCGCTTCCTCCAAATCTGATGAAATCCCAGAGAGTTCTAAGGAGTGACTAGTAACTAATTGTAAAGTTGAGAAAGACTTCTCAAATTATCAATTATAAAAGAATTTCAATGAAGGATAGTTAAGAAAATACTGAATTTTCTTTCTATTCTTGCTATAAAATATATCACAAAATCATTGCCTTTTGAAGAGACTATCCGAGTGTATGAAGGCAAAAACTATAGGGAAAAAAAAAAAGTATTTTATAGATGCAGGAGGAATTTCGTTAAGTGGCAACACTGCTATTTTTCTGAAATTTGTGATGTTTGTGTGGCATTTGGTAGCTTTTAAAAATAGTCCTTTGTGTGATCTTTCCTTATGCTAAATAGTCACTCTTTGGCTGACACACTATAAATATAAATATTATATTTCTATACCTTGTATAATACAAGGTATATACCTTGTATTATACAAGGTATATAATATAATATATTATATATATAATATAATATATATATAATATAATATAATGTATATAATACAAGGTATATACCTTGTATTATACAAGGTATAGAAATATAATATTTATATTGTATTGTATAATACAAGGTATGTAAATATAATATCTATATTATATTATAATATCTATATCATATTATCTATATAATATATATTATATAATATATATTTTATTTATTTTTTACATTGTATTCTTTATTCTTTAGCATAGGTTTTTTTTTGTAATTAACATATATGTATTATTTGTTTCAGGTGTACAAGTCTGTGATTCATCAGTCTTACACAACACACAGCTCTCACCACAATGCATACCCTCCCCAATTTTTTCAAGATTTATTCACCCGTTTAGAGAAAGGGAGAGAGAGAGAGCATGCATAAGCAGGGAAGGGAAGAGTGGAGGGAGAGAGAGAGAAAATCATCAAGCAGACTCCCCACTGAACACAGAGCCCAACAGGGGGCTCGATCCCAGGACCCCAAGATCACAACCCAAGCCGAAACCAAGAGTCAGCCACTTAATTCACTGAGCCACTCAGGTGCCCCCCCCACCGATATGAAATTTATAATTTTGTATTCTTTTTCTAAAAAAGTACCTCTATAAGCTTCCCATATATATATATTTCTAAATTGTGGTAAGATATACATAACATAAAATGTACCGTCTTCAACATTCTTAAACACACCATTCAGCGGCATTAAGTGCATTCACACCGTTGTATAACCATCACCATCCATCTCCAAAAGCCTTTTCATCCCTGTGAACTGAAACTCTGTACCATTAAACACTAACTCCTTACTCCTCCCTTCACCCAGCCCTTGGCAACTACCCTTCTACTTTCTCTGTCTCTGTGGATTTGACTACACATCTTACAAAGTGGAATTATACAATATTGGCCTTTTTGGGGACTGGTTTATTTCACTTAACATGATGTCCTCAAGGCTCTCCCGTTGTTACCTGTATCAGAATGTCTTCCCTTTTTAAGGCTGAATTGTATGGATACAGCACATTCTATTCATCCATTCTTCTATCATTGGACACTTGAGTTGTTTCCCCTATTGGCTATCGTGGATAATACTGCTTTGTACCCACGGCAGTACCAATACCTGTTTGAAATCCTGTTTTCCATGGTTTTGGATATATACCCAGATGTGGAATCATTGGATCTTTTATTAATTTTTCGAGGAACCACTGTACTGTTTTCCACACAGCTGTCCTACTCCCACCAACAGTACAATGAGGGTTCCGGTTTCCCACATCCTTGCCAACACCTGTTATTTTCTGTGATTTGGACAGTAGCCATCTGAATAGGTGTGAAGCCCTCAATATATTTTTAAGTTCTGGCTGGGATTTGGTTTTGCTGGGCCAACATTTCTACAGCATTATTGTTTCAGTTCTTTTCATGGCCACTGCCACGGTCATGGGTGGAACACGGCTTGGCCAAGCCTCTCAGGATGGCTGCTTGGTGCTTCTGAATAGTCTTGGTTTCCCCTTTTCTCCCTCTTGAAGTCCTCAGCATCCGTTTATTCAAACTTGCTTTTGGTTGATGTCATAGATCCCAGCGTTGTAGGTTTATTGTTTATTTCTGCTTTTAGAATTTACTGTATACACATGCATTTATCTATCCCATGAGTCAAGAGGATCTATTCTTTTCTTTTATATTAACATATAATGTATTATTTGTTTGAGGGGTGCAGGTGTGTGATTCATCAGTTTTGCACAATACTCAGCGCTCACCACAACATATACCCTGCCCAGTGACCATCACCCAGCCACCCCCTCCCTGCCACCCTCCTCCGCTCCAGCAACCCTCAGGTTTTTTCCTGAGATCAAGAGTCTCCTTTGGTTTGTCTCCCTCTCTGGTTTCATCTTGTTTCATTTTTTCTTTTCTTCCCCTATGATCCTCTTGCCTTGTTTCTCAGATTCCTCATATCAGAGAGATCATATGATAATTGTCTTTCTCTGATTGACTTATTTTGCTTAGCATAATACCCTCTAGTTCCATCCATGTCATTGCAAGATTTTGATTTTTTAAAAAGATTTTTATTTATTCATTTGCCAGAGAGAGAGAGATCACAAGTAGGTAGAGAGGCAGGCAGAGAGAGAGGAGGAAGCTGAGCAGAGAGCCCAATGCGGGGCTCGATCCCAGGACCCTGAAATCATGACCTGAGCCAAAGGCAGAGGCTTAACCCACTGAGCCACCCAGGCGCCCCAAGATTTTGATTTTTTGATGGCTGTGTAATAGTTCGTTGTACATATATAGAACCCCTTCTTTATCCATTCATCTGTCGGTGGACATCTGAGCTCCTTCCATAGTTTGGCCATTGTGGACATTGATGCTATAAACATTGGGGTGCACATGCCCGTTCAAATCACTACACTTGTATCTTTGGGGTAAATACCCAGTAGTGCAATTGCTGGGTCATAGGGTAGCTCTATTTTCAACTTTTCGAGGAACCTCCATACTGTTTTCCAGAGTGGCTGCACCAGCTGGCATTCCCACCAACAGTGTAGGAGTGTTCCCCTTTCTCCGAGTCAAGAGGATCTATTCTGTGTACTTATTCATTCTATCATGTGCCAGAAGACTTTAAAGTCAGTCTGTCTAGTGTCTCACTGACATGAAAGCTGGTACAGCTGGTATTGAAGGACCTGGTGCTAAAACATGGAACTTCACCTTTGCTGGCTGATGAACAGCCACCGCCCGCTAACTCTGAGCCTACCTATGCCTTGGGATCTTCTAAAGGAAAGGGGCCCTCCAGGACTGTGCTTGGACGGACCCTTGGGCTCTTGAAATTCTTTTGGAACAAGAGGCTCCCTATTTTTATTTTCCACCGGGCTCTGCAGACCGGAGCCAGTCCTGAACAGAGTACATGGATGATGGCAAATTAGGCAGCCAGTCCTCAACAGAATCATTGCCCTTTTAGACACTGAGGTTTTTTTTTTCCCAAATGAAAAAGGAATTTTGCCTTAAGATTTCCTCTGGGTCTAATTCAGAGATGCCACACCAGATTCCCTTTGGCTCTGCTCTTCCACTATTTATCCTGGCCAACATTCGTCTCGTCCAGAGCCCAAGCCTGAAAAAGGC
Source organism: Martes martes (assembly GCF_963455335.1). Lineage (NCBI taxonomy): Eukaryota > Metazoa > Chordata > Mammalia > Carnivora > Mustelidae > Martes > Martes martes. The sequence continues at coordinate 11,598,141 of NC_137890.1, forward strand.
ATTTAGAGATCAACATTTTTCTGATGTGAGAAGAGGTATATTTTTAAGAGACATAATCCTCTCCTAACCCCAATTTTCCTCCGATTCTCACTTATTTTGTTGTTGAGATGCCCTCCCATCTGTTTAAACTCTGTATTTTTATTCTTATTTTTTTTAAAGAATTGTGCAAATTGTGCTATATTAATCTTTTTCGAGGGAAACTGGCTTTTAGATCCTATCTCCATTCATCAACTCAGGTAGACTTTTTTTTTTTTTTAAAGATTTTGTTTATTTATTTGGTGCAGAGAGAGAGAGAGACAGACAGACAGACAGACAGAGATCACAAGTAGTCAGAGATACAGGGGGAAGCAGGCTCCCCGCTGAGCAGAGAGCCAGACGTGGGGCTCGATCCCAGGACCCCGAGATCATGACCTGAGCCAAAGGCAGAGGCTTAATCCACTGAGCCACTCAGGCGCCCCAACTCGGGTAGACTTTTTAAGATTAAGCAGAATTCGGGGCGCCTGGATGGCTCAGTGGGTTGGGCCTCTGCCTTCGGCTCGGGTCGTGATCTCAGGGTCCTGGGATCTAGCCCCGCGTCGGACTCTCTGCTCGGCGGGGGGCCTGCTTCCCCCTCTCTCTCTGCCTGCCTCTCTGCCTACTTGTGATCTCTCTCTATCTCTGTCAAATAAATAAATAAAATGTTTAAAAAAAAAAAGATTAAGCAGAATTCCTTCCTTGATTTCTCCTGCTTTGGCTCATTCAAGAGCCTTCTCTATAATGGAAATCATTGAGGACAAAGCTCTAGTTACTTCCTCAGATATGGCCTAGAGACACCAGTCCCATCTTACCTGTTTGCAGAGATAAGAAGTCACCTCGGAACACATCCTTATTTGTGTTTATACACTTCATGTGTGACATGAACTTTAACTTACTTATCTTGCAGGAATATTGTGGGAATTCATCTGATAAGGTCAGACTGGGCTTCAGCAACAGCCTTTTTAAACCAAACTAATGAGTATGCATTCACCCTTATTATATATGATCATTGCGTGATTCTATCTACTATACCACTAATAGGTTGTTGATAGTCAATGATAGTAAAGACAATTTTCACTCAACGTCAGCCACCGACTCTTTCATTAAGTGATGACACGATGAGCTTAGGTGCAGTATGAGCCCTACAGAGTGTTAGTGGTATCCTGGACGACACGTTCCAGACCAAGGATGAAATAAACAATGTGTTCCTTTGGCGACGCTCGGTCTTTTTAGATTATCAACAATGTTCACAAATAAAAGCAAAACTGCTGGTGATGAGCAGTTAAAAGAGGATGAAAATCTGAGGCTAATTCAAAGAAAAAACGAGGGACAAGTTGGTGATGGAATATCTCCCAAGCCTTGGGTGGGTACGTTTCACTGCACAATCTAGACCCTCTCTGTGTGTATAGCAGATAGCTCTGGCGACAATTTCTTCGAACACTTCCTAAATATTTTACAGCTAATAACTGTTGATCATTTAGCCCCTCCCTTGCTTTTTTTTTTTTTTTTAATTACCTCAATATTTGACTTTGCCAAATAGTCTTCCTTTTTGACTTACTGGACTTCCATATTGACTGTCTCCTGTACTAGAATAAAGGCTCCACAAGGACAGAAATTTTGATCTTTCAAAAATCATGCTATTGGGGCGCCTGCATGGCTCAGTGGGTTAAGCCTCTGCCTTCAGCTCAGGTCATGATCCCAGGGTCCTGGGATCGAGCCCCGCATAGGGCTCTCTGCTCAGCAGGGAACCTGCTTTCCCTCTGTCTCTGCCTGCTGCTCTGCCTACTTGTGATCTCTCTCTGTGTGTCAAATAAATAAATGAAATCTTTTAAAAAAATCATGCTATCTATCCGGTGCTTAGAATTATACATAGCACATAGTAGATGCGCAATAAATGTTGACTGAATACATTTGTGTCAGTTAATAACATGAGGGTAAAGGTAAAATTCTACAGAAATAGTTACTTCCTAATGCTATCTCTAATAATCATTTTAAGCTTATTTCACACACACGACAATGAAAAGAGTAAAACATTTGTATTTTGATGTTAGAAAATGACAGATCATTCTAAATGAACTAAGCAATATTTCAGTGACTCAGAAAAGAGTCAAAAATCAAAATAGGATGAAAGAAAAAAATCTGAAGGAAGAAATCCCACAGGTTGCCCCTTTACAATCTGTAGAAGTTGCTAGAAGAATCATTTTACTAAAAATTCCTTACGTTTTGTTTTTGTATTTTAGCTCAACTATCCTTCACCTTTCATGATAAATTTTTGTTTGTTCAAAAGGGATGTTGATGCAGGTGGAATTTTTTTCTCTGTTGGGTGGCAGAAATGTTGGGATTGGGGTGTCAAGGTAAGTGAAGAGAAGGTGTTGGTTAACACTTCCAGAAACCTGTAGTTTCGCGGAGAGAATAGGCTAGGACAAGAAGTTTGGTTATGACACTGTTATCTCGGTAAGTGTTTTACTTCCTCCATACCCTCACAATGCAACATAGTGGGAAGAATTTGTGGGTTTAAAATTTTATAAAGAGAGAAACTACAGGAGGTGCCAGATGTGTCACTGGGTCTATCATTGGGTAAACCGCTGTGTTGAATGCAAGTACTTCATAATAAATGTGTTTTAAACATTACAAAATACAACTGGTGGGGCGCCTGGCTGGCTCCGTCCGTAGAGCATGAGACTCTTGATCTCGGGTTTGTGAGTTTGAGCCCCATGTTGGGTGTAGAGATGACTTAAATATAAAATCTTAGGGGCACCCAGGTGGTGCAGTCAGTTAAACATCAGACTTTTGGTTTTGGCTCGGGTCATGATCTCAGGGTCGTCAGATGGAGCTCTGCACTGGGCTCCAAGCTCAGTGTGGAGTCTGCTTCAGATTCTCTCTCCTTCTCCCTGTGCCCCTCCTGCTTGTGCCCACTCTCTCTCTAAAATAAATAAATATTTAAAAATAAACTAAAATAAATCTTAGAAAAATACAAGCGGTAAGATAAAAATATTTGGCCATATTTTCTTTCAAGGTAACACCCCTGTAGTTCGCATGGTTACTGAGGTCACTCTATCCAATGAGCTCTATACAAATATTTGGTTGCAAATGGACACAGTCTGGGCAGTTTGACAAATACAACTCTAGCAGTCAGGCTGTTCTGTGCAATCTTCTTTTTCCCATCCTTTATGTAAAATATTTGTATTTTCTCATTCAATATATGGAAATTTCTTTCCACACTTTCTTTCTTCCAACACCTGTAGTGTTTTCACAGTTTGCACTCGTGGACAAAACTAACCCAAGCCCACACTCCTGATTGTCTTTGAAGAGCTAGGAAGCCCCATGTTTTAATGAACTCCAGTAAAAAACTGCAGCTTTGATATGTAGTCGTGCTTGTAGTCTGTGAAGGGCTCCCACCCTGGAATAATGAACACAGACCAGGGCCCACATCCAGGTCCCTCAGCACGGCAAGGCTTCCTCGCCAGTCAGACCAGCCCCAGAGTTTCAGAAATCAGATAAGTTCACTCCAGTTGAATTCTTCTTTACTATCCACCACCCCCCGAAACTCGAGGTACAGTAAATTTGGAGGAGCTGATAATGAACTCTGATTTCTTCTGAGTTCATTTGCCTACCCAAGGCCAGAACCATTTTTTTTGCGTGAGGAAAGAAGAGGAAACTCTAAGCACTCCAGAACAAGGTCTCCACTTCCCTGGGGTCACCAGGATAACCCCCAAGAGCCCTGAACTCAGACTGGATTCATTTCTGGTTGTTTATTATGAAGGTGGAGGATAGGATGTGGGACTTTTCTCACGATCTCAGGGTAATAGATGGTTAAACTTAGGAAAACACATAGTTTGATACACTATTCTGTAAAGAGAGCTATAGAGTATTTTAGGGATTTAGAAGGAAGTCAGACAATATCTCTTGAAACAATTTCCGCAGCCTTTTTTAAAAAGTGCAATTTGGATTCCTTGTTCTAGAAAAATATTAGCAAACTATTGATGCTGTCTTTCGTTTTATTTTTAAAGATTTATTTTAGAGAGAGAACACACACACACACACACACACACGCGCGCGCACACACACACACATGCACGAGTGAGGGGAGAGGTGAATCGCAGACTCTTAGCTGTGTGTGAAGCCTGAGATGCGGCCCGAGGAAGGTGCTGGTGCAGGGCTCCGCCTGGAGCTCCATTTCACCACCCATGAGAGCATGACCCATGAGATCATGACCCAGGAGATCGTAAGCCATGAGATCATGACCTGAGTGGAAGTCACAAGACAGACGCTTAACTGACCGAGCCACCCAGGCGCCCCTTGATGCTGTCCTTTAAAGAAAGGTAAACAGAATGAATCTGGCTGGTGACAAATTCCATCTTAAAAACAGGGGTTTTTTCCTTTTTTCTAGCTAATTTAATAGCCCCCCCTTACTTTATTATTAGTTTTGTAGCAAAGCATCTATTTACTATAAAAAAGTAGTTCAAATATGAAATGATGTTTCATGCTAAAGTCTAAAACAGTTGAATTATAAATACTAATGATTATGAGAAATATAGGAGACAACTGGATATGGTCATAATGACTTCATATGTGAAAGGATGTTGAATGATATTCTTTTAAGTGTACATTATGTACATTTTGCCACAATAAAAAAACTCAATCTATTCACCATCAGATTGTAGGAAGCTTCAGAATTTTATTATTATAAATATTGATCTCAAGTAGTGCCTTGTATACAACAGAGGCCAACATATTTTTTGTAAAATAAAGGACCCGACTTTTGTATGGAAAAAAGTACAACAATAATAGATGCTTATGTTAAAAAACTCAATCAATGCAAGGATAAAATAAAAAATGATTCTCTAGATGCTACAATCCACAGGACTGCCTAGTCTTTACAGTTGCTTTTTATCTATACCCAAAACAGATACGCTTCTTCAAGATGTAAGCAGGAAAAGATTTTAAAGTAATTATATATCATTAAGGTACCTAGAAATCCTAAAAGCAAACCTAACAAGGAAATGATGCAGTAGGAGGTTATCATTAAAACATGGAAGATGCTTGAATTATGAGGATTTGGGTGTGGTAGTTATTCAGATGCAAATTTTCAAAACCGGCTGCAATTACATTTCATTCCTACTACTTCCTAGTATCATCCTCAACAGAAAGGAAACCTTTCTTCCTATGGTTCCAGAACAACAAAGATGGGTTACTCCCTCAAGCTAAAGTAGATGGATGTCTCTTCCATGAAACCAATACCAGGCGTCTGTCTCCATTCCACGCAGTGCCCTGGCCTGGAGGAGGCAGTCATCCTTCTATAAAGGGGTGACTCCTCTCTCATGAGAGTTAATGCAGTAGTAAAAACTTAGACAATTCTAGGTCCTCTCTGGTGGGGATTTTAAAAAAAGGAGCCTTTGGTAAGTGTATTTATTTATTTACTTATTTATTTTTTGGTCAGTGTATTTATATCCAAGGACGGCCATAATAAAGAACCACAAACTGGGTATCTTAGAACAACAGAATGTATTCTCTAGACCTGGAGGCTAGAACTCTAAAATCAAGGTGTCAGCAGGGCCGTGCTCTGTCCAAAGTCTCAAGAGAAGAATCCTTCTTTGTCCCATCCAGCTTCTGGCGGTTGCCAACAATCCTTGGCATTCCTTGGCTTGTAGACGCATCATTCCAATCTCTGCCTCTGTTGTCACAGAGCTTTCTCCTTGTGTGTCTGTGTCTTTCCTCAGAAGGACATCAGTCACTTTGGTCCACTATGACCTCATTTTAATTATTTATTCAAATTTTTTTTTTTTTTTTAGTAATCTCTATATCCAGCGTGGGGCTTAAACTCACAACCCTGAGATCAGCAATCATGTGTTCCACTGACCAAGCCAGCTAGGTGCCCCCAGTATGACCTCATTTTAACTTGATGACATGTGCAAAGACCCTATTTGCAAATTAAGACCACATCACAGGTATCAGGGTTAGGATTTTATATGTCTTTTTAGGAGATGCAATTCAACCCAGAACAGTAAGGAACAAGTTTCTGCTCAAACTTAAACATGAGAAATGTCCCATTTATTAACAACACACTTCACCGGGGGGGGGGGGGGGGGGAAGAAAAAGGCTCACCTTTGGGTTGCTGGGAAAATCCGCATTCCTGGGCTTAGTTCACATATTCCATGCCTCCTTCTTTGACTGCAAGAACTTGCACTTGAGGGGCTGGCTGGCTCTGTCAGTAGAGCATGTGACTGCTTGCTTTTTTTTTTTCTTTTTAAAAAGATTTTATTTATTCATTTGAGAGAGAATGCGCAAGTGAGCAAGCAAGAGATCACAAGTGGTAGAGGGAGAGGAACTGGGAGAGGGAGAAGCAGGCTCCCTGCTGAGCAGAGCCCCATGCAGGGCTGATCCCAGGTGACCTGAACAGAAGGCAGACACTTAACTGACTGAGCCATCCAGGCACCCTGAGCATGTGACTCTCAATCTCAGGGTTGTAGTTTTGAGCCCCATGTTGGGTACACAGATTACTTAAAAATAAAATCCTAAAAAAAAAAAAAAGAAAAGAAAAAAAGAACTTGTACTTGATTAGACATTGAGGCACCTGGGTGGCTCAGTCAGTTAAGCATCTGCCTTCAGCTCAGGTCATGATCCCAGGAATCAAGCCCCATGTCCAGCTCCCTGCTCAGTGGGGACCCTGCTTCTCCTTCTCCCTCTGCTGCTCCCCCATGTTTGTGCTCTCTCTCTCTCTCTCTCAAATAAATAAAGTTAAAAAAATAAAAATAAAAAGGGCATTGTCAGTAACTACTGCCAGCACCTTATACTCTGCTTCCTAAATGAAAATCTGCCCATTCTAGAAGCTAACCAGTTAGTAAGCGAGCATGGAATTTAGAATTGGTAGAGACATGGGTGAAATTAGGAGAAGGTTTGGGGAAACCCTTCACTTTCCAGACATAAGTGAGATCACGAGTAGGCAGAGAGGCAGGCAGAGAGAGGGGGAAGCAGGCTTCCTGCTGAGCAGAGAGCCCAATGCGGGGCTCGATCCCAAGACCCTGGGATCATGACCTGAGCTGATGGCAGAGGCTTTAACCCACTGAGCCACCCAGGCACCCCAACTTACATGTTTCGTAAAACAAAAAGGGAAAGGAAGAAAAAAGAAAACCTCACAACCGGTATACTTTTGCTATTGTTTTTAATTTAAAAAAAATCGTAATCGGTTTGCCTTCTATGTTAGTATATACGGTTTAGAGAGCTAAGGTAACACAGTGGGGTAAAGGTTTGTGCTGCCTGGGACTACTTCAGTTGAAGCCCGAAGGGAAATCTTAATTTAGGATTCTCAGACCAGGATCTAACAGTTTAGCTAAGAAGGGAGCTGACATACCCCTGGGAGGCCCAGAGGTGTAAATGCGGAACGTGCCTGGTCACACAAAACAGCGTAAGCGCCCCCCCGAAGGGCAGGGAGATAGGGGCCTTGCACCCACCTCACCGTGTGGGGGTCATCGGGTTCTACGCTAGGAACAGGAGAGGCCTGGGAAATGTCTAGGCTATTCCCTTAAATCGCTGAGGAGGAAATGGGTTAGTGTGAATTGTTTTTATTATCATTCACGACTTGTTTCGTGTACCTTCCAGCCTGTCAGGCTCACTCAGAGCCACATCCTGCATTCCGACCTACTAGGAAAACAATCCAATCCAGCGAGCTTCTATTGAGCGCTAACTGCATGCCTAACCTCCCGTCGTATTATACGCCAGACTTGCCCGTGAAGTCCTGAACCGCGGTGTTCTGCTTTCTACATGAGACTGGGTTTCCCCTACCCCTTTAAGATTCCGAGCTAGGCCAGTGTTTGGCTTTCTGGTGGGGTGGCCAGAAATGGGCGGCCTCTTTCCTTGCGGGGAAGAAGGCTTCGACGTCTCAGGGAACTTGGGCTGGAGCGGAGGCGGCGATTCCCCCAAGGCCTGCTTTAGGATACCACCGCGAGCTGCAGAATCCGACCTGGCAGGTGAGGAGCTGTCCATCAGCAGACAGTAGGCGTGGCCTGCACAGACCGGCCAATCAGCGGAGTCACCCATAAGATGGGCTCCCCGCCCCGGGAACCCGCCCAAACCCAGACGACTGAGCATGCGCTCGGGGCCCAGCTCAAATTCCTGCCCCCCCCCCCCCGCGGTACGCCCTCTTCCCGACCCGGTCTGGCTTAGGCTGCTCAGGGTTTCCTCAGAAAAGAGGGGAACGGGAGACAAGCTGGTGGGACCCCTTAGGGATGGGAAAGCGGTAAAGCCTGTGTGAGGAAGTTCCGAGATGGGTGGCTGTCGCTAGCAGCCGCCAGCTCCTGGGTTGCGTTGGGCTCGCAGGCCGGCGCTTCTGGGTTTCCCGGGCTCCGAGCCTTGCGGGCCCGCCCGACCGCGGAGGGGCGGCAGGAAGGCATGAGGTGTCGCTTCAGCCTCGCGCAGGTTATTATTTTTCCTCAGTTTATAGTAGAGATAGGCGAGGCTCAGAAGTTTCGATCCCGCCCAAGGTGACGCAGCAGGTCGCCGTTGCGGGCCGGGGTCTGCGTGACTCGCAGCGACTGTCCCGGCCTGCGCCGCCCCTCGCCCGGGGGCGCTCCCGGAGGCTCCCCGCCGTTCGCGCTACGCCCCTGAGGGCTTTTAGGCCGAGAAGCGCCTCTGCCGAGAGCTGGGGCGCTCCTCGCCCGGTCCCGGGCAGGGCGCTCCATCCGGCTGTGCTCTCTCGGCGCCGCATTAAGTCCACCTTCCCGAAACCCCAGAGCCCCGGGCGCACGGGGGGCGTGGTGCCACCGAGCCCGCTCCCTGCCGCGGAGCGTGGGGTCCCACTATACAGGCGCGGGTTTCGGGGACTTGGTCCCGCTCCAGCGCCACACCGTGCGCGCTGTCAGCGGCGTGCGCGGCCTTCACCTCGGGTCTTCGGACTAGCGGCCCGGGAAGCAGAGGGGTCGGAGGAGGACGCCCCACCCGTCCGGCAGCCCGCGTCCCGCCACCTCGCTCCGGCGCCTAGCAGCGCCTGCGGGGCGGACCTGCCGGGCCCGCCGTCCCGCCGCACCGCCCCTCCTCCTCCTCCCGCCCCGCCCCGCCCCGCGCCGGACACCCCGCCCCGAGGAGGCGGCCCGGCGAGCGGCCGCCGAGGGAGGCCGGTGGCATGGGGGTTCCGCCACCGCCACACTCACGGTTGCCCCTAGCGAGCTCGGGCGCTGCTCTGAGTGCGGGGGACCGCGGACGTCTCCGGGGGCGCCTCGGGGCGTGACACGGTGCGGAGGGCGCGGCTCGGGTTGCGCCGCCAGGACGCGCGGCGAGCGGCAGGGGGAGAGGGCGGGCGGCGGCGCCGGGAGCTGCTGGCGGGCCAGGCCGGGCGCTCAGGGCGCACCTGGCGGCGGCGCGGCCGGGCCGGACCGCGGGAGCTGGCGCAGCGGCGGCAGTGACGGCGAGGATGTCGCAGCCGCCGCTGCTCCCTGCCTCGGCGGAGACTCGGAAGTTCACCCGGGCGCTGAGTAAGCCCGGCACGGCGGCCGAGCTGCGGCAGAGCGTGTCGGAGGTGGTGCGTGGCTCGGTGCTTCTGGTGAGTGCGGGACCACGGACGGTGGGAGGCGGGCGGTCGGCCACCTCCTCCACGCTCCTCTAAGTCGGTCGGGCCCAGGCCGAGCTGCACGACTCTGCTGGGTCTGCAGGATTAAGAGGTGGTGGATGCTGGACAGGAGAGAGGGGAAGATCCTGGAGGGCAGCAACTTCCATATCCCCACCCCGTCTGGGGTCCTCTCCCCACTGTTGCCCCTTCCCTCCTAGGAAATTTCCTGGAAGTGAGGTGGTCATCTCCCTCAACTCCCCCCCTCCCCACACCCCGCAAGTTTACCTTTCTCTGCTTATTGGGGCTTTACACTTCCTTGCCCCCATTCCAGCCGCAGTCCCCGGCTCTTCCGGTATTCTGGAGGGTCTTGGCACCTGTAGCCTGGAGTGCTGCAGAGGAGTGGATGTGGGGGCTTCTTTTTCCAGTCGGTAACCCGGGTGAGAGATGGCCCTGCTCACCCTTTGGGTGGGCTGAGCTCCAGAAGGGAAGCGGTTCCGCCCCCTCCCCTTAAACCGGCTTCCTGAGGTTTGGCCATCTCTTACGAAGGGTTAGGGGCCGTGATAGAAACCCTTGGTAATTTCAGCATTGGTGCACATTACTACGAAGTTTGGGGATTTGAAGCAAGTGAAGCAAGCAGCCCCAAGAGTAATCTGGTCGTAACAGAACATCTTTAAAGAATGGGCCCCTGGATGTAGGAAGATGAAGTTTTAAATCGACTTTTCTGTAGCCAGGGCTGCCCCTTCTATATTTGGAAACACAGTACACCCAGATCACTTGGAAGGTGCAGGAGAGGAGCGACTTCTGACGGCAGCACGTTCTCCGGGGCAGCTGGAAACTTTTAGCTGCTCCTTGCATTGTTGTTGGCATTTGTTTTCTGGAAAGGGGCTTGTTTGTGGGCGGGAGATTTGTGGTGTTTGTTGGAATGATGCAAGAAGATGGGCCTTGGAAGTGATTCTCTGTGCTTTGGGGTGCTGTGTGTGGTATATTGGCCTGTTGAGTGCAGGGGCCCTTAACACAGGAGCCAAGGCATCATTCTGGTGGCAGATAGATGCCCTTCCTGGGCAGACACAGGATGACATGAATGATGTTTGCGGAGATTGGAGATGAGGCTTTGCTGGTTTCCGTATCCAGCTTGCTTAGTTTGATTTTTCTCTCAATTGATAGCTCTGCCAACTCACCCCGGATTCTTCAAACTCCAGTCAGTCTGCCAGTAATAAACAGGGATTTTGTTTTTTTCTTTTCTATTGAACTTGATCAGTTGATGGAAAGAGTAGAGCAGAGTTGGGAATAGACCAGAACCTGGCTTCTCCTCCAAAACCCAAACTGACTTCTCTTCTTTGGTCCAAGGAGGACTCCCTGCATCTTCTGGACTTTTGCCATTGGGTGTATGTTAAGGATAAGGCCTGCAACATCTGTGGCATCTTTTCTGTTGTCTCCTGAAATTCACTTCTTTTCACGGGGGGGGGGGGGGGGGGCTACTGTCCTCATCAGGGATTTGAGGCAAAAGAAGAGTAAGTAAGACATGACTATGCCATGATTTCCAAAGTTCTGGCAGGCCTGACCTGAAGAAGAGGTACTGGTTTAATAACCATTAGGCTGAGCACGGAAGTTCCAAAATAGGCACACACTGCAACAGCTGTAGATGTGCAGCATTCCTTGAGTACCTGCCCTTCCTACTGGAGGCGGCCTCCTGATAGTGACCTGGTAATGTCCATTCCCATGTATGACACACTTCTGTGTTACCTTATGACACTTTAATAGCACATCTGTTTTCCTTAGACACCTTCCCCATGAACAGTCAGATGCCTGGCTGGTGTCTCAGCTCTTAGTGTTGTCTGTCAGTGGTCACTTCTCTGATGAAACTGGTGATGAAACAACAAAAAAAAAATTGTAGGAAAGCAGGTGTCATCCCTGGGGCATTTGAGGGGCTCCCTGGCAGAGTGGGATGTGCAGAGTGGGATGTGGTTCTCCATTGCAGAAGGAAGAATTTGAGATAGCATACAGATACTAAAAATTACCCATAAGACAGGTACTCTGCCACCACCTTCTTGCTGCTCCCCAGTGTCCGTCAGGAAGCCACAGTAGGTGCACCTGCCACAGAAGTTTGGCTTTAATCTAGGAGGATATAAGGAGGTCCCCCTGATCCTTGCGGGAGGCCGAACAGCAAACAAGCCAGGGTTTGGAATCCCATGGTCTGTTAATCCATGTTTGGATGGAAGTATTGCTCTGCCCTGTCTTTGACGACTTGGGTCAATGCTAATACAATGCCTACGTATAGTAAAAACTCAATAAATATTCTTATCTAGCTGACCAATAAAGTGATTTTGCAGGTGGACTAAAAAAATGAATAGGGTAAGAATTTAACTGGCTCTTGACATGCTTCTAGCTTTGGTGAGTGACTGGTAGTGAGATCGGAAACAACAAAATTAAATAGTTCAGTGGGTAATAAAGGGTGCCACTTAAACTTTAAAAGTGAGATGTGCTCATAAATATTTTATTGTTTGATAGCTTCATTTTTCATAGGCTCAGGTTTGTGGGACTTTAAAAATGATTTTGTACTAATTTGAAGAGCTCAAAAGTAAACATACAAAGAAAATGGAGAGAATAGTATAAGGAACCCTCATAATCTATCACACAGATTCAGTAATTATCAAGATTTTACCCAACTTTGTTTTAAGTGTTGCACGCGCGCGTGTGTGTGTGTGTGTGTGTGTGTGTATACGTGTGACATTGGGAATTCCAGGCCTTTTGTCCTTTTACCCCATATACCTAGTATGTATTGTTAAAAATAGGGATATTTGGTACAGAAATATAATGCCATTATGATAAAATTAATAAATAATCTGTTGATATACTCTTCAGGTTTCCCAGATTGCTTAAAAAAACCTTTTTTTTTTTTTTTAATTTATTTATTTGTTAGAGCGAGCGAGTGAGCACAGGCAGACAGAGTGGTAGGCAGAGGCAGAGGGAGAAGCAGGCTCCCCGCCGAGCAAGGAGCCCGATGTGGGACTTGATCCCAGGACGCCGGGATCACGACCCGAGCCGAAGGCAGCTGCCCAACCAACTGAGCCACCCAGGCGTCCCTAAAAAAACCTTTGATAGGTAGTTTGTTCTAATCAGAATTTAAACAAGGTTTGCCGACCCTTTTAAATGTGGTTTGCACTTTGGTGAGGCTTAGAATTATTTGTAATAGAGAGGACACTCTCTGTGGTCAGGAGTCCTGGGTTTTAATCCTAGAGGTTTAGTAGTTTAGACCATGGGCTCTGGAGTCCCATGGGCAGTCTTAGGCACATAACTTATCCTTGCTGTGCCTCAGTTTCCTCATCTGTGGAGTGGAGATAATTCTGTACTTATTTTTTTAGGGTTAGTTGGGAAGATTAAATGAGTAATATAGATAAAACTCTTTGACAGTGCCTGGCACATATTCTGCCAGCTACTTAAGTTATGCTGGGCTGTCGCTTAACTTCTCTGAACTTCAAAGTTCTATATATTTTAAAGATTTATTTATTTATTTTAGAGAGTGTCTGAGCAGGGGGAGGGCAGAGGGAAAGAGAGAGAGAGAGAGAGGCAGATTTCCCACTGAGCACGGAGGAGCCTAACATGGGTCTTGATCTCACGACCCTGAGATCATGACCTGAGCCAAAATCAAGAGTCAGATGCTTAACCAGCTGAGCCACTCTGGTGCCCCAGGCTCTATTATATTAAATGAGGGGCTATACTAGATTGTTTCTAGAGTCCCTTTCCTTATCAGCATGCTTGAATTCTAAGATGCTTTTATGAGAAGTAAAGGTACTGCTACTAATGTTCTTGATTGTAGGAAAAGTAATTTATAATTTTTTTTTTTTAGATTTTATTTATTTGACAGAGATCACAAGGCAGAGAGGCAGGCAGAGAGAGAGGGGCAGGCAGGCTCCCCACTGAGCAGAGAGCCTGGGGCTCGATCCCAGGACCCTGAGATCATGACCCGAGCCAACGGCAGAGGCTTAACCCACTGAGCCACCCAGGTGCCCCAGTAATTTATGATTTTGGGTAATGAAAGAAGTATCCCCACAATTCCAGAATTAGCTTTCCATGATTTAGAATAGTCAGGAGGGAAGCACATTCAAAATAATACGCAAGCTCAGAAGAAAAACTTCCCCGAGCAGGGTTGAATTGTGATTGCTTTTGGAGCTCCCAAAGCATTTTACCTTGGGTTTTTCAGATTCATTAAAGATAGCATCATAATGGCCTAGATCTAACAGTATGTCACCCAAGGCCTAAAAATATCCTTTCTCTAAAAAATTTGTGTGAATATTATAGCACAGGCCTTTGCATGGGTTTACCAGCCATATGCACTTGGATGTTGATGCCTAAGTCACCTGGCTTCCGACTTCCTTGCTGATCTTAGTATGTTCAGCTTCTAACTCTCCTTCCATGCTCCTTGGAGATCCAGTGGTGTGAAATGAAATGAAACCAAGTCGGTTCACTCAGTTTCCTTTTGTGTTACTGGAGGGGAAGGGACAGAAGGTGTGGGATGATATTCTCCTGGACTACGTGCTTGGGGCCTTCGTCACCCTCCTAGGTCAGTCAGTTCAAGGTTCCAGTGTTATCTGAGGTAATGTGGAGACCTAAGTGGTGGTGGTCTTTGAAATCCTCAGGAAGGTAGAACCTCATTTTGGCTGTAATTTAAAATCAGATATGTTAGTAAATCGACAACTGAACTGGCCTGAGCATCACCTCATTGTCTTTCTCCACCCTCTGGTGGAGTCCGAACAAACAGAAATGTCCCAAAACACAGGAAGCCGGGTGGAGGCCCATCTCCAAGTAGATAATCAACAACAGGTTCTGTTTCTTTGGTTTCTGGTCCATTTGAATATTAGGAGATGGGAGGGCATTAGTAATGTCTTGAATTTGAAAGGGAGGGAAGGAATTGTGAAATCCCATGGATTTCTCTGTGCTCGGACTCTTTGCAGGGTGCTGAGGATGAGGAAAGTCCTCGCCTTGAGGGTTTATGATCTAAACAGGTGCACAGGTCTGGAGTTTACAAAAAGGTGGGTCACGGTATAAGGAGCACATTTAAAGGGTCAAATGGCTGGCCCCACGAATAGAGGAAGATGAGACGACAGAGAACTAGTATCTGTGGGAAAGTGTTCTGAAGAACTGAATTGGACTTGGAAGATGTGGAGGTAAGGGGGACTTTTTTGTTCCAGAAAAGAATAAGAGGTGAACTAATGCTTAGAATGCCCGGGTAAGCCAAGAAGGAACAGAGCAGCTTGGGCAAAGAGGGATAAATTTTAGGAGGAGGGGAAAGAAGTTTTGAGAGGTCCATTTCCTAATTTGGGGAACAGTTTCAGTGAGTGGCTGAGAGGACACAACAAAATAATTCTTTTTCTTCTCTTTTAAAATTTTTTTTTGAGAGGGGGAGAGAAAGAGGGAAGAGGGACAGAGGGAGAGAATCTTAAGAAGGCTCCACGCATAGTGCAGCGCCTGACACGGGGTTTAGTCCCATGACCTTGAGATCATGACCTGAGCCGAATTCGAGAGTCAGATGCTTAACTGACTGAGCCACCCAGGCGCCCCTTCCTTGTCTCTTTGAGACCTATTTTAGGAACGAGGTTCACAGCAGTCTGTGAATATATACTTCTTAGAGACATCTCCTAAGTGTAATCTTGGGGGTAAATAATGTAATGAGTTTGTGTCATGCAGGCCCAGTGACAGGGAGAGAAAGGTCTCTGGCATGAAAAGAAAACCCTGAAATAGGCCTCAGTGTGTAAACATTTAGGGTATCATGGGAGGAGTAGTCAAACACGGTGGGTGCACACCATTCAGTAAATGCTGCTGCAAAAAAACAGTGTTTATGCTAAAAACCAGCTTTTATACTAAAATAAATTATAACTAAATGTAAGAGTTACATGTGAAATAAATAAAAGAAGCGGGGATGAATAATCATGTAAGGGTGGAGTGGGATTTTTAAAGTGTTAAAGTAAAGGGAGAAACCAGTTTGGTCTGGGGCTTAGGAAGCGAGCTGTGGCTTTGCCACTGGTGAGCTGAAGCCTCGGTTTGCTCATCTGAGAGTTGGGATTATTAAATATTATTATCTTAGAGTTTTCACAATAAAGATTAAATAGGGTCATGTATTTAAATCACTTAGTAGTTTTTAACAAATTTCAGGTCTTGATTATGTTAATAAAGGGAAAGATTGGTTATCTTGACTCAGTATATGTGGATCCAGGATTCATTGAGCACTTACTGTGTCCTAGGACCTGTGTTAGGGCTTCATGCATGGGATGGTAAGTCACCACAAGGTGACACAGCTGTAAGTGGAGGATCTCGGTCTCGGACCACATGTTCCTCACCATTCTGCCGATTGCCTTCCCATGTAAACCCTCAAACGTCTGTTCTATGTGTAACAAGTAGTACCATAAATTTGAAAGTCAATAAACTTAGAAACACTAAGCACTCTATTTGTCTATATCCGTATCTCATCACAATATTTTTTTTTTTTAATTTATTTGACAGACAGAGATCACAAGTAGGCAAAGAGGCAGGCAGAGAGAGAGGAGGAAGCAGGCTCCCTGCTGAGCGGAGAGCCCGATACGGGGCTCGATCCCAGTCATGACCTGAGCTGAAGGCAGAGGCTTTAACCCACTGAGCCACCCAGGCGCCCCCACAATATTTTTAAAAAATCTATTGAGAGTTCTTACAAATCAATTACAAAAAGAAAAACGCTCCGGTAGAATAATGGGAAAGGACATTAATAGGCAATTTCTCAAAGAAAGGAGTATAATTAGCCAATAGGCAGCAGACCAAAATGTTCAACCTTGCTAAAAAGTAGAAAAACATTAATTAAAACAAGATGCCATCTTTGCCTGGTAAATTTGCAAAGGTAGAAAAGGTCTTTGCAAGGATGGGTGAACCAGGCACTCCTATTTGCAGGACTGCCCACTTCCACAACTCCAGGGACTCCGTTTGCATGGCATTTCGTGAGAATTGTGTCTCCCGGATTTTATGACATGATGAATGGTATAATCTTTTTGCAGTTGGGCTACATATTAGAAACTTTAACATGCTCCCATTCTTTGGTCCAGTGCTTGTAAGTGTGGGAATTTCTCCTGAGGATTAACCTGAAATGTGCATTAAGTTCAGTTTCTGAAGTCATACTGCTGACCGTTCAGGGCAGAAAATGTAAAATACTGACCAACTGCAAACTATCTAAAGGCCTTGACAGTAGTCTAAATAAATTGTGGAATGTGGAGTATTTAGGATGCCATTATGTTTTGTTTTTGAAGAGTAATGATGAGAAAATTCTTCCATTGCTTTGCTGGAAGGCAGGGGGCTTGTGGTTAAGTTCAGGGGCCTGGGCCTGGCTGTTTGGGTTCTGGTACCTCTTTGCTAGTAACCGCTGTGTGACTTTGGATTGTGCTCTTGCAGCCTGCCTTCTGTCCTTGGTCAGGGGTGTCCTTTCAGTCCTCACCCCGTCAGCTTGTTGGTCTGCAGCATTTCAGGCCGTTCAGCCCCCATCTTCCTTTTCTCTGCTTCTCCGCCACGCTCCAGTCTTCACTCTGTCCCCTTGCTGCCCTCACCACCCAGGGGCATCCCTGAAGGGTCCCTTCTCCACCACTGGCTCGTGGAATTTAATCTCTCCCCTTCACCAAAAGGGAGTGCCACACCTTCTCTGTGATTTCTGAATCTTTACCTCAGTTTCCCTAGCTTAGACTTGCTTGTCCACTAACTTGCCTCACATGTGCACTTGGCTGTCCTGTCAGTCCCTTACGTTCAACATCTATGAAGCTTAACTTGCCACTTTTCATCCCAAACCAGCCATCCTTTTTGTGTTCTTTACCAGTAGGCATCACTGTCATGGCCACTGTCTTTGAAATTGCTCATTCCTCCTTCCTCTCTTCTGGTTTTCTTTTGCCTTCCTCATTCCGTCATCACTGCATCCCTTATGTTCTGTTTCTGCTTCAGTCATTGTGGGCCGATGACTCCCAGAACCTCAGTGGCTCAGAAAGGTTTATGTCCTCCCAACACTACCTCTCCGTCAAGGATGGCTGGGACATGTTATTTCATATCCTAGCACCTGGGTTGATGACAGCCACCATCTTAATTGTGCTGTGTCCTTGTGGAGGGCAACAGTGTGGGGACTTAGGCTTCCACACAGTCACTTTTGCTTCCCTTCCATTGACAAAAGGCACACCTAGCTCCAAGGGCAGAGAAGTACAGGCTTATCTGTGTGTCTGCAAGGAAGCTAAAATCTTTGGTAAGCCTTGAACCGCACTCCTGACTACAAACCTCTTATCCCTTTCCCTCTGTCTCCTGTCCTTATCAGTTCCTCCTGTCTTGGTCTCTTTGCTGCCTTTCTTTAATAGAATCAAAGCCTATCCTTAAGGCTTTAATTCTGAAAACTTAACCCACCATTGCTTCCCACTGCTCTTGTAATAGGAACTTCTTCCCTTGGCCTGTAAAGGACTCTCCTTGTCACACACCTCTCAGCTGTTGCTCCCTGGCCTGGCTTTAACGGTCTCTGGATGCCGGGCTGTCTCGTACCCCAGGACCTTGGCAGAAGCTCTTACCTCTGCCTGGGATAATAATCACCTCTTGCCTGCTTCCTCATCTGCCAGGCCACTCCCCTAGGTCTTTGGAACTGTATTTACATGCCCCTGCCTCACAGAGGCCTTACCTATCCACCCAAACTGAAACAGGCCCTGCCTGTTCTCTTCCTCTGTTCCGCTTTGCACAATTTATATCTTTATTTGTGTGTACCTTTGTTTAATGTCTGTTTCCCTCACCGAACTGTTTGTTCACTGCCGTTTCTCCCGTGCCTGGTGTATAGCGGGGTCTGGTGAATAGTTTATGGGTGAATGAATGACTCCTGAACACGGCGTCTTACCGTTCCGGTTGTTCATCCTTTTTTGATTCCCCATTGCCCTGAATTTCTCTCCCCTGTACCTGGTTCTATTTACTTCATTCTAGCCCAGCTCCCTCTCTCGGATTAGTTTTCCTAACCCTCAATTCCGTTTTGTCATTAATTTCTCATTGCCACCTGGTAATTTGGTGATATTCCCGCAGGGAAGAATGTATCACCCAGGGGCTGGCCGTGTGTTTGTTTTGGTTTAGAAAAAGCTGGTCAGGTTGTCAGTAAATCTGTATGATGTTTGCATAGTTTTTGAAAGCAACCACGCATTTTGGTGCAAGTAAGATTAATTTCCTTTTTTAGGACCATTTGTTTTTATCAACTCTCTAGAGCTTCAGTGTGTAAAATAATACACTGGTCTAGTTCTTGTGTTAGGTATTTGGTAACTAACTCATCTGAAAACAAAATGAAATAAAACAAAAATACAAACACCATTCAGTTGAATTGTGAGTTTTGCAAACCATCAAGAAGTATGTGGATGGTGAAATTGTTTCTTTTTCTTTTTCTTTTTTTTTGAAGTTGTTTCTATTATACATCTCTGTCACTTTTTTTTTCCTTCTAGGATTCCCGGAGTCCTTATCAGTGAATAGATAGCAAGGAGACTTACTATCTGATCAGAACTCTGTAATGCCAAATGGTGTGTTTGAATCTCCCCGCCCCCTTTTTTGAATTTGGCAGGAATAAATACAACTAAGATAGTGCTTGGGTGTGTCTACTTCAGGAGGCCGGCTGGGTTCTGTGCTTATGTTGGAGACTTGCCCATTTATTTATTAGAGATTAACATTTATTGGATGTTAACTGGATTTGCTGAGAGTAAATCTAGAAGCAGATATCTATGAACTGCCTAGGGTCTCCACTGACCTCTTTATTCTCAAGTTTATTCTGAAACTTTTATGTTCTTAGTTTGAGATTCACATGCTCTATTTTCATACGTTTTGTCTTTTTTTTTTTTTTAAGATTTATTTATTTGAGGGAGAGAGAGAGAAAGAAAGGAAGTGGGGGGGGGAGGGAGAGAATCTCCAGCAATCTCCCTGCTGAGCACAGAGCCCTATGCAGGGCCCCATCTGAGATCGTGACCCGCCGAGCTGAAGCGAAGAGTCAGGCACTTAACTGACTGTGCTACCCAGTCGCCCCTTCATACATTTTGTCTTGACAGAAAGTACATGTTCTATTGTGTGGATATTGTAATGTTCTATGGAAAGATATTTACTGTGTTGAGTTAAAAAAGTGATTATAAACAGTATATACAGAATTACTCACTTTGAAAAAAGCATAAGCAGTATTTTGTTCATGAAAAAGTTTTATGATCTTATAGATGCTATAATAAATCCTTCTCTCTTGTTTCAGAAATATGTTAAATATCAAATCTTTAGTTCCAGAATTCTAGAACATGGGTTCTGGACCGTTCTTGGTCTGGAACTCCGCTGAGAAGTTTTCACCCCGAGAATGGACATTATAATAGCACTTATCTTGTAGATCTCTGTGATGATTAAGTGAGCACATGCATATAAAGCACTTAGAATAGGGCTTGGCATGTAGTAAAAACCCAGTAAGTACAAGCTTTTGTTATTTGTGAGAGCAATCTAAAAGAGTATCAAATAACTCTTAAAAAGTGCCACTGAGGGAGAATTTGTAACTTGGAAAAATTACAGTTGGGTGAAAGTAAAATATGGAAATGTGTATGGTCACAACTGTAGAAGAAATAGCCTGTAAGAAACATGTTGGAAGGAAATAGATGAAAAGGTAGGCGTGTATGATTTGTTCTTTATATATTCTATTTCCTAATTGTTGTATTTTTGTAAGTGGGTAGTAATAATTAAGAAAAAGGAAAACAGTGAATATAGGAAGAAAATTTTGGTGCTGCAAAGAAGACATTCAAATGAGGACTCTGAAAATTGTGTCTGTGTATCTTAGTGCTTCTGCAAGTGTGCGCCTTGATGTAAAATGTGCTCCTGGTGAGGCGTACCTGTGCATCTTGGTAGCAGGAATATTGTCGATCGGTGTGAGATCCCTGCATTAAATGCTCATAGAAGAGGGAGGAGACCCATGTGAAATAGTGAAACTTGCATTTGACAGCTTTATAAAATTCTTTCAAAAAACTGCCTTGCTTGAGCCTTTGGAAAATCCAGTCAGACAGGAATATATTTTTATTTGTTTTTTTTTTGATGAGGAAACTGAAGACCGGAAAATCAAATGACTCACTCAGGGTCATCTGGCTAATATTTAGCAGTTTTTCTTGAAAGGATGGCAGGAATTGTCTAAATGGTGTAATTTTAAAATTTGGGTTTCTTGGCAACTTTTAAAAAAAATTAAATTTAAGTTTTTTTTTTTTTTAAGTACTTTCTGTGCCCAACGTGGGTTTTGAACTCACGACCCCAGGATGATGGGTGGCATGTTCCACTGACTGAGCTAGCGAGGTACCCAGAGTTTCTTGGAAACTTTTAAATTGTTAACTTGAATGATTAAACTCCTTTATGGAAAGTACCATAAATTCTCTGGGTTGATAGAAGTTTGTGATATGAAAATGAAATCATACTGTTTTGGAGGTGAAAGTTATCCTGAGAGGTTATCTGGTAGCAGCTTCCGAATTTTATAGATGAAGAAGATTAAGATCTACCATAGTTAAGCTATTTGTATGTCGTCATACAGCTCGTTAGTATTATAGACAAGAAAAAAATTGAGTTTACTGACTCCTGGTCCAATGTACTTTCCACTGACAACAGGAAATAATTGAGTTTATTCTGTTTACACTTACATTTCATTGAGTATCTTCACAGACCATGGTAATCAGATAATATCAGAATATGATACATCAATTTGCACCATGGATCTCCTGCTTGTATATTTCATTAGTCCCAGGCCAGTTGGTAGGAATTGACATTCGTTTTTCTACAAGCCAAGAATGGAGTTCTACATTTCTGTTTAAGGAGTTAGGAGAAAAGAGAGAAGGAATTAAAAAGCAAGAATTATAAGATTAATCTCAAAAAGATCTCAGTAGAAACTTATGAGGAATTAAGAATTAACTTAGTAAAATAATGTTATTTAAGGGATGGAAAAATCATGATTTTATGTGTATTTTGGTTAAAATAATTATGTGGCTTGAGAAAAACCTTTCCTGGGCCTATTAACCTAAAATTCTTTACTGTAGAATAAGCTCTGTTAATCTAGGTCATTTTACCTTCCTGGCTGCATTGCCTTAGCTAAAATAAATATTAAGCTATAAATGGCAGTTTGGTTCAAATTGTATTATTACAGAAAAAGATACGTTTCTAAAATTGTTTAGTGAATTTATTTACTCTTTCATTCTAATATATTGCTGTTTTATTAAGTAGAAAGCAGAGTTCCTGTGGTGATAGCAGAGATGCCATAATATTTATAGTATATTAGACTCATTTATAAACTATTATACTAGATAGAATTTGCAGGATATTTAATCTTTTAGGTTAACTTTTTTTCTTCTTATAATAATTTAACCATTTTAATTTTTTTATTCTTTCAAGAAAAACTTCTGAATGTTATTTTTTGTCCGAGAAGATCAGTTAAAACTGCTGCTGTATGATTTTTTTTTTTTTTTTTTAACTGAAGGATGTGTGTGCTTTACTGGCTTCTTTGGAGGTGATTTTGTGAAAAACCAATTAATGTATCAAGTATTTAAAGGAACATAAAACTTAAAAGCACTTCAAACCGAGTGGGGCAAAGATTAGTGACAGTGTTAGTTACTACATCAGGCTGGTTTTAGTAAACACATTGGTGTTGAGATTTCCATAATGAATAAGAGGTAGTGTGAGAGAAGAGGGATGACCAGTAGTAGCAGATGATGGTTTCTGGAACTGGGGACAGTCTTATTTTATAAATCACATATCATGGTCTGGAGTTTCCAAGCTGGAGAGGAGGAATGAAGATTATGGGCTCTGGATACCCCCCAAGTTGGGTGGTGAGGAAGGCTCCTTTGGTAGACTTATGGGGCGCTCCCTCTGAGGAAGGGAATTTCAGAATAGCCTCTAGAATTTGAGAGAATCACAGATGTCTTTTTCCATGGCTTCAGTTGTTAGAAATTGTCAGAAAGAAGCTTGACTTCTGTCGTTACAGTACGGAGTTTTGGTGTCTTGGGTAGCCTGCACTGGGAAGGAAGCTCCAAGCCAGCCTTACTCCATAACTTCCCAGTGTGTTCCATTGAGCATTATACTTCTTGTCTGGGGAACTAAGTCCTCTCCCTGTGACACTTACTCCTTTGTGTCCTGGCCTAGGGCCTGCCTTGTGTCACCTGTACACAAGGTACAGCAGGGGAAGCACTAACAGGCCCACAGTGGATTTAAGCTGATGGTTTTTGACCAAATCCTTAGGTTTGGAGCCTGGCCTGGTGCAGCCATGGAGATCATTTCCATCAGCAGACTTTTGAGAAGGGAGGGGCAGGGGCCTGATGGAGCCCAATCTTTTTTGCCCCAGGCTTCCCTCTGATCTTCCACATTATCAGGCTAGGGGATCTTGCCCTAAAACCTCCTGAGGATTCACTGTCCTCTTGTTTATCTTTTACTCAGGATCTTAGCAGATCTTAAGGCATTTTTTGAGTTCGTAATGATGACATTAGCGGACAAAAATGCAGTGTTAAACTACACTTTTTTTTTTTTTTAAGATTTTATTTATTTATTTGACAGAGAGAGAAAGATCACAAGTAGGCAGAGAGGCAGGCAGAGTGGGGTGGGAGGCAGGCTCTCTGCTGAGCAGAGAGTGCAATGCGGGGCTGGATCCCAGGACCCTGAGATCATGACCTGAGCCGAAGGCAGCGGCTTTAACCCACTGAGCCATCCAGGTGCCCCTAAACTACACATTTTTAAAGCTTATGCTTCACTGTTCCGTAGGTCCCCAGTTATTGGTTCATTGATTCAGTAAATGCTAAAGGATAAACCTTTTATTAAAACACAGACTTCAGGACACCTGGGGGGCTCAGTTGGTTAAGTGTCTGCCATCAGCTCAGGTCGTGATCCCAGGGTCCTGGGATGGAGTCCGACATCAGGCTCTCTGCTCAGCAGGGGTCTGCTTTTCTCTTTCTCCCTCTGCCTCTCCCCCTGCTTGAGCTCTCTCTCTCTCTGACACAGAGATAAATAAAACCTTACCAAGAAAAAGAAAAGACATAGACTTTGTCTTCAAGGAGGGTATAATCTAAAGGGAAAGAGGACCGCAGATGAGACCCAGGCAGCTTTTGGGTTGGTGTTCCCCTTTGGGAGTCCCTTGGCTCTTTGGCACCCTGAAAGGAAAGAGGAAGTTTGTGATCAGTGCAGATCAAGTTTATGGGAAGGTGCTGAAACTGAAGTCAGCTTTGTGGGAAATAGAAACATACCCCGGACTTCCACATCTAATGTAGTGCTTTCATGAGACCCAGGAAACTTGAGGCTTGTTGCACATGTGCATGGCAGGTGTGGGGACAGAATGTTTCTCTCATGAAGCTGTTGAGTAGGGACGGAGGAAACTCATATCAATGATAAGTGTACAGTGAGAATTGTGGGTCAGGCTCAGAGGAACAGGCTACAGAGGTGGGAGGGAAGGCCTTTTGTTTTTATGGTAATGTAGCTGTTAACATTTTGCACAGTCCTAAAATTAAGATTTTTAGCTATATACATGTTATTTACTTTGAAGCCAACTAGGGAAGACAGGGCATTTAAGAGATTCATTTCTTTTGGTATCTAGAATGTGTCTCCTAGGTAAAAAGACTCCAGATATGCAGGGATTTGAGTCTTGATTATGTTCTTACCTAACAAGTAATATGAGATTTACTAACTATCATATTAGCCTTTCAAACTCACATTAAATAATAGGATAGTATATTATTGTATTTTGTTTTCAGCTATATAGTGAGGGTGCAGGAACTGTAAAACCCCTTCTTTCTTCAGAACTGAAAATGAAACCAATTTTTGTGGAGCTCCAGATTAAAAATAATCTGAATTGATTGTGGGAAGCGTGCATGAAAAGAAAATTCGGTTTTTTATGCAAAATCATCAGGGACTTTAGGCTCCATGGAACACAGATTTGCATGGCATTGTTATCTGGGTTTTTACTGATTGTAAAAGGTACTGAATGCTTAAGGGGGGTGGTTTCGGAAGAAAGGTGACATCCTGCTGATTGCAGTTGGTCTAATGATAGCATAACTGATATGACACTAGTCCCTGTTTCAAGTGCAAAGAAGACTTGTTCGTAAAATACTAAAATTGGTTCTTATATTAAGGTGCATGCCCTTGGTTTAGGCTTGATTTTTGTTTCATTTTATCTTAATTGATTTTTTTGCTTCCTGCCATTAAGGACATGTGCGGATCATGTTAATAATTCCCTGGGAAAAGAAATGAGCAAGTATTTGATTGACAGATAAATATGCATGCACATGTATATTATAGATGCTTCCACATCTATATTTCCACATGTATCTGAATAGATTTTTAATTTCACATGTGCACCAAATTAGTTGAAATCATTTGTTGAGTCCCCATATGTGCCAAACACTGTGCTAGGTGCACTGGGAAACCAGGATGAGTAAATCAGGTCCTATCCTATGGTATCAACAGCCTGATAGGGGACAGAAGATTGCAAAATAAGCTTTATGCACGTTGAAATAGAAGATTGTATCACTGGAGAGTTATAAGTAAAGCCTTAAGGAGTCCTCAGGAGTTAGAGTACTTACAGTCCAGGGAATCAGAAAAAGCATAATGAAGGAGATGGCATTTTGAGCTGAAAGTGGACTTGAATTATTGTAGTTAGAGGGGCCTGCATGAGTGAAGGCCCCTGGAGAGGAAATTGTGGGGTGTACCTGGGGAGCAGTGAGTAGTTAAAACTGGTGAAGTGTAGAGAGTTAGGGGTACACAGATTTGGGTCATGTGGGATGGTTGGGGATGATGGGCAAGGGCCAGGTTGTGGAGTGCTGACTTTTTTCAGAGCTAGAAGATGCCAAGATTAGAGTTTTGCTGCAGTAATATGGTGACTGTGGTTGGAGCCTTGTGTGGCTGGGACATGGATGGGTGCAGAGAACTGGGGGTTTAGATATAACTTTGGAAACTTCTGCCATAATTTAGACAAGAAGTAATGAGGAGGGCATAAAATAAAGAGGTGATATGTAAGAAGTATTTTAGGATAAAGTAGATGGGTATTTGAACCTGAATAGATTAGGTTACTTATTTGTTTAGTAAATATTTACCGGTAATCTTTTGCACCACACCAAGGTGAGCTTTGTGTTCCCTGGCTTGGTGAGATTGTGAAGCTGAAGGTATTAACTATAGCCTTAGGTTTCAGCCCTTGGGAGACCAAGAAGGTGGTGATGCAGAAATGTGAGAACACACCCCTGTTTCACAGGCCTTGAGGGGAGCATAAATTTATCTGGTCTCCTGCTTTCAGATAAACCATTGCAGACAGATGAGAATCTCCTCTCCCATTATAAACCACCACCAGAGAAAAGGATTAGCAGTGAGCTGTTAGTGGCCTTCATTTTTTAGAGAGTGTTTAGGATAGAGCAGACAGCTTTAAAAACCGTCTATCTACCTAGTCTTCTTTAAAAGACTCAGTCATCATCAGTGCGTCCTTAACCGTGAGGCCCCAGCCAGCTGTCTTCTCTGCCACTGTCTGTAAGGCTGACATTCAGACTTCGTATCAGTTTTCTGGAATGACCTTCCCTCTCTCCCCTTTTAAGGGAAAAATTAAAGAAGGCTTTAAAAATGGTAGACTCATAAACAATTACTTTGAGTCAAAATAGTTAGATAGTTAATTGTATTAACTTTTTGTGCACAATTCTATAGTTGTTTTAGGTCAGAGAAAATAAACATGACTGTTTTGTAAAACAGGACCCCAGTTCAGTTTTGGATGTGAGTTTCTCTAGCATTTCCAAGTACAAAGTCACTGCATGGATTGATAAATTATAGATGGAAAAGAGTTCTCAGTTTTCCTCTTCTTGGATTTCTTTACTTCCTATGACCCTAGGTCTCTCTTCTTTGAAATTCCATCTTCCTTTGATATCCAAATACTATTATTGTTACCTGGTTATTAATCATATGGTGACTGGCAATAATAACAATGGTTTTTTTTCTCTCTTTTACTGTTTTCCCATTCAACTTCCCACTGCAGTCATCCCCTAGGTGAATGAGTAGCTGATGTTTTCTTCTGTCCACTTTCCACAGAGTTTATCTGCTGTATTTCTGTGACTCATTCCCATGTCTTTATTTCTAGCCTTGACCAAGAGATTTGTGAGGGTCAAGAGGAAGCCCGTTGGTGAAGGGATATGATAAAAGAAAAAGGAGCAGGGTAAATGAGTATTTCCCCCCCATGGAAGAAGATCTTCAGGTCTCAGTGGGAGGCTTCAGAATAGAGAAGCATAGGAGGAAGGAAAGATGTGAAGGTGTCGGACCGCCCTTTCTTACTGTAAGGCGGTGTGACTTGAGTGAGATCCACGGACAGGGGTTTGTCTGTGAGCTGTTTATAACTGACCTATAAGGAGATACATACAGAAAATGAGAATAAGGGTTTAGAAACCTTTAACGATTTGATAGGCCGACTTTAAGTCTGTTCAATCTAATAAAAATTTGGCACTTGTATTTTCGTGTCTTTATTTTTTTATTTCATTTAACAGTTGTTTTTATAATTTTGCATTTTACAGAAGTACTAGTCCCAAATGGGTTGGGGGAGAAAGCGAACATTCACCACAAGTAGTTTGAGAAGGTCTGTTTTAGGTTTGTGGAGATGGTAGTTGGGGATGTTGTATTCAAAGTGCTTGGTTTGGGCAGCGGGAACGAGGGGTGCACAGGCTGGGAGCAGAGGGGTGCTCATCTTAGCACCTGAAGAAAATGGGGCTGAGTGAGATGGAGTCTTGTGACTTTGGGGAGTTGTGGGGTAGAGGGTGGTGTTTGGGCACAGGTGCCCACACTCTAGTGAGGTCCAGCCCCAGCGTTTGGTAGGAATGTATATGTCGCCCTGCTGGCTGGGCCTTCTACGCTGGGCAAGGGTTTCCTGCAGTGTGAGTAGGGGCTGTTGGACCTTCACCAGTAGTGTCGTCTTTGGCTCATAGGACATAATTAGGGTGATGTCATCTTTGGTGTGCTCTAAGCTTGATTTTCACCCTTTGCTCTGTTTTCTCCTACCTTGACTCTGCCAAGATAGACATACTGCACAAGCCTTAATGTTGATTCTTCTCTGATGTTGCTGAACCTATAAAATTCTTCTAACATGAAGAATAATTCCTTCTGTTGGTAGTTTTCTCTGGACCTGTTGTATCCCAAACCACGTACCTTTTCGTAGGCCTTTGCCTAGTGCGGCGGCTTATCTGTCAGTGGCAGTGTTTTCTCTTTCTGTGAAAGGTGGTGTCATGGTGGATGTCCAGAATATATTAACACCAGCAAAGCAGATTTTGGGGATTCTGGGTTGGCAACTTTATAATTTTTCCTATCTTTTCCGTCTGCTGGAAGGGACAGGATATTAAACCACTGAACTGGCGTGGTCCTCGGCTGCCTGCCAATGGAATATTTGGGGAAAGAATGGACCAGCTTTTGTTTCTCTTGCTTTCTGTGTAGCCTTGGGGTGGATTCTGAGGGGATGTTTCCCCCCCGCAGAACTAACCCATTTGGTATTGAGAAAGCAGGAAAGCGAGTTTTCCTGTTCCTAGCAGTGAACAAAAAGCAAGCAGCGGATGGAGATATCCTGTCGGAGAAGGCTTGGGGGAGTGAATGCAGACAAATGCACCTCATTCTTTCCGTGTCTTTAAGGAATATGAGGAGATGGGAAGGAAATCAGTCACTCTGCATGCCAAGTCAAATGGTTTTCTTTTTATTTATGGTGCTTAATAAGAAGGCTGCAAGTGTATGCTTTGTGATTTAAAAACTTGTCAGATACAGAGATCTATAGCACATGACAGATTAGAAAAATGAGTCAGGGTTTTTTTTTTTTTTTTTCCTTTTCTTTTTTTTGGGGTTTCTCATAAGGTCATTCGAAGTTTCCCTGGAAGGGAACAATGAAGTATAAAAGTAAATGTAAACTCTACCCAAGTTTTATTTATTTTTAGATTTAAAAATCAGTTAAAAGTGGCAGATTCTTGATGAATTAGATTTATAAGAAGGTGTTAGGGAATCATTCATTGGTTCTTTTTAAAAAGAACTAACTTGTCTCTTATTCTATGAGCAGTACATGTTTATTACAGGAAAATTAGAGAACACATATGGGTGACTGAATGGTACAGGAATGGGCTGGAAAGACTTAGAAATGGAAAATGAGAGCAGTGTGGTGAAGGACAGAAGACCAAGGTTTTCTGGGAGCTGTGGGGGGTGGGGTGGGGACGTCGTCAGGGAAGGTCTTCCAGGAAAGCCTCCATGGGAGCTGTCTTGCCTGCCTGCCACACATTCTACAGTGACTTTTTACCTTTGGGGCTGGCCTGCTCCTCTGCCATGGGTTTAGACCTGATCATTCCAAGTTTGTTTGGAGCTAGAAAACTGTGTAATGACCAGTTGAGAAGCTGGTCAACTCAGTGCATTTCATATTTTGTCAGTCAAGGAGAAGGTGTGCTGGGCAAGTAGGATCTCTGAAGAGAGATTTGTATCAGTGAGTGAGTGGTGGCGGGGAGAGAGAGAGAGAGAGTATCTTGGAGAAACCTGGTTGTAAGAGAGATAAAGATGTAGAAGAATACAATAAATTTTTGAGGGGGTGGGGGAGAGGAAATGTACAGTGTTTTTTCATTGTCTTCTTGGCCTTCTGATTCCCTCCATGTCCTGTCATGTTGGTGAATGCTTAGGTGTTCTGTGGAATGAAGCTTCTTCCTTCATCTCAGTAAACATTTATAGAGCAGCTGTCAGTAGGTCATACTTTTAGTCCATTTTAGCTTATAAAGATAGTGCCAGAAATCCTTATAAGGATTTATAAGGCATGGGATAAGTTGTCCTGGGCTTTTTTTTTTTTTTTTTTAATCTGTGAAAACATATTTACCATCAAATCTACTAGCCATTTTATTATGAGTTAGTAAGGATTAACAGGTAAAATAGAAGGCATAGGGGCTCGGACTGGATAATCTGTTGATTTTGGTAAATTGTAGAACGGATACTCATTGAGTAATGTTACATAGTAGCCACTGGGCTAGAACTTGGAAAGATTTATAAGTTAGACAGACACAGCCTTTGATCTCACAGACCTTCCAATCTGATCAGGACATGAATAGGTAATTAGACAGTTCCAATGTAGTGGGATAAGAACTCTGAAAAGAGACATGTAGGATGTCCTGTGATGATGTGGGAGAGGCATCTGTTCTGGACCAGACGGAGTGACATCTGAATGATAAGAAGAAATGAACCAGTTAAAGGGAGGTATTTTATTCTATCTTTAGGGAATTGTGTGTGCAAAGGTCTGGAGACAAGAAAAAGCATGGAATCATTCAGGAACTAAAAGCTGATCAAAATGACCAAAGCCTTATAGTTTCAGATGAGGGTGATGAGAGAAAGCTCCAAAGAGATAGTCTGGGGCCCAACACACAGGTCCTTCTAGGGCATGTGTGAACTCAGGAGTTCAGCAAAGATTCAGGACATAAAATCAATATAAAAAAAATCAGTTGTGTTTGTCTATCCTAGCAGTGAACAAACAAAAAATGAAATTAAGAAAACAGTTCCATTTAATAATAGCATGAAACAAATTTAACAAAAAATTATTAGATTTGTCTACCAAAAAATAGTTAAAAGAAACAATACTAGATAAATGGAAAGGCATCCAGTGTTCACGGGTTGGGAGACTTAATATTGTCAAGATGGCCATAGTCCCCAAATCTGTATACAGATTTGATACAATTTCTGCCAAAATCCTAGCATTCTTTTTTGCAGGTATTGACAGGCTGATCCTAAAGTTCATATGGAAATGCAAGGAGCCCAAAATAGTGAAAATAATCTTGAAAAAAGAAGCACAGGGGCACCTGAGTGGCTCAGTGGGTTAAGTCTCTGCCTTTGGCTCAGGTCGTGATCCCAGAGTCCTGGGATCGAGCCCCGCATTGGGCTCTCTGCTCGGCGGGGAGCCTGCTTCCCCCTCTCTCTCTGCTGCCTCTCAGCCTACTTGTGATCACTCTCTCTGTGTCAAATAAATAAGTAAAATCTTAAAAAAAAAAAAGAAGCACAAAGTTGGAGGACTTATATTTGCTGCTTTTAAAACTTCTCATAGAGCTATAGTAATCAAAATAGTATGATACTGGCATAGGATAAACATATATATATATCAGTGGGCTAGAATTGAGAGTCCAGAAATACATTCATACATTTATAGTCCATTGATTTTCAACAAGAGTGCCAATACCATTCAAAGTAGGTAGAATAGTCTTTTCAACATATAGTGTTGGGAAAACTGGATATATGAATGCAAAAGAATGAAGTTGGGTCTTTATATCATGCCATATGTAAAAACTAACTTATAATTGATTATAGACTTAAATGTAAGACCCCAGACTATAAAACTCTTTGAAAAAAAAGTAGGTTCTAAATCTTCATGACCTTGGATTAGGTATTAATTTCTTGTATATGACATGAAAAGCATAAGCAACAAAAGAAAAATAGATAAATTGGATATTATAAAAATGAAAACTTTTGTGTTTCAGAGGACACAATGAAGAAAGTGAAAAGATAACACACAGAATGAGAGAAAAGATTTTTAAGTCCTATATCTGATAAGGGACTGGCATCTAGAAAGTATAAAGAACTCTTACAACTCAAAAGACAACTCAGTTACAAAATGAGCAAAGAATCAAACATTTCTTTAAAGGAAATATACAAATGGATCTGATCAACAGTAGAAATCTGCTCAAGGAAATGTAATTCAAAGCCACAGTGATGTACCACTTTACACACACTAGGATGGCTAAATCATGAAGACAAGCAATGAGACTTCTCTGTTGTTGTCATGATGATGAGGATGTGGAGAGATTTGAGCCCGTATACATTGCTGATGGGAATGTAAAATGGTGCAGTCATTTTGGAAAAGTGTTTGTGCTTTTTTTTTTTTTTGGAAGATCTTTTTGGCAGGTCTTCAAAATGCTAAATATAGAGTTACTCTGTGACCCAGCCATTCCACTGCTAGGTATATAGCTAGGAGAATTGAGAACATATGTCCACACAAAAATTTTTACATGGATGTATTACTCAGAATTCTCCAGAGAAGCAGAACCAGAGGAGTTTTTCTTTTCTTTTCTTATTATTTTTTTTAAGACTTTATTTATTTATTTGACAGAGAGCAAGCACAGGCAGGGGAGCAGCAGAGGGAGAGGGAGAAGCAGGCTCCTGGAGCAGGGAACCCAATGTGGTACTCGATTCCAGGACCTTGCAGTCATGAGCTGAGCCAATGGCAGATGCTTAACTGACTGAGCCACCCAGGTGCCCCCAAAGGAGATTTATTATAGGGAACTGTCTCACAATTATGGAGGCTGAAGAGTCTCACATTCAGCCATTTGTAGGCTGGAGACCCAGGGAAGTCACTGGGGTTATTCAGTCCAAGTCCGAAGGCCTGAGAACCAGGGGAGCCAATAGTGTAGATTCCAGTCTTCATCTGAAGACCTGAGAACTAAGAGCACTAAGGGTAGAGGAAGATTGATGTCCCAGCTTAAGAAATCAGGCAGGAAGGATCAAATTCTTCTTTCCTTTGCCTTTTTGTCTTACTTAGGCCTTTAGCAAATTGGAAGATGCCCACCCACGTTGGGGAGGGTGAGCTGCTTTATTGAGTCCACTGATTGAGCTGCTAATTTTATCCAGAAACACTCTCACAGACACACCCAGACTTAATATTTAGCCAGATATCTGGGCATCCAGTGATTTAGTCAATATGACACATAAAATTAGATACCACAATGGATGTTCATAGTGGTGTGATGGATAATGGCCCCAAAATAGAGAACCCAAATGTCCATAACTGATGAATAGATACAGAAAATGTAGTATATTTAAAAAAAAAGAAAAAAGAAAATGTAGTATACGCATTCCATGGAATGTTCTTTTTTTTTTTTTTTAAACCAGGTAAGATACTGCTTTTATTTTTTTTATTAACATATAATGTATTATTTGCCCCAGGGGTACAGGTCTGTGAATTGTCAGGCTTACACATTTCACAGAACTCAGCATAGCACATACCCTCCCCAATGTCCATAACCCAGCCACCCTATCCCTATCCCTCTCTACCCCCAGCAACCCTCAGTTTGTTTAGTAATATTAAGAGTCTCTTATGGTTTGTCTCCCTCCCGATCCCATCTTGTTTCATTTTTTCATTCCCTACGCCCCACAGCCCCTGCCCTGCCTCTCAAATTCCTCATATCAGAGAGGTCATATGATAATTGTCTTTCTCTGATTGACTTATTTTGCTCAGCATAATACCCTCTCGTTCTATCCACATCACTGCAAATGGCAAGATTTCATTTTTTTGAAGGCTGCATAGTGTTCCATTGTATATATATACCACATCTTCTTTATCCATTCATCTGTTGATGGACATCTGGGCTCTTTCCATAGTTTGGCTATTGTGGACATTGCTGCTATAAACATTCAGGTGCACATGCCCCTTCGGATCACTACATTTGTATCTTTGGGGTAAATACCCAGTGGTGCAATTGCTGGGTCATAGGGTAGCTCTGTTTTCAACATTTTGAGGAACCTTCATGCTGTTTTCCAGAGTGGCTGCACCAGCTTGCATTCCCACCAACAGTGTAGGAGGATTCCCCTTTCTCCACATCCTTGCCAACACCGTCTCAATGGAATGTTCTTTTGCCATAAGAAGTGAAGTACTGATACATCCCCTCAACGTGGATGAACTTTGAGAAACATGCTGAGTGGAAGAAGCCAGACACAGAAGGCCGCATATTGTTTGATTCCATTTTTGGGAAATGTCCAGAATCCACAGGGACAGAAAATAGTGGTTACCAGGGACTGGGGAGATGGGGAGAGGAGAGCGACTGCTAATGGGTACAGGTTAGCTTTTTGGAATGAAGAGCAGATTGCTACAGTGGTTGCACAACTCTGGATATATTAGCATCACTGAATTGTACTTGTTAAAGGAATTTTGTGGTATGTGAAGTACATCTCAGTGTAACATTAAAAAAATGTGAATGTTATCCTGAGGTGGGTTGGGAGTCCCTAAAGGATTTTGAACAAGGTGGTGGGCATGGTTGGATCTCTGTTTTTGGAACGTGATTCTGAAAGAAGATATTTTTGGAAGATTTGGGGTTGGTAGGGAAAGTGGCCCAAAAATGGCAAGACCAGAGGCAGGGATCCCATCGTGAGGCTCGTGGTTTAAACTATGGAAATGGCAGTGGGAATCACAGGAGGTAGAAACTTCAAAGTACAAAGCACAGTGGGGTTTGGTGATTGGTGAGACGAGGGATTGAGGATGATGCCTGTATGCCCAACTGAAGCTGTGTGTGGAGGGGGGAACGGGGTGAGCAAGAAGGGTGACCTCAGTGTGCTTACAGCCTGACCTGCTGAGATGTCCTGGGACCAGGCCCGTGGAGGTGTCAAGTAGATAGCTGACACAGAGCTCAGAAATCCAAATATTCAGGGTTCTTGTTAAAAGTGCAAATTCTTGGGCTTCACTTCAGACAGATTGAGTCGGAATCTCTGATCATGGTGACCTACCAACATTTGAGGCTGCTTGGGACGTGCTTGGAAACTGGAAGAGTGACTGGGATTCCCTAGGGAGACGGTATGGCAGAGATGAGAAGTGACCCCCATCGTTATTTACAGGCCCAGTAGTGGAAGAGGAGACCTTCCTCTTCCAGACCAGGGTGGTAAGAGGCATCCAAGAGGCCAGGGGGTATCAGGGAAGCCAAGGGAAGAGTGTTTCAAAGTGGGGAGGTGTCCTGTGGTGTCCTAAGCTTCTGGGAGGTAAGGTAAGAGATGCAAAGTGTGCTTTGGGCTTGCCAACAAAGTGGCCTTCGGTAAAGGCTGTGGATGGTGGAGTCATGTCTTCAGAGCGGGGCTGGTGTGGGGCTGCGACATGGGGCCGATGGGTCCTCCCAGGGGTGGAGTCCCTTGAGCTGCCACCCCGCATCCTTCCCTTGGCTCTGCCCCATTCCGCAGCCCCATTGAAACACACTTAGTGCTTCCAGAGCCTCCACTGGGGAGAGCTGGGTTGCGTGTGGGGCACCCTCTGTGAATGGCCTTGGCCTGCAGGACAAGTGGAGCTGGGGGCGGGGAAGGGGAGATGTGGGTTCAGGGCTGGGGGTCCTGGCACTGTTGACACGAGCAGATATCTTACCTGGTTCTTCACTTGGCTTAGCCGAGCCCAGTGCTCTGCTCTGTGGCCTGCACTGCGCCCCTGCAAATGTACCAAATATCTCCGTAGGTCTGAGTCGGTGTGGGCAGATTTTTGAAATTGGGGCCTTCCATCCTTTTCTTGGTTTGTGGGTCATCGTACAGTTTTGAGTGGGAGGATGTGTAAATACTTGGAAGTGATCGCCACCCCAGCCTGGATTTTGGCACATCCTTTTTCCTTTTGAAATATCGTCTATTAAAAGTATGTAGTTCTCGTAGAGTTGTAAATGTGGTCTCAGCAGTTTTCAGTATAATAAATTACTGCGTGCTATCAGTGTAAGAACGATCAGCATGAATGATAATATCTTCAAACTCGGTTAAATGCGTGTCAGTCTGCCATCTGAGTGGAGTGCCTGCCGGACCTGTGAGCGTGTCATCAGCCAGCCTGCCGCTCCCGGCCTACAGATCTGTGCTTTTGAAATCACTGCACTTGAAGGAGGGCTTAGTCATTGTTTCAAAGAGCTCTGAAGTTGTTCCACTTATAAACTTACAATGTGCACTTTTAACCTTTAGAAGTGTGGTTGCTTTTTCTTTACTAACGGCAGCGTGTTAGTGTTAGGGACACATTTAGGTGTTGGAATCAGTAGTATTGTTTTATTTGGGGGGAATATTGTGCAACCAGCAAGATATGGAAGTCCCCTAAATGCAAAACTGACTGTGAGTCAGTAGCCTAGTAGGGAAATCCGAGGTGAAATGAAAGCTATTATCCAGCTCAGCCAGGACTTTCCTCTACCTGCGTGTTTAAAAATTAGGATTTAAAAATATCATGTTTTTTTTTCTATTCCTTGTTACCCATTTTGTGCTGCATGATTTCAGAGCCAATGTGTTAACTCCTCCTATATGTGTGTACATGCGCGCGTGCACAGACACACACACACACACACACACACACATTTTTAAGTAATGGGGAAGGGCAGAGAGACAGGGAGGGAGAGAATCCCAAGCCGACTACCCGCTGAGCGGGGAGCCTGGGATGCGGGCCTCTATCTCACGGACTCCTGAAGTCCTGCCCTGAGCGGAAGTCAGGAGCCCGATGCTGAACCAGCTGAGCCACAAAGGTTCCCCATCACCACTTCCTATTTTGAGACCACTTTTTTGCTGTGAATGCTGGGAATTCTGTGTATTAATTTGGAGTGTGGGTTGCAAGTAACAGAGACTCAGTTCAAGTAGTTTAGGTAAAAAGCGGGGAGGTACTGTAAAGGTGCAGGCTGCCCCCCAGAGCTCAAGGGCAGGGTGCAGCTGGGCATACCCACGGGTTGCCCAGCCTTCAAGAATCTCTCCCTTATCTCTGCTCTCCTTGAGTTTTTGGGTCTTCCTCTACCTGGAGAAAGAGTTTTTAAAAATTTTTATTATTTACACATGTTTGTAGGTACGTATGCACTCTTGCTTGCTGGCTCGCTCCCAGTCTCCGTGGTGGGAAATATCACTCTGGGTGTACAGCTACCTGGCGAGACTGGTCGTCCTCTTAGGCCCCGCTCTAAAACCCCCCCGGGGTGGGGATCCGGATTGGGTCTGACGTTTACCTTAGAGTCCTCCTGTGTGGCCCGTGCTGCGGGTTGTTATAGGAATGTGGCTTTTGGGAGCCCCACGCTGTACCCGAGGCTCCACAGGGCCACCCTCTTTTGTCAGAGCAAGGGACTGCTTCTGGGCCCTAGAGAGGAATGGGCCTGGGCCGCCTTTCAGCCTTTACTAAGTGAAGTTTATTTTAACTTAGGAAAACAGAATCAGGGAGGCAAGTTTGTTGCTCCCAAACACAGATTCATTCAGAAATAACATTTGGATTGCTCATTTCTTTGTTCTGGGCCACTAGGAGCTGGTTTTATTCATTCAAAGCCCGAGCCACACCTAGTTGAATCATTATTGACAGAACATCTTTTTTTCCCCCAGAGTTAATAATGTACAAAATAATATTCATTATCTTTTATAAGGATATTAAAATATCTTTAGAATACTTCTGAATATTTAGTATTTAAATCTCACCTTGATAATGTTTTCCCTCAAGATTTATCATTTTAAAAGACACACTCAGGAACAACTTCATCAGCACCAGTTGTGTGCCAAAACAATGCCAAAAATACAGTAATTGGCTGCCCAGGGAAGCTGGACTGCTTGTTGTTAGTGTGTGTGGAAAAAGAGTTCTCACAGTTGCATTTTCAGAAGTATTTTTTACGTGTATATTCTAAAAATTACACCCAAATATGTTTAGCATTAACTTTATCAGGGAAAAAAACTGAACAAACCAAAAAACGATTTCCAGGGAGATACTGTGTCCACTAAAGGGAAGAAGACCTTCTGGAATTTGAATTTGTCATCTTCAAAGCGTTTGGTACAACGTACAGTAACCAGACTAGGTTCTGTTCCATGCAGCTACAAAGGCACTTTTCTAAAATTCCATGTCCCTGTGATGCTAGCATAGTTGATATTTGCTTCTGACAGTGCTTTTGGAAAGTTTGGCTTATTTCGGAAAAAGCCCAGATGCCTTGGGCTAGGAATTTACAATAGGCCTCAGATCCTGGGTCTAGTCTCTGCAGACTTCTCGCGTCTGTTACGAGCTGTATGTGCTATCTGTTTTAATTTAATGCATGCTGGACAGAGGCGGTACAGGCTTTTTACTAGGCAGTCCTGTTGGAAGCCTGGAGAAAAGCTAAGGACTATGTGCATAGTGGTAATTACTATAATTAATCACATTATTTATGTCACCTGTAATTGCATATAGTCTTCCCATAAAACCCAAATCCAAATTCCTTGTGCTTCTTTTTCTGCTCTACCCTGTTTCTACTGGCCACAGCTGACAGAGGCTTTCCAGGCTTCTTGTATCCTTGGCGTTTATCTAACTGCACAGAGAAGCCCCAGCTAGCTCTCTCCACCAGGGCAGGATGGCCTGCAGCCGCCTTCCTCCGTCAAGGGAGCATCCCCAGCCCAAACAAACATTCCATCTCCTAGCCACACCGAGTTTCCTCTTTTGGATTCCTCACAGAGTCCAGTTTTCCTGCTTCTTTCTACATGGGGATGCAGATTTTGCTGTTGGAAGTTTCTAGAAAGCCCCCCCCCCGCTTTTTTTTTTTTTTTTAAGATTTTATTTATTTATGACAGACAGAGATCACAAGTAGGCAGAGAGGCAGGCAGAGAGAGGGGGAAGCAGGCTCCCCGCTGAGCAGAGATACCGATGTGGGGCTCGATCCCAGGACCGTGGGATCATGACCTGAGCTGAAGGCAGAGGCTTTAACCCACTGAGCCACCCAGGTGCCCCTAGAAAGCCCCTTTAATGATGGTCTTCAGTGGAAGGACTCCTACCCCCACAGAGAGGGCAAATTAATAATTTTTTCCGAGTCTGTTTCTGGAGCTTTTATTGAGTTTCAAGCTTACACACAGAGGCAAGAGTAGAATCAGAAAGTTCCATACATACTCTTTACCCAGATTATCTAGTCGTTGATGTTAGGGCAAATTGTTACTTATCATCTTCCTAAGAGCACATGGAAAAAGCAGGAACTGGATATGATTTCTTCCCTATTCTGAAATTCTATGTACTTTTAGGCCTTCTTTTACTCTGTCTCGTGTTTGTGTACTTATATCGAGCAGTATTTAAAGGTGTGTCCTTTGAAACTCCCAGGGCAGTCCTGGTGAGAACCTAATAACTCACTGAATGTGATTACCATCTTCACCAAGTTTGGTTTTGCAAACTCATTCCATAAGTAATTTCTGTGCTTCGTCTGTGCCAGGCTGTAAGAACAGGTGGAGAGGTTGTGGAGGGAGTGTCCTGGTGCTGCTCCTCTCCCTTGCTCTGTGTGGCCTGGGGTCAGGAATAGGGAGAAGGCTGAGGCGCCTGGAAGTGGGTGAGGGAGACAGCTGGCTTTCCAGCAGGGGTGACAGCTCGCAGGTAGCCAGAGGGTGCTGGTGCTCTCTCCTCCATTTGTTTTTCCTTCCACAGCTTTATCGAGGTAGAATTCACATGCCATGCAGTTCACCTGTTTAAAGTATACAATTCAATAGTTTTTGACATTAATTTTGAAAAATTGTGGTAAAATATGTTTAACACAAAATTTACTATTTTGGCCATTTTTAAGATTTTTTTAAAATTGTGTTAAGATACACAGACTGTAACCTTTACTGTCTTAGCCATGTGGAAGTATACAGTTCAGCGACATCAAGTACGTTCAC
This sequence comes from Martes martes, assembly GCF_963455335.1. Taxonomy (NCBI): domain Eukaryota; kingdom Metazoa; phylum Chordata; class Mammalia; order Carnivora; family Mustelidae; genus Martes; species Martes martes. The sequence goes on from NC_137890.1 coordinate 11,637,025, forward strand.
ATTATTGGGCACTGTCACCACCATCCATCCACAGAACTCTTTCCTCCTGCTAAACTGAACCTCTGTACCTGTTAACAATAACTCCCCATTGTTCCCAACCCCCAGGGCAACCACTGTCTCCACAAATTTGGCTTTTGTAGGTCCTTCACACAGGTGAAATCATACAGTATTTGTCCCTTTGTGTTTTGGCCTGTTCAGCAGACGGTCTTCAGGGTCCATCCATGTTGTAGCAGGTGCCAGAATTTCCTTCCTTCCTTTTTCAGGCTGAATAATATTCCATTATGTGTATATACTACCTTTTGTTTCTTCATTCACCAGTCAGACGCTTGGGTTGCTCCTTCCGGCGACCAGCTCTTGTGAATAGTGCTGCTGTGGACATTGGATGTACAAATATATTTTCTCGTCCCTGCTTTCAGTGCTTCTGGGTATATACACACAGAAGTAGACTTGCTGGCTCATGTGGTAGTTCTGTTTTTAATTTTTTGAGGATATTTAAACAGTTTTTAAGTGTACACTTCAGTGGTATTAATTATACCCATTATATTGTGCAACCATTATTATTACCCATTTTTACAATTTTTCATTACGCCAGACAGAAACTCTATACTCATTAAATAGTAAGCTCCCTTTCCTCCTTCCCCGCCCCCAATAACCCCTGTTCTGCTTTCTGTATTTATGAATCTACCCATTCTAGGTAGTTCCTAATAAATAGAATCATACATATCTGTCCTTTTGTTTCTGACTTCTAGAATTTATGCACAATGTTTTTAAGGTCCGTTCATGTTGTAGCATGTATCCAGATTTCATTCTCTTGAATGGCTGACATACCACACTTCCCCCTGTTCATTCGTCAGTGGTCTCTTGGATCGTTTCACCTTTTGGCTCTTGTGAATACTGCTGCAGTGAATAAGGGTGTCCAAGTATCCTCTCCAGTCCTGGCTTTCTGTTCCTTCAGGTATGCCTAGAAGTGGCAGCTCCTCTTCTAACTCTTGACACGTTTTCTGTGTAAGTTACACAGAACCTGGTAATTCACTGAACTCTCAAGTATGGAGTAACGGGCCATTCATTCATTCATTCCTTCTTCCAAGAAATTTTTATAGCAAAGGGGTGCCTGGGTGGCTCAGTTGGTTGAGAATCAGACTCCTGATTTCAACTCAGGTCATGAATTTAGAATTGTGGGATGGAGCCTCACGTTGGGCACAGTGCTGAGTATGGCGCCTGCTTAAGATTCTCTCTTTCTGGGGTGCCTGGGTGGTTCACTCAGTTGAATGTCTGCCTCTGGCTCAGATCATGATTCTGGGGTCCTGGGATGGGGCCATGTCAGGCTCCCTGCTCAGTTGGGAGTCTGCTTCTCCCTCTGCCCCTCCCCCAGCTCGTGCTCGCTCTCTTTCTCTCTCTCTCTCTCAAATAATTAAAATCTTTAAAAAACAATTCTCTCTCCCTCTGCCCTTCCTCTTTCCCTGTTAAAAAAAAAGAGAAATTTTCATAGCAGAGGCTTTTTAAAAAAATGATGAGAAATTTTCTCATCTGAGAAAGTTTCTCAGTCTGTAAAATGGGTGAATGGAAACTTCTCTACTCAGCTGGGACCGTAAATGGAGAAGGGTTTTTATAATTCTGAGACCATCCTTTTTGTCTTCTCTGTGGGATATTGGTTTTAGAAAGGGGTCATAGTAAAGGCAAGCTCAGATGCAAAGTGGTTTGCTCTCTCTCTCCTCTCTCCTTCAGCCTCATCCCTTAACTTCAAGACTGTGGTATCTTTGATGTGCTTGTTCTGTGAGTGGTATCAGTGTACCACTTTCCCAGCAAAGGAGAGAGAACGTAAGTCACAAAGATAAAAAGAGGAGCGGGTCTTATCAAACTACAGTGCTTAATGCCTGGGGCAAAATAATAGCAACAAAAGTAATTTGGTGTTATCCCATGCCTGTGACTTCTCTCTTAGGTGCCCTCAGACCCCGCTCAACAAACCCAGTAAACGAAAAAAGCTCAGTTTTTAGGTTTGTCACAGGAACGTAACTGTTTTGTGTGCGTTTGTGTTGTGTCTCCATTTGTTCTGTAAAGTCTGCTTCATCATGATTTGTATCATTTCTGCTATTGTGAGCTCAGTGTCTGTGTCTGGTTTTTAGGATGTAGTAAGATTCTGGGTTCAGCTATCTTGGCCTAGAGCTCTAGGTGGTAGGGGACCATGTGGGTCCACTGTGTCTCAAATTTTCAGCTAGGCTGGAAGTTAACCCAGAGAAAGGTTAACGGTCTCAGAAAATGCAGAGTGACATTTCTACATTATAATTACCCTAGAACTGAGGCTTCATTTTTCTAGGTGAGAGCACTTATATTTGTAAGTTTGCAGCCACTGGGTTTATAAATAGACCTGGATAATCCCAATGAACTAGATTTCAGACCCAGCCACCAGAAGAGTCAAATCCTTCCACATGTGGCAAAGCATTGCAACATCTTTTATGGTAGAAAAGGAAAAAGGTGATGTTGATCTATATAGAAATTCACCCCAGATTTTTACTTTGGCTTCTTCGTGATTCCCCCTTTCTTGCTTAATGTGTGGGGCAGATAGTCTTTGGGATGTGGTGTTTATACTCTCACAGTCCCCATCCGTTGTGTGTTTTTTCAACGCAGAATTAACCTTGTTCTCCAAACCACCTGGTGTTTTCTTGGGAGTGGGAAGGTGGCGGGGGATACATGCGGAAGGCCGGTGATCCGCTGTCCTTGTTGGATAACTCTTTGGGTCTGTGCTATCTGATGGGCATGGGCTGCAGCTTGTGCATCTATCACCCGGGACCAGGTAACGGTCGGAGGTTTCTTCATTACAGTAACTGATCCCAACCCTGGGCCCTGGCAGGAAGCAGAATCCTCTAGCAGTTACTGAAACCGGGACCCTGTTTTTACTTCTTTATTCCTTTGTACATGTATCTGAGTTACAGAGGTTTCTGTTTCTCAGAAAAATTCTTACCATGGCCTTAAATAAAACCAGGTGACTTTCTTGGTTCAAGCGGCTTATAGAAAGAATACCTTTGAAAACAATTTAAATAAATTCATGCAATTACATTCAATTCAGTTGAATTTGAATAATTAAATTTATATTCTAAATATTTTCTTAAAAGCATAATGTGTTATTTTGGAAATATGTACTGGGGTTGCTAGGGTGTTTTCCCCTCTTTTTGACTTATGGGAAATTAAAGAACTCGTTGCTGCAGTTTTGAACAAAGTATGAGTGACAGAATTTTTCTTCTTAACTCTTTCTGCATGTTTTATGGGTGTGGGAATTTTTTACTTTTTTCATTTAACAAAGTCCTTTAATCTGTGTGGGTTAAGTTATTATCAACATAATGCTTCCATGATTTTGATAGAGAAGGATAGTAGGAAAGTGAACACAGTGGAGGCCGGGCAAGGGAGTGGTGGTGATGGCAAGAGTAGGAATCCGTGGAGGGGGAGGGCAGAGAGGGGCTGCTCAGTTGTGGCATTTTCAGGCGAGTTAGGAATGGGCTTCTGGAGACAGCCAAGAAACAGGGTTGTGGAAGGGGTTGGATTGAAGGAGTAATGGGAAAGACCTCACGCCACCAGATAATCCTTACCAAGACCTGAAAAATCTACCATTCCTGATTCATTCATTTGTGTTAAGTACCTGCGTTCCTGCGGTCGTCTTTTGTTGAGTCTCTTGGAGCAATTATGTTTTAATTCACTAGTATCTTAGTGTGGATTAGTTTTTCTGTGAGATTTTTCTAGCTAAATTTGCTTATGAGATAACCCTCCTCCAAACCAGGTGGGGAATAAAAGAGGGAAAGAGCACAGAATAGGAGAGCAGCTCTGTGAGCTTCACGGTGTAGCTCAGGTTGACAGCTGAGTTAGCAGGAAGCCTGGGAAGTTCTCGAGCGGGGCAGTTGTTTCTGGTAAGAACGGATCAGCAATGATCCAGGACACCTTTTATCTGTCACTGATTTTATACTTCAGCCCAGGGGGGATGAAAGATGATGTGTATCCAAGACCTGGCTTAAGCTTGGACACGTGCTAGGCACTGAATTAAGAAGCCTCTTACGCATAGTATATTATAGCTGCTTGTCAGTATGGTATAGTGATATCGTTTCTTTAACAGCTTTCAGAATGAAAAGCGAAGGCCTTTGAGTTAAAAAAAAAAAAGTACAATAAAACCTATACTCTTTCTTTCTTGGAGATTGTGGCAAGGGGGTGAATGGAGAAACTGATACTTAGAAATGTCTTAGGACAGACTATTTTGCATGTTGATTATGACTCCTTCAAGGGGTCACATAAGCTGAGTGCTGGCGTGTGTTGAACATGAGATTCCTCCCTCCTACTTTGTGTGCACGTGGCACAGGTAGGCACAGGTGGGGGTCCCTGAGGAGGAGAGGATGCTGGCGCTAGACAGTGTGCATGCCTTCCTTGGCTGTGTCTCTGCCCTGCCTGCAGAGCCTTCGCAGTTTCTACACGGGCTGTGGTCCGATGGGTTTGTGCCCATCACTCCCTGTGTTAGTCCTGGTTCTGGTGCTCAAGCATTTCCAGTGAGAAAACAGCCATGCTGAGATGCCAAGAGCTAATGCCTGATGGTTATTAAGGATGTTTTGAATCTTTAAACAGGAATGGTACCTTGGCTGAATATCAATTTGGCTTCTGTTGCTCCTTGAATTTCTTCTCCATTTTCAAAAAGCCAGCTCGTTTCTCTTTCCTATGAGGTATTTCCTGTGGTTCTTGTGTTTTTGTGGGCAAATGTATGATGAGGGAAGTCAGTAAGTAGATTGTGAGTTCCTCCTTTTTTTTTTTTTTTTTAAAGCCCCTAGAGCACTGAAACATGTTCTTGATCTCTAAACTGGAAGCATAGTTTTCATTTGTTGGTTTTTGAGAGAATTCTTACGTACTAAGAATCTACAAGATCATCCTTAGAAGCTTGGGGTTGTTTTTGTTTGAGTAGGGTGGTAATTGCTGGGGAAAAGGATGAGTATGGTGATGGTAAAAGATGCCTTCTGTAGCTGGGCCCTCTGTCGGACTGCCTTCCTCATTCCCGTTTCTGTTTTCTTTGAACATAGGGTGCTTAGGAATTGTTGATTGAAGAGGGCAGGAGAAGAAGGGGGTCATTCTAGATCATACTATTTCTCAGTGATTCAGGTTTCTGCTCTCCGATAATTCTGTTGGCGTATCACCCCAAATGAAGCTGTTTTGTTTCTTTTTCTCCTATAGCCCTTGAAATGTGGGATGAACTGTAGGTACTAGATTATAATTAAAGCATTACTGAGGTTTTATCTTCTGCTTTGTGACATATATAAGCTACACATTCCATGTGTGTTTTGGCTTTTGGTTTGTTTTTACTTGCTGTCTAGTGTTTGAAATTTTAGACAGGATCCAACACGTAATCGTGTGTCATCTTACATTTGGAAATGTAAATATCTCCTATAAACTTTAAAAGCTTCATAGGTCATTTAAAATATATTCATATATTGGATCACAATTTTTTTTTCCATCTACACCGTAACTGTTGGTGGTATTTTTAGGTGTGATGTTCTGCAGCATTGATTGTCTTGAAAGATCAGTAAGTTCCTAATGAATTCAATTTTATGTGTTAGGGATGATTACCTGACTATGTAGTATGTGTCATGCCTTCAAAAATTTATCTGTTCCATCAGTAGCTTTTAAGCGGCCCCCTCAAATCAAATTTGCCTTTTTCTAGTATGTCATTATTCCATGGCTACATCAAGCATCCTGCAGCTCTGGGCTGGCCAAGGCAATCTCTGCTCTGAGCCTTTATCACGTGTTATCTCCCCTTGTATGCTCTGGGGCTGGAAAATGAGAGGGTGGGTAGGATACGTAAGTTTGGAGGTACAGTCAGCATATTCAGGTGAACTCAGTGTTATTGTTGATGAATTTTTGCTTCTCATGTGGGCTTCACCTCCAAAATCCTTAAGTAATGGGAAAATTGAGTAAGAATAGCCATTGATCACACTGCCAGTCAGAACCAGAGGAGAGAGTGATTGATTGAAGCCCAAATAATGCCAAGACATATTTTTAACTCTTCCCTGTCTTTCATTCATTCATCAGCTGATGTCAGTGGCAGAGCTGAATTTCAGTGACGAGAATTTTCCTTGTTGGTACTGACATCTGTACCTTACAAAGTGGGAAGTCATGAGAAGCTGTCAGTGATGGAATGATAGAATGAAGTGTATTACTTACACAAGTAACTAAGGAGACCTAAAAGTAGTGACATTGTAAGGTTGGGAGTGTTGTTTATGTGCCGTCCTCATCTCTCATGGCATAAAGGTGATTCAAAATGTTTAGAAAAGCTAAATTTAGGAACTCTATGTATCAGAGATGCAGAGAGAACAACCAGGAGGAGCAGCGAAATCACTGGAAGGGTTTGCCTCTGAGGAGCAGGGCTGGGAGTGGAATAGGTGAGCCAGGCTATGCTTGTTCTTCATTTTAAGCTCTTTGGTTATACTTGTATATTTAGTTATGTGCATATGTTACTTTAATAAACACAAAATGCACATTATTAAAAAAATCCATCTTACCCCCCCCCCCCCTTAGTAGGGGCCAAGATAGTAGTAGCAGAGTGGTGGACATGACGCAGTGGAAGTGAGGGATGAATTTGGAGAAGCCCACAGGCTCACTCCACATTTGCTTCTTTCTCCAAAACTCGGTTTGGTAAAAATCATGCCAGAGCTTTGAACAGTGAAAAAAACCAAAACAAAACAGTAAACTAAGAAACGGACAGTGATGAATCATTTTTAACACCATACACAGCTCTTCCCAGCCTTGAAGCACAATGGAACAAATTATCCGTGAGCATCAGTGTTGCATTAACGCCTCTGCTGCCATCGTGGCCCGTCGAGCTGCCTCAGGACCGGTGGCCTTGCCAGGCTGGAAATCTGTGTCAGAGCCAATCATTTGCCGAGTAGGAGCTCTGCTATTGAGGAATACTATACAGAAAAGCAGGAACTGAGTTCCAAATAAGTGAGGAAGAGGAAGGGAGAGCAAAATGTTAGTTGAGCTCGTGTCCAGGAACACTTTGCAGGAAAGGCCGTTGCTTAAGGCTGGCACTTCTTAGAGCCACTAATTCTGAGAGTACGTGTGACTGTGGGGTTCGTATTTAATTTTTGGTTTGATTACATTCAGGTAGTACTTCAAGAGTGCAAATGCGACAAAAGAACCAAACTGAACAAGTTTAAAAGTAGAAAAATCATTCCCTAATTCTTGTTGTCTAATTCCAGGGCCTTGACAGAAATAGAAATGCTCATCCGAAACCTGAGTGTTTGGCTGGCAGGGGCATTCATCCAGCCCCGTATTTCTCAGCCTGGCGGCTCTCGGCCCCTTCCAGGGAGCCCTGGTGCAATCACTGACTTGAGTGGAGTTCAAGGACATATACTTTTTGAGGGCTTGGTAGGTCATACTTTACTTCCAGGGTCAACTAGAAAGTGCCTGAACTGGCACATCATCTTGGGAAATTTTGCTGTTGAGGAAAGTTTACTAATAGGCCTGGTTTGTGTTACTTATTTACCCCCCTACATGTGAGTCCAAAACAGCCATCAAGAGTGGCACAGACGCGTGACTCTTTGACATTATTTTAAACAAACATTTTGTTTGTTAATGACGGGGGATATGAGAGATTAAACTTTGACTCCACCCTAGCTCTCTCTACATACTCGCCCTATGGAAGAGGAATTTCAAGGTGGATTTTCACTTGAAGCCTAACCTTAGGGAGGGGCCTTTAAGAAACATCCAGAGTTACATTTTGTAGCACTACTGAATGCGTGAGATATTTCTGGGCATATCTTTAGGAGAGCTAGGGGTCAGGAGTTGGATATAGGAATAAAAAAAAGTTAAGTGGTGGATTCAGGCAGAGCCAGATACCTGTATCTAAGTCTGAATAAAACAGGTTTCAAGGGTGCATATGAAATACAGTCAAGGTATTTACCACAGCGGGGACACAGAATGGCTCTCTAACTGCCCCCTCAACTCCCCCTCACGCCCCCCCCCCCCATCATGGGCCCTCAGCTCGCCTGTCAGGTACGTCTCTTAATAACTGGGCAAGTCCTATGGAATGTTTGCTGCCAGAACCAGACCGGAAAGTTGAGCAACCTTTTAATTGCTGTTTTCCAGCGTGTAGAGCAGAGGGGTTTAGCACACTGGGTGTAAAGTCCTTCCTCCTTTTGAAAACCTCAAAACCAACAGACTACTTCCTCTCTTAATCTCTGATGGGGTGAGTGAAGAGGCTGAGCCTTTCGTTATGTAATTAATGTGTGTGGCCCTAGAGGTCAGGATCCTCCTACTCAGAGTACTGGGCCTGCAAGACCTGTGCGCTCCAGTCTCCTGCCTGGCTCTGTGAGTCGGGGGGGTGGTCGGTGTCAGAGCAGGAGTTCTTGTCTTTTCTGTCTGCTTTAGATATTTTCGGGTTGTTTTAGTGACAGACACTTGACATGTTTTTAAAAATGCCGATAAATGTAGTGAGGGGTCTTGTGGAATGTCTGTCTACCTGGGTTCCACTAAGTGGCTGGTGGGTGGATATTTTCGTGCCTGGAATCCTGTCCCTGGAAAACACAGGAAGAAATAAAGTAGCGTGTGTGGTGTAAGCAGCTGTGTGTATAATCGGGTGAGAGTTCTTTTAGTTTTACTTATACCCGTGGTCTTAAAAACCGTGTTATAGTTTGAGGGAAGTGATGGCTCTTGTCTTCAGCCCATAGTCAATATGGAAACGATTTCTAAGGCAGCCCAAAGTGGGTGTCTTTCAAGTTAATTCAGTTGGGTTTGTCCTAAGCTTTTAGATTTCCAGATAATTCCTCCTCCTCCTCCTTCTTCTTCTTCAGTGAAATTTACCCTTTCATAAAGGATCAGTGAGTAGTAATTGTGAATTACTTTTAAATAAGGAAGTAGGAAGTAATTCTGGTTTTTGTCAATAATGCTGTATTGTTCCTTTCCAGTTGGCACCGCATGGTGGTCCTGAGTGGTGTGGGTCCTTTGGGCCCCTCAGCCAGGTGAGGGGACGTTTGTCTTCTCTAGAGCTGGAAACATCGCCGCTATAGGAAGCATCTGCTGCTGCAGGAAACCTCACAATAAGCATTTATTGATGTCCTGCTGTATACGAGGCATCCTGCTGGCTGCGGAGGGGACATGAACTGAGTTGCCTGCAGGGTTCTTGTTTCTTGAGTCAGTGATTGCAGCATGACATTTGCAGGAAGGCGGTTGCTTTCAGTGTCTGTGTTTAAGGTCAGTTTGTTTAATAAAACTCCGGGCAGTGAACAATCAGGGTTGGCGCTGGCTTTCTACTTGTGAATGTTCAGCAATGTTGCAGGAGCTGTTGAACTTGCTTTGTGACCGGCAAACCCTAAGTGAGCCCTCCTGAGCTATTGTTCATAGATAACTTTATAGCAGAGTTAATTTGTCATATAAATAAGAATCACAATTGGGTTTATTGTAATTAAACGTGAATGATAAGTAAGTGCTCACATTTATGCATTCAGCAAACATTTACTAGTGGCCTCTGGTGCCAGGCAGTGTCCTGTGCACTCTCCCCTGCTCTGTAGAGGGATGGTGACACCAGTGCTGTGCATGGGGTAGAGGGGTGGTGACACCCCTGCAGTGCTGTGCAGGGTGTCGTAGTGGCAGGTACTGGGACAGGTGGGACTTAGGTGAGCAAACACTGAAATCTGCTGTGTGTGGTCTTGGAGGGCTTCGGAGTGGGCTTGAGCTGAGTGTCAGGGGGCATATGGACAAGGTGATTCTGATAATTCAGTTCTCCATTATTACCACTGCCTACCTGAAATCCCCAGTTCCCTCTGCGGTACCCTGTGTTCCCCTTCCTCGCTCCTAGTGGATAAGGAATAGAGATAGTCCTTGCCAGCTCTGCTTGTCTGCCTCATCTTGTTCTTGTGTCCTGTTGTGTACCTGTGTGGCAAGCCTCCCTCTCTTCCCCGTGTACCTTGGTTAGGACTCTGGATCCCTTGTGCCCAGGTTGTTTGTCATAAGCGATGGAAAGCCAGAGGAGCTGACATCTCAGGACATGAGACTGTAGAGAAATGGGACAGATGACCCTTCTACACTTGCGGAGAAGAGAACCTGTCTAGGATTGCTGGGGCAGGGGCAGGGGGGCCTGGAGGGAGGTCCCACAGAGGTCTGTAGATGACAGAGTGATGTGTGTAAGCCCCCCGCCAAGGCCGCACACCCCAGGCACCTGTAACTGAGGGTGGGTTGTCCTCAGGCCAGCTCTAAGGGAAGTTTGATTTCCAAGGCAAGACAAAGACAGGCTGATTTCCTCCCCACGTTCTTCCTTTTGCCTCGAAGTCCTGTTGAGGTGACTCTAGGGGGTTTGAAGGAATTAGGGAAGGGTGCAACCAAGAGAAGCAGTAGTGACACACAGACTTCATTGGATGGCTCTTGGAAGGGATTGTAAAAAACTAGCCAGAGGCTTACAGAAAAGGGGCTGCTATTCAGAGGGAGAGGAGGCCTGGAGACGGCTCAGGTGTCTAGGTGACGTTGCTCAGCTACAGAGAGCTCCTAGGGGCCTCGCAGCGTAGAGCCTTAGAATTCTAAGACCTTATCTTTTCAGTATCAGGTGAAGTTCATGAGATATGTAAAGCAGGCTAAATGGCTAAAAATCTACTTGCTTGTGTTATTTAAATTTTTTTAAATTTAATTTGTGTTATTTAATTGGACGTGTAAAAATTTGAGTTTTGTGCCTGTGGGCTTTTGAGCTAGCTGGTCTCAGCCTGCAGTGAAGAAATTACCTACCTAAGGGGTCAGTGTATGGAGGCCATCTTCGGACCATTTATATAACAGTGACAGAGTTTTCTGTTCCACGGTTGAAAGTAAAATGTCTAAAAATGTAAGCGCTTGGGGAGTAGTAACTCATTGGTGTTAACATATTTCAGTCAAAGTTTAAAAATACTTCCAGATTCCTTCCTCATTTGACAGGGGATCTAGAAGTCTGGGAAACATCACTGCCCGGCAGAGCTGAGGGGGTGGGTAACCGATGTGCAGCAGGAGGAGGCTGGGCAGTGTGCAGCACTGCGCGTTTTGGATGGAAGGCATGGCGATCCAGGAGAAAGACCACAGTCAGTGGAGTCCGGGACACAAACTGCTTCTCCACCGTATCTTGCTGGCGTGATCTCGAGCAAGTTTGCTTTTGGTGCATCCTTGAGTATTTGTAGAACGGAGAGAACACTTACCTTGGCAGTTTGTTAGAATGATGGACTGTGCGCCATCTTCTTGGAAACCTCTGTGCCATGAAAGCCAAGTGGAGGAAGTGGCGAAGGCATAGGCTGAAGCGTAAAAGAAGAAAGATGGGGCCAGGGTCCAAGCAGACCACTAGTTTGTGCACCCATGGAGCCACAGGAGCAGGAATAAGAAAAGCCAGAGGCCGGGGACACTGGTACCAATGGTTGGACTGCACGCCTACTTTCTAGAGCTTGATTTGGGGGATCTAGAACATCTGTCACCATCTGATCGCAGTGACCACCTTTGAGAGACCCACCTTGCTCATGCAGGCCCTCTGGGTCCTTTGCCCTGGACCTGTGACTTTTCGGTGCTCATTCTGTTTTCATTTGCAGCTAAATGTAACATGTGTACAATAAATCTTCTCTTCTGCTGTCTTAGCTGAGGAAAAAAAAAGAATTATTGGCTACGACAGAAATAAAGGTGCCTGATTGTAGAAGGCCACTAAAAGGTTACCAGGAAATTCTTAAAACCACAGGTTTTCCTGTATTAATCATATTGGTCTCTGTATTTGTTTCTAGGGCTGCCATAACCAATTACCACAAGTTTGGTAGCTTAAAACAACAGTCTCTGCCTCTGTCTTCACGTGGCCTTCCCCTCTGGGTCTATGTCTCTTATCTTCTGTCTTATCAGGACACTTGTTATTGGATTGAGGGTCTTCCTGGGTAATCCAGGATGATCTCATCTCAGTATCCTTCATTACATCAGCAGGGACCCTTTTCATAGGTTTTGGGGGTTACCATTCAACCTGTTACACTCTCCATCCGTATCCTAATGATTAGAAAGTGTCCTGGGGCACCTCATGGCCTGCACTAGGTGTCCATCTTGGGGAGATGATGCTTTTTAGACATCAAAGAAGTTCATTCTTAGCTTATTATAGAACATTTGAAACTTACAGAAGAATATAAAGAAACCAGAGGTAAAATGCATCTGCTTACCAGAAAATATTCTCTCCATCATAGTGGGAGAAAGTGGCTTATTTTTGCCTGATGTCCTGCTTAAAAACCTTCATGCCTCTCTGTACTTCCTTCAAAGATTCCCTGGGTGCAGATGCACAGTCCTCCCTGTTATGGGCTAAGATATGTCTCCACCACCCCAAATCTGTATTTTGAAGTCCTAAGCTCCAGAACCTCAGAATGTGACTGTACTTAAGTAAGTCATGAAGTTAAAATGAGGGTATTGTAGTGGGCTGTAATCTAATATGATTGGTGTTTTTACAAGAAGAGATCAGGACACAGACACACACAGAAGGAAGACCGTGTGACGATTCAAGGAGAAGACGGCCACGTACATGCTGATGAGAGAGGCCTTGGAAGAAACCAACCCTGCTAACACCTTGATCTTGGACTTCCAGCTTTCAGGATTGGGAGACAGTAATTTCTGTTGTGTTGGGCATCCTGTCCATGGTCCTTTGTTAGAGCAGCACTAGGGGGCTAATCCCGCCCCTCACCCACTGCCACCCAGCAGGCCCACACTCTTGCCTGATGGCAATTAGATGCCTGTGGGCAGAGGGTTCTGCAGGGCCCACCTTGGGTGTGAGTTGAATGCCTGGGAATGGAAAACCACCTCTGGATGGATGTCTGTGTGGGTTCCCAAACCAGTTTCCATTCTAGTTAGCCTTAGAGGAGTAAAGTCATCTATTGTTAACACTGCTGGCTTGGGGAAGGTTGTCTCCTGCAGTGATGGCTTGGCTAGGGGTGAGGGGGGACTTGGGAGGAGTAGTGGGGCAGGAAGGGGTTGGTCCCTTCTGAGTTGGGCCCTTCTTCTCTTTCTTCTCACCCCGTGTCATGATGGGCTCCTTTAGGGCTGGAGCAGGTTTTCCTTCCATATATCCTCTCTCTGGAGTCTGGAGCAGAGAAGGAGCTCTCCGTAAATGTTTGGTGAATGACTACTTGAATTCTGAGGATCCGTGAATGCTTCCTGCTGTCACTGAGTTTATGGTGCAGTATTTGGGTTGAATTTTGAAGCAGAACACTTTATTTACACAATCACCATGTGTACCTTTTCCTGAAATGTATGTATTTCTGACTATGATGTCTTTGGCTTCCCAGAAAGTGCCATCTGGAAAACAATTTCTCCTCAGGACTCAGAATACTTGGGATATCCCTCCTGCTGATTGTGCTCTAGAAAGTACTCTGTAGTAATAACGAGTGTTCATGAAGTACTCACTATGCCAAAGGGAGGTTGTGTTATCGTCCCCCATTAACAAATGGGAAAACCAAGCCTTGGAGAGGCTAAGCAACTTGCTCAGGGTTACATGCCAGTAAGACGTGTGGCTAGAACTCCTCACGCCGGGGCTGTCCAAGGCCAGGGCACCTCGGAACTTGAGCACCCTTTCAGTACTGTCTGAAAACTCTCACTCCCAATGAGGCAATCCAGGTAAGAGTTTGCAGTTGAAGTATTATGGTTCCTAGCCTCCTTAACAGTGGTGCTGTGCTGATAATTGAGTGAATATGGAGGAGGAAACCCTTAAAGTATGTTTCCGGGAATGGGCTGGTCTTCCCTCTCGTAGAAAACTTCCGCGCTAGACAGAAACTCTTGTGGGATTGAATTACTTCTCCACTAAATTTCCTCCACCAAGCATAGTGCTTGTTGAAAGAACGCTGACCCAATGGCATCATTTGGCAGACTAGCTGCTATGCTTTGTTATTACTATTATCAGGATTTAATTAAAGTATTACATGTATTACTTTCTATTAAGGTTTCTTCTTTGTAACATTTTCCCACAGTTTCATTTAGAGTGGGGTTTTATTTTATTTTAGTAGTTAAAAATAAAGCAACTCCCAAGTGTTAAGAAATGAAAAACATTTTTTTTCTTCCCATGAGTCATGGTTGACAATAATGTCATTTAAAAGTTAGATTGTACAGGCATTTTAACACCCATAAATTACAGGGCTTATTTTGTGAGCTGGAGATGTTTAAGATCCTGTCTTATGTATTGGAGAGTTTGTTAACATAATCATTATGTATACAAAACAATAAATTTTTTAACTTCAAGAAGTAAAATCTTTTATTCACTAGATCTGCTCAAGCATGTTGTTTTTTAAATAGTACATTATTTACTGAATCCATGGTCCAAACAGATGTTGTTTTTAAAATAATGCATTAGGGGTGGGGCACCTGGGTGGCTCAGTGGGTTAAGCCTCTGCCTTTGGCTCAGGTCATGATCTCAGGGTCCTGGGATCGAGCCCAGCATCGGGCTCTCTGCTCAGCAGGGAGCCTGCTTCCTCCTCTCTCTCTGCCTGCCTCTCTGCCTACTTGTGATCTCTGTCTGTCAAATAAATAAATAAAATCTTAAAAAAAAAATGCGTTAGGGGTGCCTGGGTGGCCCAGTGGGTTAAGCCTCTGCCTTCAGCTCAGGTCATGATCTCAGGGTCCTGGGATGGAGTCCCGCATTGGGCTCTCTGCTTGGCGCGGAGCCTGCTTCCTCCTCTCTCTCTCTGCCTATCTCTCTGCCTACTTGTGATCTCTCTCCGTCAAATAAATAAATAAAATCTTTAAAAAAAAATAATGCATTAAAATTAATTTATAAAAGATGTTTCCTGAAAGGTTTTAGTACTTCATGCTAGATAAAGCAAATGCAACAGCACAGATTTTTATTTAGAAATAATCTGGGGCGCCTGGATGGCTCAGTGGGTTAAAGCCTCTGCTTTCGGTTCAGGTCGTGATCCCAGGGTCCTGGGATCAAGCCCCGCATCGGGCTCTCTGCTCGGCAGGGAGCCTGCTTCCCCCTCTCTCTCTCTGCCTGCCTCTCTGCCTACTTGTAATCTTTCTCTCTCTGTCAAATAAATAAAAATAAAAAAAAAAAATCTTAGAAATAATCTAAGAAAGTAAGTAGATATAAATCAAGTGGATTAAAAAGTTAAATTATTTTTGTGTTTTAAGTCATCCAGAGGATGATGTGAAATAATAATTGTCATGTAACAAATGTGTATAGCTTCCAAGGTCTCCAGTAGGTACTGTGTTTGTGAGTCTTTCATTGTGTTCGAGCAGTTCTCATGGTGGAATTAGGAGAACTTTGGTTCATCTATTAATGCTCAGTAATTTCTAGGCACTACTTATCCTTTCCTTTTTTAATCCGCCTTTGAAGAATATACACATGCACAGGCTTGAGTGTAAATGTGCTTTCCCATGGGAGAAGCCAAAAATGGCACCTGGGAAAACTGAAATCCTCTTAGTTTTCAAAGGACAGAGGGTGTGACATGCATTTTCTTCTTCCCTTTTCTCAGAAGTCAGTTTTGTTTTGAATTAAAAGTGGCATAACATCAGCTCTTCAGCTTCTTAATTAGTAATACCAGGGTATTTTGATAACTTTAGAGCAGAGTCTGAATTGGATTGATTGAAGCTAACAAGAGAGCATACATTTGAGTCTTTGAGTGAAAATGTTACCATGAAGACTTTTCCCCTTAAATAGCTTTATTGAGGATAATTGATGTACATTAAACTACACATATTTAAAATGTAAAAGAGGCTGAGTTTTGACATCTGTCAAATCATCACTGTATTCAAGATAATGAACATACCCATCACCCCCAAAAGTCTCCTTGTGTCCTTTTGTGACCCGTCCGTCTTGTTCCTTCCTCGGTCCTATATAATCTGAGATCTGCTTTCTGTTTCTATAAATTAGGTTTTATAAAAATGCAGTCATTAGTTACAAACCTTTTTGCTCTAGCATCTTTGAGTCACATAATTATTTTGTAATTTATACATGTTGTATATATCAATAATTCATTCCTTTTTATTGAGTAACATTTGATTATGTGGATATACTCTAATTTATGCATTCATCTATCAGTTCCCTCGACATTTGGGTTGTTTCCAGTCTTTGATTATTACAGTAAAATTGCCATGAATTTAGTGTATAAGCTTTCATACAGATGCATGTTTTAATTTCTCTTGGGTAAATATCCTAGCTGTGGAATGGTTGGGTCATATGGTTGGTGAATGTTCACTTTTAAGAAACTGCCAGAATATTTTCTAAGGTGGTTGTACCATTTTATTTTCCCCCAACAGCCTATTTTTGTATTAGAGTTCCTTTCCTCCACATCTGTATCAACACTTGATATGGGTCTGTCTTTTATCTAGTCATTCTAGTAAGCATGGGTAGGTAGCTCATTGAGCTTTAAAATAATTTTTGCTTATTGCTAACAAAGTCTAGCATCTTTTCATGTACTGCCTTTTGTATATCTATTATTTTAAGATTTTTACTTATTTGAGAGAGAAAGAGTGAGTGAGAGAGGGAGCATGAGTGGGGAGAGGGAGAGGGAGATGCATGCTCCCCGCTGAGCAGGGAGCCCAATGTGGGGCTTGATTCCAGGACCCTGGGATTATGACCTTGGCCGAAGGCAGACCTTAACTCACTGAGCCACCCAAATACCCCTGTGTATCTTTTTTTGGGGAAGTATTTTTATCTTTTGTCTGTTTTTAATTTTTTTTTTATTATTGAGTTTTGAAAGTTATATATCTGGATAAAATTTTTTTTTATCACACATATGACTTGAAAACCTTAAATCACTGAGTTAAAATTTGTTTCTTTTGCAATTTTCTTTTTTGTAACCTTTTTTAATTTATATTTTAACTTTATACTATATATATCTGTATTTTATTTTATTTTGTATTTATAAAGTTTACTGTTTAAACAGTGTTAAAGTGGGGTGCCTTGGTGGCTCAGTTGTTAGAGCATGAGGTTTTTGGGGCCATGAGTTTGAGTCCCACGTTGGGAGCAGAGATTTCTTATTTTAAATAGAAGTGAAAAAAAAAAAAAAGAACATTGTTTAATTGTATAGTTTGGTGGCATTAAGTACATTCACATTGTCTTCTTCTTTTAATTTTATAGTCCAAAGTCTTAAAAAGCCCATTTGAGTGTGAGCTCTTAGAGGGCAGGAACTGTATCTTATTATCAGTTGTATTTCTAGAGTCTGTAATATGCTTGGCACATAGTAGGTCCCCAAATATTCAATGAATGGACAAAATGTTTTCAAGTTTGTAGTTGTTTTAAGTATTAGTTAAGATTTAACTTTAACAAAGACCAAAAAGCAGTGGCTCATAAAGTTTAGAAATTAAGTTCTCTTTTACATAATAGTGCAAATATAAACAGTCCGGTCTTGATTGATGACTCTACCATTTTGGGACCCCAGGCTCCTTCTGTCTGGTTGTTGTGCTGTCTCCCACATGATCTTTCTTCTTGTAGCTTTAGATAGGCACCCCGGCTTCTGCTAACTTGTCTGTATTCTGGTTACTAGGAAGAGGTGATGGCTAAGGGATGGTATACATTCCTTCCCATTTAAGTGCATGACTTTCAAGTTGCTCACATCACAGGGCACCTGGGTGGCTCAGTTGGTTAGGCGTCCAGCTCTTGATTTTGGCTCAGGTCAGGATCTCAGGGTCGTGAGATCTAGCCCCAGTTGGGCTCTGCACTCAACAGGGAGTCTGCTTGAGATTCTTTCTCTCCATCTCTCTCTTCTCTCTCTCTCCTTCTTTCTCTTTCAAATAAATAAACAAAATCTTAACAAAAAAGTTGTACGTGTCACTTCTGCCTAGATCCCATTAGCCAGAACCTGATCAGGTAGCCATAGCTCCCTGCAACAGAGGCTGAGAAAGGTAGTCTTTGGCCGAGTGGTCATAAGCTTGCAAATATTGCTAATATTATATTGACAGAGGAGGATAGATACCAGAGTGAGGGAGACAATCAGCAGTCTGACAGTGCTCATTTCTATTTTGTGTAAGGTTATAGTTAATAGTTTAATTGGAGTCGAGGGTGTTTACTGCTAATATTAAATATGCTTACTGAAAACTGGGAGATTGAGAATGTGTAACACAACAGAGGTTCATAATTGATGTCATTGGACTTGATCTTTCTTCAGGACTGAAACACGCTGTGGTGAGCACATACCTGAAATTTGTCATACAGACTGTGAAGTTGAGGCAAAAGACAGAAACCCATATCGCTGGAGCACTCTGCTTCGTTCTTCAGGAAATGGGGTGACTTCAGGTTTTGCAGCATGGGAAAGTGACAGATTGGGGTCAAGAAAAGATAGTCTGGTGGCTCCCCATTGACTGTTGGATGAAATCCAAACACATTAATATGGTTTACAAGGACCTGCCTTCTTGCTGTCCCTCAGCTCCTGGCATCTGCCTATGTCACCTGGCTTCTAGGTGTTCAGCTCCTCGACTGTTCCTTATTATTGTTATGTGTTGTGTATCTTCTAGTCTGCTTTTAAAATAGAAATTTAAAATAGAAATACCTTTTTAAAATAGAAATTTGGAGGTGAAGAAAAGGAGAGAACGGGCCCATAGATTGGAGGAGTGAGCCTACGTAGGTCCACCTCTCAGTCTCTGGCATTTATTAGTGCTCGGTCCTCCAGGAAGTAGCGGAGGTGCTTCTCACTGGTCACCTCTCCTCGTCCTCACTGCATCTGGCTAGGGATATATTATCCCAGTTTTACAGATGAGGAACCGAGCCAGAGCTTAGGTGACTTACTTCAGGTTGCAACATTCAGAAACTTGGCAGGACCAGGGATGTTGGCTGACATCTGAGTCTGGGTTTTTCCTGCCACATCTTGTTCTTTTCTTTGAGAGGAAGGTCTGCTCTTGGGCTCAGGATGAGGGTTAGTAACTGCAGTAATGCCAAGAGGCTGTGGAATGTCCATGAGCTTCAGAGTCAGGTCTGAGTTACACCTGCTGGGGGTGTGCCCGCTGAGAGCTTTTACCTTGATTGCCAGTGAAATGACCTACCTCACTGACTTATGTTGGGGAAAACTGGGGGAGGGGGGAGGGAGAAGATTTAGAGTACAGTTTTAAAGAGTTGGAATGAATTCAGCCTTGATTCCTGCAAATGAATAAATACTTCAGGGTTGGGGCACCTGGGTGGCTCAGTGGGTTAAAGCCTCTGCCTTCGGCTCAGGTCGTGATCCCAGGGTCCTGGGATCGAGCCCCGTATCGGGCTCTCTGCTCAGCAGGGAGCCTGCTTCCCTTCCTCTCTCTGGCTGCCTCTCTGCCTACCTGTGATCTCTGTCTGTCAAATAAATAAATAAAATCTTTAAAAAAAAAAATAAATAAAAATAAAAAGCTTTAAATACTTCAGGGTTGTGTGAATTGAGCAGTATTAAAAATGTGCATTTCCCTCATCCTGAGGATCTTCCATTAATCCACTAGATGGAGCACATGGTTTGAATATATTTCATGATTTGATGTTGGAAGAAAAGATGTGGTCTTCACTTTGGAGCGATGCTGTAGACCCCTGAAGTTGGCCACACATTTTGATCTATGGATTTGTTTTTTGTTTTATTTCCTGTGTAAGTATAAATGTTTCTTTTACTTAGTATTTCTGTGGGTCAGGAATGTATGAGGTTCTTTGGGGGCAGAGAGGCATCGTGGTAGAGTAGGAAGAGGTCTAACCTGCAAGTCTGCAGATGAGGGACAGATACACGGTACTCTGTGACTTTGGTCATCTTTAATCATCTTTGAGCTTCAGCATCTTCACTTGTAATGTTGTACTAAGTGATAATATGTAAGATGTACCTTACAGATGTTGGGTATATGCTGTCTTCCCTGCCATCCCTTTAGGTCACCGGTGTGACCAAAGACACCAGCCCCCATCCTGCCTGACTCAACTTGCAGTCACAGCCAGTGTCTATAAAGTGGAGAGCCCATCGTATCGCAGGACCCAAAGTGACCTTTGATGTCATTTGAGTTCAGTTGCCATCACAATGCTTCTGTCACTCACTGGCATTCCTGCTCCTGTGTGAGCGTACCCTGGGGCTAGAGTTTCATTTCCTCCCTGACAGCCTGTTCTATCTCAGGGCAATATTGGAGATGAGAGAATTTTTTACTATCAGTCCTGGTGTCCGTTCCAGAGCAGCCTAGATCTTGTAATCTAATCTGCTGTCCATATTCAGATTTTCTGTTTAGAGCCAAGATGGAACATTTGTCTTCGCCTTCTCTACTGCTGGGCCTGGCTGAATTAAATGATCTATCTATAAGAAATAAAAAATATCATCAAAGTGTTTCCTAGTCCTTAGTTCTTACCTGATGGATAGAAAAGCTGCCATACATATTTCAATTTGTCATTTGTGCTCAGATGTTTTAAAATATCACATGTCCTAAAATTTTTAGCTTTTATAGCAAGGAACTATTCTTTAAGAGTTGTTGACACATTTGTTCCTAAAAGCCAATGATATCTTAGACTACTGGAATCTACTATAATGTTTAATGAAGTAAAATGAAAACTTTCCCTTTTAGGCAGCTTTGAAGTTTCTGTGGGAGTGTGCAATTTCACCATTCATAATTTCTGTTAATTTTAAATTCTGCTGAATGCAGACTTTCACATAGGTTGACAGTCTTGGTTGCCAAGTACAAAAGTTAATGATATTTTGAAGCCAACTGTTCAGAATTCCTTTAAAATTATACAGGTTTGGTATCCTCAATGGAAAAGCAACAAAACACCAAGCTCACTTTAATTGATAGCACCTAAGTTAATATATTTTTATAGTATCTCCCCTTTTGGTTGATAAAAAGGACATGGCTGCAGTCTTCATTCTCCCAAATAGAGGAGTTTTCAGGGCTCATGTATTTAGATGGGTTTTGGAATCAGTTTTAACATTAGTGTATCCATGTATCTTCATTGGCACTGATAACATATTAACTATATATGGCCATTTTCTCATTTACTGGGTAAGAAACTTCCTTGGACTGAGACCACTTAGCATAAGGATATACCTTGATCTCTAGGTGACCTCCAGCCAGTGACCTACATTGCTGACTCTGATGGGTTAAAAGAAGGAAATGCATCATTAGTTTTTCCCAGGAAATATTAAGTCATCAGGACATTTCTTTGGTTACATTATAGATATAATTGCGCTGTTGGTTATTACAAAGTTAAGAAACATGTCTTCCCAGAAGTGGCCTTGAGTTTGTTTATTTGTGGAAGTCAGAGGCTACTAATCTCTGCTACCCATCAGGGGTGTGTCCTAAGCAGGTGGCTCTGACACCAGCTCTTGAATCCTCTGTGGTTCTTGTCAGGAACAGTAGGAAGGAAGGAATCACCTTCCATACAAGTGAGGGATTTATGTTGTGAGTAGAACATGAAGCAGACCCTTCAAATGGAGACGTTCCATTAGCTGTGCATGAAGCACCTTTGCTATTTTAGAAGTTTTGTTTGGGTCCTGGGATAATAAAAATGATATCTGGCGCTTCCTGAGTATCTTCCTGGATGCTCTTTGGGTCTGGAGTATGTACCTCCCCTTTCAGCTGATGAAAAGGACCAAACCCAGCCCCTGCTTTTCCCAAATAGAGGACCAGATCTATTTTAAGTAACGAATATAACCAAATAAAGCAGGGAAGATATGTGCTTTTTTTCAGAGTATTACATTTGTAAATACCTTATAATTTTTAATTCCTCTGTGTAATCAGTGTTATTATTAATTTATTATTATTATTTTTTAGAGAGGGAATGTGTGGGAGTGGGGTGGAGAAGGGGTAGAAGGAGAGGGAGAGAGACAGTCTCAAGCAGACTACACTTGGTGCAGAGCCTGATGCAGGGCTCACTCTCAGACCTGAGATCATGACCTGAGCTGAAATCAAGAGTCGGACACTTAACCAACCTGCCACCCAGGCAGCCCATCAACGTTACTATTAACGGAGTTTGTGACATGCTGGGAAGAACAGGGACTTAGAAGTCAGGGAGCTTTGGTTCGTATTCTACATACTGGCTGTGTGACTTTGGTCAAGTCAGTTTACTTCTCTGATCCTTGGTCTTACCATCTGTAATGGGAGAGTCACAGAGGCAACCCACTCTTCTGGCTTAATGGGTTCCTAGATAACATTTGAAACAATGTCTGTTAAATTCTGCTTGTATTTCCCTTAAGCACGATACTGCAAATTGGGATTGTATTGCAGAGAATATTTTTATTAAAAATTAATGAAAGCATCAAATTTTATATTTTTAAGTTATAGTAATAGGTACTTTTAAAAACATCAATTATGAAAAAATATTTATTTAAAAATCTATGTTATCATTATATTCCCTTTTGAGATATTCTAGATGGATTTTGGGGGAAGAGTCTTCTTAAAATATAAATAACCTGAACTTTGGGCTAAAGACTAGTTCTTTGTAGCAAGCATAGACAACATCCAGAAATAAACAGATGTGTTCCAAAACCTAAGCCATTCACTTTAAGAAGAATTATATGCCTGTCCAAATGCCTGGTCTAGTGGAGGGAGTGTTTCTATCTTTAGAAATCCCTTACTTTTACACTGTAATGATATCTGAATTCAAGCACAATTTCAGTGCCATACCTAAAGTATTTGGTTATATCGGTTGCCTGTGGTCAGTCTTCTGTTTTGTAATGAGGCATCATAAGCCTGTCTTAGCAATGGCACCATCACTATTAAGAAGCATTCCTTAAAAAAAAAAAAAAATTCACATGTGAGAATGTGCTCAGCTTCAGAACAGTATCTTCCTCTTTAATGGCATTAGCTAAATGTGAATGCTGGTGCTGTCTCGTTGGTTCAGTTTTGAACAGACCATCCTTCACTCAAGCTGGGCATGCCTTTAATGCTGTATTCCAGACCTTTTCTTAAGCATTTGAAAGAAAGCTAATTCTGTTTGCTGAACTGGTTTTGTCCTTAGGCATGCTGTCTTTATCACATGCCATTATATGTGTGTCTAGACACAAACGTTTCATTTCACTTATCAGTGTATTGTGGTTTCTTATCGTGATTTATTTCATTTGCCTGTGACACTAGGTTTTCTTCAAATATTTTCTCTGGTCTTTTGTTTCACAGCTTCACTGAGGTGTAATTTACATGCCATAAACTTCCGTCTGAATTTTAAATGTTCAGACTGAGGGTTGCTGGAGGGGAGGGGGTGACTAGGTGATGGACATTAAGGAGGGCATGTGATATATTGAGCACTGGGTGTTTTAGAAGACTGATGAATCTCTGAACTCTGCCTCTGAAGCTAATAATATACTATATGTTAATTGAATTTGAATAAAAAATAAATTGTAAATGATCAACAAGTTTCAGTAAATCTGGACATTCATGCAATCATCACCGTGGTCTAATTATAGAACATTTCTTTCACCCCCAAAAGAAATCTTTATGCCCATTTCCAGTTCCCACCTCTAGCCCCAGGCAACTACTAATCTACTTTCTGTCTCTATAGATTTACCATTTCTCAGTAGTTAGAAGTGGAATCATACAATATGTGCCTTTGTGCCTGGCTCCTCTTACTCATCTAATTATTTTTGAGGTTCACCCCTGCCGTGGCATGTGTGAGTAATTCCTTCCTTTTTATTGCCAAATAGTATTCCATTCTGTTGTCTGGATAAAACACATTTTGTTTCTCCAGTTACCAGTTGATGGACATTTGAGTTGTTTGCACTTTCTGGTTATTGTGAATATTGTTGCTGGAAACATTTAGATGCATCTCTGTGTGACCATGTGCTTTTGTTTTTCTTGGGTGGATACTTAGGAGTGGAACTGCTAGGTTAGGTGGTAATTGTTTCACATTTTTAAGCGCTGTTGACTCGGTGGTTCTACCAGCCATGGATTAGGGTTCCAATTATTCCACAGCCTTGCTGACACTCCGTATGGCCGGTCTAAAGATTTTAGCCATCCTGTTAGATGTATAGTGGGATTTCACTGAGTTTTAATTTGCATTTCCCTAATAATGTTGAGCATCTTTTTATGTGCTTATTGGCTCTTCTCATTCTTTAGTGATCCTGGTCTTTTGAAACTGTTCAGAGCCTAGCATAGTATAATAGTTAGGGTCCAGCCAGGAAACAGAAATCATTATCAGTTATTTTAAGAGAGAGAATTAAATATAAAGAATTGCTGTTAAGTGTGAAGTTGTAAGCTGGGGGACGCCTGTGTGGCTCAGTTGGCTAAACCTCTGCCTTTGGCTCAGGTCATGATCCCAGGGTGCTGAGATCAAGTCCTGAATCCAGCTCCTTGCTCAGCAGGGAGCCTGCTTCTCCTGCCTGCTGCTCCCCCTGCTTGTGCTGTCTCTCTCTTTCTCTGTCTGACAAATAAACAAATAAAATCTTAAAAAAAAAAAATTTGTCAAGTTGGTAATTAAAAAGGTAAAAAGAGAACATTACTGTATCATAGAGGTAGTGGCTGCAGGAAGCAGCTGTATACCCTGGGATGGGGGATCAGGGGATGAGTCTGTGTTAGAAAATCTTAGAAACTTGGAGGGGGAGCCCACAGAGCTGAAGCCAAGACCTCTGAGGAGTGGGGGCTGGGCAGCTGACCATGGTTTCTGAGGGTGGGTGTGATGAAGATGGGTCTCTAAGTGCCGAAAAAATGGCAGACCTGTTTCAGGTGCTGCCTGGGAAGGCACTGCTCCTGCCAGGGTGCAGGAGCATTGCAGGGTGACTTGAGGAACCAAAGCCCCAGGAAGCAGGAACCAAGGAGCAAGCTCCCTTTCCTCCCCCAGCTTTGCAGTCTCCCTCTGGTGCCCCATAGAGGTGAACCCCACAGGGAGCCAACTGGTAAAGCTTTCAGAGTGTGGTGTTCCCAGCTAGCCCCAGGGGACTGAGTGTGGAAGGCTGCGGCGGGAACCTGGAGACTGTAGCTTAATAACCTGCACCGCCCACCCTTTGACTGCTCAGCAAGCAGACCCCTCCTCCTCCGCATATCTGAACTGCCATATCGCAAAAAGGACTATGTTTCAGCCTAACAGAACACAGATACCTTCAGTCAGAGGAAGGCGTTTTCACCAGGTCCTCGAGACAAGAAGTCACATCTCATTAGTCATCATATCCATCTTTGGGGGGAAGGTCACGTTTCCGTTTCTGGACTTTGTTCATTAATTCTTAAATTCTTTTGCAATCTTGCAGGAATGTATGCTATCTGAAGTCTAAATTGTAGTGTCAAGTTTCAGCAACAGTACTTGTATAAAATAGAAGATGAAATTGTCAGCCCCCCTCCCACTCCCCAAGCAGGAGGCAAGGGGGAGATATGCAATGCTGTTGTAGGGTTTATTTACTTCTCTAACTAGCCAGTTGGCTGTAGTTGATATTTATATCTTTATTCTTCTGTTTCTCTTATTACTGCTTCCACATTTCCTTTGTCCCCAGCCAGGATCTCAACTGATTAGAATTCTTCACCTGACTGTCTGAATTCTCCGCGGTCCCACCTTTCTTTTGATTGCTGTGGTTTTTCGTGAACTTGAACTATTAGAGATAGAATTGCTAGGAGATGCCCTGAAGAACCGCCCTGGATTTCTGACTGTTTGGAGGCAGCAACCTAGTTTCCTCTTACCACGTCCGGTGGAGTCTCCTCTTTTGCTTCTTGGTTCAGTGGCTTAAGGAGCCTCCAAATGGCCGGGTAGCAGTCTGGCCTTCGGGTTCATTGTACACAGTGGTTTCCCTTTAACGAAAGCTTTCTTCCCTTTAGGACCAGCATCTGCATACCAGCAGGGATGCAGTAGAGTGGGCTCCCTCCGAATTCAATCCCTTGATTCCTAGACCAGTGTCTTCTGACCTGGGGAGAGACAGCTGATTGAGAGTGTATGCTGTGTACGTGAGGGAGAACAGCGTCCTTTCAGAGTGCTGTCTTACCAGTGCCCTCTCCAGTAGGCCATTTCGTTCTTCTCGTGGGCCGGCTACTTGTAGGTAAGGAGAGTATGTGGTGAAGCTGGTGAATTCCAACTGCTGACAGACCGTACGTAATAACTGATACATGCATTTTTTTTCCCCCAAACTGCAGGCCATGAGCCATGGTGGTCCTGAAAACAGTTTAGTGGGCTGTGTCTGGTTTCCTCCCTCCCTCCCTCCCGTCTTCCTTTCCCTCCAGTGAGCTAGGATAGACTAGAGAGGTTGGAATAGAAAATAATACAGCACAATACATATTGTATAGGTACCTATCTTTTTGGGAAAGCTTGGAAAGCTCTTGGTCTAAGGAGACATTTGAACTTGTGGGGTACTTATCTCTAACCCCCCATGGTTTTTCAGCCCTACTCCACATGATGTCAGTGTTGGTTGCAATCCTTCAGGGGTCCTATGAGGATGGGTTTCTGTGGAAATCTTGTTTACTTGTAACAAGGTCAAGGGGTAGCAATCGTGAGTGAGATCACTTATAAAACTTAATTTTTAGAGCTGTTCAGAAGGTTAATTGAGACCTCATGACTGAATTCTGTCTCAGTGTCTGGCATATTGTTAGATGTCAGTCCATGTAACATACCCTGGTAAGGATGTGCCCAGGACTCTTTATACAATGTTTTCCTTTAAGTTTTACATTAAATTTTACATTTAAAATATTAGTCTATATAGTTTGAGTGACTAGAATGACCTAAATAGAACCAACTCCATGATCTGAATAAAATTTCAGAATCTCCTGTTAATGTTCTATCACTTTTCATCCCTCTTCTGACTTTTTCTCTACATGATATTTTTTTCTTGGATTTTGAGAGCCTGTGGTTAAAGCAGAGATGAAAATTTTGTGGGAAAAGATCTATAAAATAAATTTCTTTATTTTTGGAATAAATGAATTGGGAGAGGTGGCCCAGCCCTCAGACCCAGACCTTGCAACAGAATGGATGAGCCAGAGTTAGAGAGCAGACAAAAGCTTTCCCTTAAGTGCTCAGTAAATTTAAAGCAGAATAGCTTGCTTGCTGAAGAAATCATCTTACCATTATCTTCTGTACTTTTGGAAATTCGCTGTGTTGGGAGTAGTGATACATTTTGGAAAGATAACTGTGTTAAGGGTAGAGTGCTTTCAAGAGAAATTCAACTTTTTATAAGTGTGCCCCTGATATGTCCTATGTTTTTTTAAACAGCTTTATTGAGATACAATTCACTTACCATACAATTCACCCATGTAAAGTATACCATCCAGTGTTTTTCAGTATATTCACAGTGTTGTGTGTCCATCACCGTGATTAATTTTAGAAGGCTGTTATTACCCAGCCCCCATGAAATCCTGTGACCCTCCTATTCTACTTAACTCACTCCCACCCCCAGGCAAGCACTGATTGCTTTCTGTCTGTGTTGGTTTACCTATTCTGGACATTTCATACCGACAGAATCATGTAATATGTGATCCTTCATGACTGGCTTCTTACACTAAGGTTCATCCACATTGTAGCATGTATCAGTACTTCATTTCTTTTTATTACGGAATAATATTCCATTGTATGGATAGACCATATCTTGTTTATCCATTTGTCATTTGGTGGGTGTTTGGGTTGTGTCCACTTTGGGACTATTATGAATAATACTGTTAAGAATATTCATGTACGAGTTTTTGTATGGGCATGGTATTTTCAGCTCTCTTGGATATATAGCGAGGAGTGGAATTGTTGGATTATGCAGTAACTCTGTATTTAACTATTTGAGGAATTCCCAGCTTGGTTTCCCAAGCAGCCTCCCTGTTTTACATTCCCACAACAGTGTAGGAACAATCCAGCTTCTCTACGTCCTTATGTTTTTATTTTAGCCGTCTTCATAGGTATGAAGTGCTGTCTGCTGATTTTGATTTTACGCTTTTCTGATGACTTTTTTCTGATGACTTTTCATTTGCTTATTGGCCATTGATACAGCTTCTTTGGGTCCTGTTTTTAGGCGGCATGGAGGCATGGCGCTATCTTTGATCTGTCCAATTCTTAGGTGGAGAGTAGTTTCCCTGAAAAGTTTCTTGCTTCTCTAAGTGAAATTCATTTACGCATCAGGAAGTGTTCTATTCAAAGTAACATTCTTTTAAAACACAGTTACAGTTAAGTCATAACCCAGCTAGAGGCTGTATATGAAAGTGAATCTTAGGAAGTCCTGAATTTTTTGTCCCTTAAATGAAAAACTCATAAGGGCTCAAAGAGTAGAGATTTCTGAGTCTTGTAAGCAGGGGCACAGACCCATTCTCTTCTGACTTGACAAGAAGTCTGGACAAAGTACATATTTTATTTTGAGTCTGTTTATTCTGGTTTTTCAAAGCCGTAGGAATATTTTGAAAAGTTGTGTTTTCCTTCCTATAATTTGGGGAAGCTAACCATTGCAGTATCTTCATTTCTTATTTACCTTTTGATTAATCTAACTGAAAGTTCAACTATATTGAGATAGTTTTTAAAATGGCAAACTCAGATTTTATGTTTAATTTTTCCTTTTTACCCTGAAGAAGTTTTTATTCATGTCGGAGGCAGTTTTTCTGTCTTGACACAATGACAGCGAAAGATTTAAAATATTCAGCTGCTGAGATGTGAGATGCGAGTAATTGAGGTGTGTAGGGTCTGAATTTTAGTCTTTATCTTCACGTGCAAGAACAACTTTCCAACAGCTCTACCTCCATATTTGAAGCACATAAACTGTTTCATGAGTGCATTGGTACACCACTTACACTGTGTGGTGTCTTTTCAGTTGTTTAAATTCGGTATGCCTTGCCGCTAAGTGATCTTCTCAGATGTTGGCCTAAAGTAGAATTTGCTTGGAAGAGGCTGGTGGGGGCCAAGAGGACGTCACTGTGAGTTCTGATTTCCTTGTGCCTGTGTGTTTGCTCGCCTTTCTCATTTCTCACTCAGTGTCTCGTCTACAGTTGGTTGTTGGTGCTCTTAGTGACTTCGTGGCGATCTGCCCCACCATCAGCCTCCCTCCCCTGAGCACCTGGCCCCAGCCCATGTTTTCAGTGAAGAGTTAACGCTTTGCACATAGGAGCAGCTTCTCATATTTGACAGGATCGGTGCTTATGGATTTATTGGTTTTTCGTCGAAGGCCCGAGCACCCTCAGAAACTTTTACAGTTTTGTTCTTTAACCTCCCATGATGGTAATTGGAGTTCTGACTTAGTCTGCAGCTTCCTGAGCTGAGGGATAAATGAGACCCTGTAAACGCTGTTGGTTCTCTCCTTTCAGAGTTCTTTATGAAAGAAGTGGGAGGTCTATGAGTCAGGAATTTGATTTCCCCTCTCTTGTTTCTGTGACAATATATAGCTGGAAGGGTTTTTCTGTAGGGGTTTTCCATTCCCAAGTGGAACGAGGAAATGAATATAAATATAAAGCCTGTTCCTGGGCTTTTCTGCCCTTTGTGTGGGCCAGGGTCAGACAAGGGAGACAAGTACCCTCCTGGCTTTCTGTTACTTCACTTGTTCCTGGAAGTCATAGGAAAGTAGTCTAGTAACTGTGTTGTCCCCCACCCTTTAAAAAAAATAGCAATAAGATATATATAACATAAAATAAACCATTTTAACTATTTTTAAATATTCAATTCAGTGATATTAAGCACATTCACCAACTGCTTCACCATCCATGTCCATCATCCATCTCCGGACTATTTTCATCATCCCAAACTGAAACTGTACCTACTAAATAATAATTCCTCATTCCCCTTCCCCCCAAGCCCCTGGTAACCACCATTTTGTTCTCCATCTTCATGAAGTTGTCTATTCTAGCTACGTCATTTAAGTAGAATCATACAGTATTTGTTCTTTTGTGTCTGGCTTATTTCACTGAGCATAATGTCCTCAAAGTTTATTATCCATGTTGTAGCAGGTGACAGGATGCCCTTCCTTTTTAATGCTGAATAACATCCCATGGTATGTACATAGCACATTCTGTCTGTTTGTTGGTGGACGCTTAGGTTCCTTCCACCTCTTGATAATTTGAATAATGCTGCTATAAACATGGGTATGCAAATATTTCTTCAGAACTCTGCTTTCAGTTTTTTTGGGTATCTACTCAGAAGGGGATCATATAATAATTCTTCATTTGGTTTTGGGAGGAATCACCATACTCTATTTCACAGTGGCTGCACCGTTTTATATTCCTACTAGCGAGTTAAGTTCATATTCTTAACCCCAACTCTTCTTCCTTTAGGAGTTCTGTTTTATTTTAAAGGCTTTTTAAAAAACCCAGTCTTCTGCCTATAAAAGGAAGATTCTGTAGTTTCTTTTGAGAGACTCTGGTCATCTTGGGAAGACCTCCGTGTGCGTGCCGGGTGTTCAGAGTGCCTCATGGGGACTGCTTGCCCCCCTGATACTCTAGCGCCAACATGGAGACACCTGTCTCTGCTCTGTGTCTCTGCTTTGGAGAACATTTAAATACCACTGTTAGCAGCAGACTTGGCTCAAATATTTTATGTAGTTACGACTTTAGAGATACATTTTTAGCAAAATTAGTTTGTTTCACCAAGCTCTCTGAGTGTGTGTGTGTGTGTGTGTCTAAAACTCCTGCCTGTGCCCTGGTCCCCTAGGCCCACCTGCCATCTCTGTACATCTCTAAATGATGGATAAATTTAGATATGCTATAAGTCTGCCTTCTCTGTCACAAATTTTGAGGTTTGTGTTCCTGAAATACACAATGGTAGGAGAGTTTACCTTGTCCTTATTTTTAAAAAGATCCTTATGTATATAATAACATTAACTTAATTTTCCTTACTTAAAACAAACAAACAAACAAACTTTTTCTAATGGCCAAAACCTCCACTCCATTCCACACCAACTATCTTAACTCCCTTTTCTTGTTCCGTAACACTCCCATTTCCCTCTTTGAATCATTTTTTTAACCAATATAAATAATTTGGAGTTTATATTTATTAGATCTTAAATTCTCATATGCTTGGGTTTTGTGTAAGAAATGCTTGTATTTTTAGAAGAAATACCTCACTTTATAGTTGGAAAGATAAAAATTTAATTTGGGGAAAGATGGAGGAGACCAGCATTTATTGGACATGTGGTATGCCCATGCTAGGCACTCTACTTCCCTTTGATTATACTGATGGAATATAAAATGAATAAGGAGTTGACAAGCCAATTAGATAAGGTTTCTTTGTTCAGCAGAATTCATTGCATTGAGAAACGTAGTATGGATTGTCAGGCATGGAAATAAGACACCCTAATGGCACTTACATAGAATGTGATGTACTATTATTATTATTATGTGAGATCTTCATTTCAACCACTGCAGAATGGACAGAATTCCACCTATTTCCTGGCCTCCTAAGGTGGGACCCAAGGTCTAACCTAGGTAGAAGGCTTGTATGTATCTGAGATAGAATATTACTTGCAGTTTGTAGTTCTAGATTTTTTTAGGTGTTACTTCAGATTCTAATTTATGCATACTTTTCTGAGAGAGTATGAAGTAAATCTGCTAGTCAAACTAATTTGGTCCTTAGAACATACTTAAAACAGAAGAACAGTTGGCAAGGAGAAAGCTGCAAATGGGAGTGGCAGCTCTGGATAGATACGGTTTGGGAGGTGGAATCAAAGCTTGAGACCTCTTTGCTGTGGTCTCTGTGGCCCAATGGCTGAAGTTTGTCATGACCCCTGAGTGGGGCAGCAAGTCTTACTGTAAACGTATTGTTTGTACAGGTTTTCTGGTGGTTTGTACAGCGAGGAGCCCCTTTCCTAGATTAAAATGCACACCCCAAGGGCAGCCACAGGTTCTCCCAGGGTCTGTGGTTTGTGTATTCCCGTGAAGTGGGCCAGAGCAGCAGTCCAAGTTGTAAATTCATTAAGCAAGGTAGCTGTTTCGGAGCAACTCAGTAAGTCCTTTGTGAAGTATAAAACAGTAGTTACTGACATGTTTATCGCAATTTCTTGGTTGAGTTCTCCCCTATTACTTTATTTGAACTTGACAAATGGGCAGAGTAAGAGGCTGTCATCCTCCCCTCTCCCGTTTTTGAAAACAGCGTTATTGAGATATAATTCACTGTTGGGGCCACTCCACAGAAACAGGATGGCCCCTCCTCCTGCCCCCTCACACCCCAGATTTGCTTCGGATGTTGAGGCTGATGACACCGTACTCATGAGAAGGATGTGGAGAGGTTTTTACTCAAGTAATGAGGCTCTCTGAGGAGAGCAGGGCAGCTCCCAAACAGGACCTGAGCCTGGTTTGGGATTTCTGTGGTGGTTAGCAGGTGGGGCCAGGGTGACGGTTCCTGAGTGGTTTGAAGTTCCTCCGGTTCCTGAGTGGTTTGAAGTTCCTTCCCAGGGAGGGAACCACCTGGAATGTCCTTTCAGTTTGGTCAGATATGGGACAGGAGGGGAAAGAAGCAGGGGAATGCTTAAAACTGTTGGTAGTAAAACATCAGTAGTGGAGTCAGGCTCTTTATTCACAAATTGTAGAACTCACCTGTTTAAAATGTCAATCCAGTGGTTTTTAGTGTATTTGCAGACTATACACTGTGTGTGGATAGCATATATGTTAGAAACACTGTCCAATTTCTGAACATTTTTATTACTCCTAAAAGAAGTTTTGTGCCCGTTGGCAATCACTTCCCATTCCCTGGCAACTACTGATCTACTTACTATCTCTGTGGATTTTTTGGACATTTCATTTAAATCGAATCATGTAAGATAAGGTCTTTTGTGGCTGGCTTCTTTCATTCTCCATAACATTTTGAGATTCATCCATATTGTAGCATGTGTCACTACTTCATTTCTTTTTATGGCTTAAAAGTATGACATTGTGTGGACATACCATCCCATTTTGTCGTATTAAAAGATGATTGATTTGGAACGTCTGAGGGTGAGGCGGTGATAGGAGAGTCAGGTACCCTTATTAGCAGGGGAGGAAGACATGGGCTTGGGGCTCAAGACAGAGTCAAGGGCAGAAATCCAGTCTTGGGAATTGTGAAAATGAGAGGTCACATTTAATAAGAGAGTACGTGTGATTTCCAAATTGAAATACATACGCGGTAGGTGGCTGAACTGGTTGCCAATAGATACCACCCATCTCCATGTCTTGGAATTCACGGTAATTATCCTTGTAGACTAATCCAAGATCATTCTGATGCAGAAAAATCAGTGAAACCAAAGACACATTTGAATGATTCATTTTGTCATGCTTCTATTAGCATGAAACCCGTTTCTGGCCTTGTTGACTCCTTTGCTCTAAATATTTTCTGTTGTTTTTCCTGCCCACTAATTTTTTTGCCCACTAATGATTAACATTTAAAATTGATACATGTTACTTAAATGCTTGTTAGTAGGTCCCTAGGAAACGTTTCTTTTTTCCTCTGAACGATTGTTGGGAAGTTGTTCCATGCTGTCCCACTGTTTTAAATATTAACTCCGGAGTTTTTAACATAAATCAAATAGAATATGCTAGCAGCTTCAGATTTTGCTTGGTTATCATTTATAATCCTTTGTAAAGTCCAAACATGATCTTTTTGTATCTCAAATGATATTCTCTGGCTTTTACACCCAGGATGTCTGAAATAGGAAGTAACAGTAGTAAATTAAGCTTCAGTTTCTAGGTACGATCTTTATATTCAGTAAACTATTATTTTTCAAGTTGTTTTCCTTGCAGAAAGTGCAGAAGTTTAGATGGTGACCTTTCGGAATTCTCAAGACAGATAATTTAACCCACGTGTTGGGTGTTTTGTAGTCTACAGTGTTGTGTTTCCATGTTATTTATCTGCCAGTGTTGTGATGTCACATGAAGACTTGGCTCTTCTGATGTCAGGACTTGGGTGTAGTCTTAACACTGTAGCCCTGTTGTAACAGAGTTGCTATTCTGAAAGCTGAATGCTCTAGACCACAGATAGTTACTCTGTTGTTGTTGTTTTTTCCCTGTGGCCAGGATCTCTACTCCTTTGATCTCTGTGGCTGTTAGATAAACCTTGCATAAAAATGCAGGAGAAAGGAGAAGCCTAGGTTTTTGCTTGTCTATGGGGCCTAATAGGTAAACTCACCATAAGAACCAGAAATTTTGGGGTTATGTGACTACATGGTATTCTCTAAAGATCTGCTTTTATAACATTATACAGGTCTCCAGTAAGCGACTCACAGGTACTCAATCATTGTAATTCACTCTAACTTCGAAATCTGTAGATAGAAAATGAAAACCATCTGTTGCCTTGTGAAATAAGGAAGAATTCAAAAGAG
Organism: Martes martes; assembly: GCF_963455335.1. Classification (NCBI taxonomy): domain Eukaryota; kingdom Metazoa; phylum Chordata; class Mammalia; order Carnivora; family Mustelidae; genus Martes; species Martes martes. Next base: position 11,671,059 of record NC_137890.1, read on the forward strand.
CAGTAACTTTTTTCTAGATGCATGTTATGGATAGGAGGAGTTTTCCTGTGTTCATCATAGTGATTTTATGTAATTTACTTTTCATTCTTTAGAAGGAGAATGCAAGAGTCAGCTTAGTGTTCTGTCAGTGACATGCTTCCCTATTAGCCCTCACCAAAGACACACAGAGGTAGTAGAGAGTTACTGCGTTCATTCTGCAGTGGAGGGACCTGGATTCCTTCTGCATCCCAAATAATAACCCTGTTGACTGTGGGACTTCAGTGCGTGTTTAGCATCATGTCCTAGAGCCCTGCTTCAGAAGGTGTATGTCCCGCCCGATCAGGTCACCCTTTATGCATGTTCTCATTTGCATCTTTGGGTACCTGAGGTGGGAGAATCCTATTAAGCAGTGCAAACTTGCTAGCCCTCTCTCTGGCGGAGTGGAAGTGGGCAGAAGTCAAGATTGACACAGCAATTTTGTGTTCCCCTGGGATTTGCTGTCAGCAAGCTGTTACCCACACATGCAAAAGGTTGTTTGAAGTGGGCTTATACATGTTTCCATAGCAGCAGTCATCTTAGTGATTTCTCTCATTTTGGGGCTTTTTTTCCCTTTTGCTTCTCTGTTCCTCACGGATGCAGGATTAAACAAACAGCATATTTAGGTCAAGGAAAGAGATGTTTGCTAATATAGATGCTGGGCTGAGCATTCTGGGAGAGTGATTCCTTGTAGCAGATGAACATTCTTTGTGCCTTCCAGCAGCATCTGCAGCAGGGTGGCTGTCTGGCACCATTTTTTCATTTTGGGCAGGTTCTGAGATTCAGAACAATCCTAAGCAAATCACGGGAGCCGGCAGTTTTCCAGTAACCACATGTAAATCGTCGGCTTGTTTGTTCTTCGGTATTAACAGGGAAGTAATCTACTGGAAAAACGACACTTTAAAGATTTTGGTGCATCCGAGGTGTGTCATCTGGTTTTTGCATCACCCCTCCTGTTTGACACTCGCAGCCGGGATTTTTTTTTTTCTTTTTTTGTCAGGCAGTTGGGCAGGAGCAGATTCTAGTGCAACAGCTCGGAGCTTCCCTTCTGTTCTGGTGCCGGCAACTGCCTGTCATGAAGATGGTTCAGTGGGAGCCTGCTCAGAAGAGCCAAGGAAGATGATGTGGAGATGGAGTAAAGATTGCTAGAAATCGGAACATCCACACCTTGGGGATGGGTTGCACTACTAGTGTCATTCTGTTTAAAGGCATCCGCACCGTTTTTGAAAGAAACTGTGCTTATATGTGCAAACAGCAAGGAGAGAATAATGCCCTTGACTATACAGCATACCATTGGACAAAAGAAGATTCAGAACTATTGATCTCCTCCTGTCTGGTAAATGCTGTCTTGCTTAATTAACAAGTACTTTGATGGTATTAGAATAAACTTGTCTTTACTTATAAAGCAGATATATTTATTTACTGCAGCATGCTTATATATTTCTAGCCTGGGTGCATAAATGGGTAATTAAGTGGCTTTAAGTTTAATTATGGGGTGCCTGTTTGTATGTGGGAGAGTGCCATGCATTCACCAAAGCTTTAGTATGTACAGAGAGACGAGCCGGAGTAAGCTAATTGATTACAGATTAGTTTTCTAAGTTAGCTTGATGAGCGTCTATGTTCTTGGTATATAGTCTCAGAAATAGTGTGTGGCAAAGTGTGTATTTAGGGTTTTCTATACTGAACCCTCTGCCAGTGATGGTGAATTATTCAGTTCCTTTACGTCTTCGTCTTTTCCTTGGCGAAATTTTCTTGCTAATGGCTTGTGGTCAGTCCTCCCATCAGAGGGAGAAATTTAAAGGGAGCCTGAAAGAAAACCGTAATGGGCGTGAGAAAAATATTTATAGTTTTAAGTCTGGCTATT